>NC_137078.1:69003853-69440573 GCF_951640355.1 Cnephaeus nilssonii | reverse complement strand
GAAAAAGGTTGAAAAGCAGTATAGAGTTACCCCCCCAAAATTAAAAATGGAACTGCCTTATGACCCAGCAATTCTACTTCTGGGAATATACCCAAAGAACCTGAAACACTAATTTGAAAAAAATATATGTACCCCTATGCTCAGTGCAGCATTATTTAAAATAGCCAAGATTTAGAAACAGCCTAAGTGCTCATTAGTAGATGAATGAATAAAACAGGTATGGCACATTTACATAATGAAATACTACTCAGTTGTTAAAAAAGAAAAAGGAAATCTTATCCTTTGCGAAAGCATGGATGGACCTGGAGAGTATTATGCTAAGTGAAATAAGCCAGTCAGAGAAAGACAAGCACCATACGATCTCACTTATATAAACTAACAAACAAAATAGAAAACAGACTCATAGATACAGAGAACAGACTGACACCTGTCAGAGGGGAGGGGGTTGGGAGGTTGGGTGAAAAAGTTGGAGGGATTAAACAAAACCAACCAACAAACAAACAAACAAAACCCACAAACAGCTCATAGACCCAGACAACAGTATGGTGATTACCAGAGAGACAGCAGGGTGGGGAGAGGTAGAAGAGGGTAAAGGGGGCATAATATGGTGATGGAAGGAGACTTGACTTGAGGTGGTGAACACAGAATACAATATACAGATGATGTATTATAGAATTGTACACTTGAAACCTATATCATTTTATTAAGCAATGTCACCCAATAAATTCAATAAAAGAAGAAAACACAAAATTTTAGGTTAAAAAGAACTGAGGAGTCAAGTATCTTTTTTTTTTCTGTGTCTGGGAAAAGACTATAGATCTTTTCTTAAGTATCTTCTGAAGAAAGGGAGTCTTCCTGTCAGTTATGTTTTTAACCTCTATTAGTAGTGAAAACAATTTTAAATTTCTGGCCTTAAACTATAATTCAAACATATGTCTTCTAGAAAATACAATAGATCTCATTATTTCTTAAAATTTTAATGCATGAAGATTGCTATCATACTATTTGGACAATTATACTACTAAAACTACTCTCTTCAGGCTACTTCAAACATGTAAAGCTTTCCCTCCCAATCAAAGGGTTTATAACCAAATCTCAAATTACAGAACCAACACTATTTTTGTTATTTAAACTTAATACCGTTTGAAAAACTCTTTCACTGAATTTGTAAAAGAAAAAGAAGTAAAATATTCTGATAAACCTTACCTTCGTTTGCAAATCAGGAACCACAAAGCTGATGCCAAAGCAAAGAAACCAATTCCAAAAGCAACAGCAGAAGCAGCCAGAAAATAGGTTAAGTGATTAGAAAAACCTATACAAATAAATTATAAAAGAATATTTCATGCATGTATCTTCAATCTCTAGGTAAAATTAAATAATATATTTCAAATGATACTATATAGTGTAGTGTTAAGACATTAAAGAAGGAAGTTGGGAGACCTGAATTCTGCTCCTGTGCAATTCTCATAAATTTTAAGATCCTAATCATGCTGATTAGGGCCCAATGTGCTTAACTCTGACCCTGCCAGGATTGGAGACCTTGATTTTATTTGTTTCTGTATGGCTGTCACCTCCTTGTTTCTGATGTAGTTTTCTCCATTCCCAGTCCAGCTGAGAATTTTTATTTTTTCTGGTGTCATTCTTTGCAGTCTTCCAAAATAAGATACTTCATTTAAAGATTTTGATTATTAATCACAACAAAAAGTTAGATGAGGATAATAAAGAGTAAGTATAAGGAATTTATAAAGATCTTAGGAATTTTTAAACATTTTATCCATACTTTATCTCAAGATTAGTAAAATATCATAGACACCCCTCTCCCTGTGCATGAATTTCGTGCACCGGGCCTCTAGTATAAAATAATAGCATATCAAAAGTTTATAATTGAAAAAGCTTTTAGGACTTATAGGTATAACTCCTTCATTAAAATTGAAGCCCAGGTAGTCCCAGCTGGTTTGGCTCAGTGGATAGAGCATCAGCCTGCGGACTGAAGAGTCTGAGTTCAACTCTGGTCAAGGGCACATTCCTGGGTTGTGGGCTTGATCCCCAGTATGGGGCATGCAGAAGGCAGCCGATCAATGATTCTCTCTCATCATTGATGTTTCTATCTCTCTCTCCCTCTCCCTTCTTCTCTCTCTATATATTCTAATATATATATATAGATATTCTAATATATATATTCTAATTGAGGCCTAGATAAGAGAAGTAACTGACTAAGGTTAGATAGCAAATTAAAACCAGTCCTCTGTTTTCTGGTTGTTGTTTTTTTAAAATTATCTTAATACCAATAATCTTAATACTAGTATGTACTGTATTTTCTGGCGTATAAGACGACTTTTTAACCCAGGAAAATCTTCTATACGCCCAGTCGTCTTATACGCCGGAAAATACGGTATTCAAAAGAAATAGGAATAAAGGAAAGGTAATTATAGTCAGATTGGTCAAGTATTCATTAAGATTCTGAAATCTGCTACTTAAGCAAAAAAAAAGAGCTGTAGAAAGCTTTCACAGAAGGCTGTATAGAACTTGAAGGGCCTTAAAACAACCTAGAAATGTATTATTTGAGAATAAAAGGGTTTAAAAGTATAAAACTAACAAGATCTTTATGTGTAAGCATATTATAAGTTCTACTAGGGATATGACATGATAAAGACTTTGCTCCCATATTTTAATTGCTTCCTACGTAATTTCCAGCTTCCAAGAATCTTAGTTTTTTCCTTAATTTCCAGCTTCAGAAATCTTAGTTTCCTGAGGCTCATATATGTCTATATTTGAGAATTAATGGTACCAAGAAAATTATATAAGGCTATATATCAAAATGATACTCATTTAAAAAAGCCCTCTAAATGCCCCATATTAGGAAGTCAATTAAATGATCTATAGTAATAAAAGCATAATATGCTAATTAGACCGGGCAGCCAAACAACCTTCCAGATGAAGCTGGGGCTGCGAGGGCCGAGGCAAGCCACCGCGGCTGCAAGGGCCAAGCCCCTTGCATGAATTTCGTGCATTGGGCCTCTAGTGATATTATAAAATAAAATAAAGTATCCTTTAATTATTTAGTGCAGGGTTTCTTAAACTCAATACTACTCATCTTGTGAACAAGATAATTTGTTGTAGGGATGGTCCTGGTGTATTGTACCAAAGATGTCTCCAGACATTAACAAATGTACTCTGAGGAGTAGGCAAAATTGTTCCCAGTTGAGAATTACTGACATAGTGGTATAAAATGTCAGATAGTATTAAATGATAAAAGCAAGATAGATAAAACCCATATTTTAAAAAAATTTCAAGATATAGTTGTACTCAATCAAATATAAGATAAGGATATCTATGGACAAAAGAAGAAAAGCAACAGAGAAATAAGTGGAGGCTAAAACCACAGGCATGCTAGGCACTGAGTGAGATCTGGAAGCAGGAATTAGCTAAAAGAAGCAAAGAAAATCATTGAGACAAGACTAAGCCACCCTCTGGCACAGTGAATGAAGATATTACCAAAATCTTTTAGAGAAGGGATTCCTGAGCCACCAATAAAAGACCAAAAATGGATTAAGGGGGAATCTTGGAAATAAAAAATTCAAAAATGTTAAGATGGAGTAAACTCTTCCTTGAATACAATTAATGAAATAAAAATAGTATGAAGAAATTTGTCCAATTGTATACAGAAATAAAAATATGGTAAATAAATTATAATACTTGGAAAATACTAAGAGTATGTAATAAACATAAAGCTAATACGGGTTCTAAAAGAGAGAATAGAGAAGTAGCAGAGAAGCAATGTTCAGAGATACGACCTAAGATTTTTACTTTAAAAGAATTTAAATTCACAAACAGTAAATTTGCATGTGTTTGCAGTTTTGTAAGTTTTAACAAATGCAAAGAGTCTTCAATCACCACCACAATCAACTTACAGAACACTTCCATCACCCCCTGGAAATTTCCTCGCACTGCCTGTAAGTGGCCAAGCACTAACTACTGTCAACCACTGATTATTTTCCAACCTTATACTTTTGCCTTTCCAGAATTTCATATAAATGGTATCATACAACATGTGGCCTTTTGAGTCTGGCTCTTTTTCACTTAGCATAATGCCGTTAAGATTCATCCATGTCATTGCATGTATCAATAGTTAATATCTTTTTATTGCTAAGTAGCATTCAAATTTACAGATGTACCACAGTTTGTTTATCCTCCAGCTAAGAGAAGTTTGGTTGTTTCCAGTTTTGGGTTGTTAGGAATAGAGCTACTATATACTTTCATTAGGTGTTTGTTTAAATATGAGTTTTTATTTCAGTAGTGTCAGGTAGCAAGTACAAGGATGTATTTAAATTTATGAGAAACTGTCCAAACTGCTTTCCAGAGTGGCTGTACTGTCTTGCTTTCCCACCAGCAATATATAATAGTTCCAGTTTCTTTTCTCTGTATCATCACCACCACTTCATAGTGTCAGTTTTATTTCAGCCATTCTAATACATGTGCAGTGGCATTTCATTGTGGTTTTAATCATTTTCATTTCCTTAGTGAATAATGAGGTTGAGCATCTTGCCATGTGCTTATTTACCATCTGTATAGCTTCTTCACTGAAGTATGTGTTTAAATCTTTGCTAATTTTTTAGAATTCTTCATATATTCTGGATACAAGTCCTTGGTCGGATATATGATTTGGAGATATTTTCTCCCAGTCTGTGGCTTGTCTTTCCAATTCTCTTAACAGTGTCTTTCACAGAGCAAAACTTTAAAATTTTGTTCACGTCCAATTTATCAACTTTTTTCTTCTATGGATTGTACTATGGGGTCCTATCTGAGAACTCTTTGCCTAACCTAGATCATGAAGATTTTCTTATAAAAGATTTGTAGCTTCCATACTTGTGAATATTTATAATCACATGTAAATAACTCATGAATTAAAGAAGAAATCAATGGAAATGCATAGAACTAATTAATAATGAAAGCACTCTGTATAAATACTTGTAGCAACAATGCTGGAGCCAAATTCAAGGGAAATGTATGACCCTAAATACATATATTAGAAAAGAAATCTGAAAAGTAATGAGCTTGTCATTCAAATTATAAGTTGAAAAGGACTAGCAAGCAAAATAAGCCCAAATGATGTAGAGGAAGGAATTAAAGAACAGAAATTAATGAAATGCAAATTAAGATTTTTGGTCAAGACTAATAAAATGACAAATCTCCACTAAGATGAACCAAATTAAAAGAAGGCATAAGTAAACAATATTAAAAATGAAGAATGGACATAGTTATAGCAGAGATTAAAATAAGAAAATTTATGCTAATATCTTAAAACTTATACTAAATTATTATATATACCTAAAAAATAACTTACAAAAAGTGACTCAAGAAGTAAGAGAAAACCTAAACGAACATGTATCCATTAAATTGAATCAGCAGTTACAAATTTCCCCCAAAGAAAAAAGCAGGCCCCAATAACTTTATAATTTCTACTGTATACCCATGATTCAAGTATTTCTTATCTTATACAAGCTCTTCCAGAAAATAGAAAGAGATTGTTGGCTGTTTGTCCAAATACATTTTCCTCTTCTTCCCAGGCAAAAAGGTAGACTACATGTCCCAGCTTCCCATACCATTAGGTGAAGCCATGTGACTGAGTTCTAACCAATGGAATTTGAATAGAAGTGATGTCATAAAAAGCTCCTAAGCACCTTTCTCCATGTTCTTTCTCTTTTAGGCTTAACTGGGATGGAGATGATCTGAAGGGAACTTTGGAAGCCATGTCATCATGAATCTAATTGACACTCAACCCAAATATATTGAAAACACAACACACCAAAATTTATGGGATGCCATCAAAGCAGTACTCGGGGGGGGGGGGGGGGGGAATCTATACCAAAAAACTGCAATATTAGAAAAATGTGTGAATAATCTTAAAAACTAGAATAAATAGAGCAAATTAAGCCCAAAATAAACAGAAGAAAAAAAAAACACCACACACCTAAAAACTAAAGTGAAATAGAAAACAAAAACAATAGAGAAAATCAATAAAACCAAAAGGTCGTTCTTTGAGATCTACAAAATTGAAATCTTTTAGCTAGACTGATCAATAAAAAGAAAAAGGGTCTCTCCTCCCACTGCCCAAGATGCCAAAAGGAAAGAAGTCTAAGGGGTAGAAGGTGGCACTGGCCCCTACTGTCGTGAAGCAGAAAGCCAAAAAGGCGGTAAATTCTGTTTGAGAAAAGGCCCAAGAATTTTGGCCTTGGACAAGACATCCAGTCCAAAGGGGACCTCGCTTGCTTTGTCAAATGGCCCTGCTACATTTGGCTGCAGCGGCAAAGGGCTATTCTCTGCCATATAAGCGCCTGAAAGCGCCTCCTGTGATTAACTAGTTCTCCCAGGCCTTGGTCTGCCAAACAGCTACTTAACTGCTTAATCTGGCCCACAAGTACAGACAAGTGACAAAGCAAGAGAAGCAGCAGAGATTGTTGGCCTGGGCTGAGAAAAAAGCTGCTGGCAAAGGAAATATCCCCACCAAGAGACCACCCGTTCTAGTAGGGGTTAACACTGTCACTACCTTAGTAAAGAATAAGAAGATGGAGCAGGTAGTGACTGCACATGATGTGGATCCCATCGAGCCGCTTGTCTTCCTGTCTGCTCTGTGCTGTAAGACGGGATTTCCCTACTGCATTATCCAGGGGAAGGCCAGGCTGGGTGTCCAGTCCACAGGAATACCTGCTCCATCATCACCTTCACACAGATTAACTTGGAAGACAAAGCTGCTCTTGCTAAGCTGGTGGAAGCTAACTGGACCAATTACAATGACAGATATGATGAGATCTGCTAGGCAACATCCTGTGTCCAAAGTCGGTTGTTCAAATTGCCAAGCTGTAAAAGGCAAAGGCTCAAGAACTGGCCACCAACCTGGACTAAGTATACACTATTGAGTTTTCTCATAAAAGTAATAAAAATTCTCCTTAAAAAAAATGGGCACAATTACAAATATCAGAAATTAGAGAGGCGACATTATTACAGATTCTACAAATAGTAAAAGAATAGCAAGGCAATTTTTATGAATAATTTTATACTAATAAATTTAACAACTTACATGAAATGGAAAAATTCCTCAAAAGACATAAATTTCCAAGCTTATTCAAGAAGAAATAGATAACATAAATAGACACATATAGATGAAAGGAATTGAAATTGTAGTTAAAATTCTACCTACAAAAAAACCTCTATGTCCAGGTGGCTTCACTGGTAAATTCTACTAAACGTTTAACAATTAGCATTAAATAAAAATTAGTATTAAAATAGTACTAATTCTACACAAATGCCTCCAAAAATTTAAATACAAGAGAACACTTTCAATTCATTCTATGAGACCAGCTTTACCTTGATACCAAAACCAAACAAGAACAAGAGCCAGAGCAAGAGAGAGAAAGAGAAGAAATTATAAATTGAACATAAATGCAAAATGCATCTATGTTATGCATCATGAACATAGATGCAAAAATTCTAAACAATATTTTAGCAAATAAATACAACATTATATTAAAAGGATAATATATCATGACCAAGTGCGGTTTATCCCAAGAATATAGGGTTGGTTTAGCATTTTAAAACCAATCAAAGAAATATGCCATATTAATATAAGCATAACCAATGGATGCAAAACTCTGGGGGGTAAGGGCATGAATGGGAATGGGGTGGGGGGGACAATGGTAAGATATGTACACATATAATACCTTAATAAAAAATTAAAAAAAGAAATATGCCATATTAACAAGTTTGGAAAGAAAATCCATATAATCAACATGGATCTGTGTCAATAGACAGAAAACAATTTGATAAGATCCAACATCTATTCCTGATTTGAAAAAAAAAGGCACAAAAAACAAATCTCAGCAAACTACGATAGAAGGGCAACTATCCTAGTATCAGGTTCCTCAACCTGATAAAAGCCATTTAAAAAAAGTCATCAGACTTAATGATAGAAGACTGAATGCTTTCTTTCTAAAATCAGGAGCAATATAGGGACTTCCATTCTCACAACTTTTATTCAACAATATACTGATGGTTCTAGATAGTGCAACCGGGCGTGAAAAAGAAATAGAAGGCATCTTGATTAAAAAATAAGAAATAAATGTTTATAATCTCAGAGTTATAGTCTGAATGTTTTTGTGCCCCCCAAATTCATATGTTGACATTCTAATGCCCAGTGTGATATTGGTAGTCAATGAGTATGAGAAGGTAGGGCCTTCAGAGGTACATGGGTCCTGAGAGTGGAGCCCTCATGAATGGGATTAGCACTTTTTATGAAAAAGATCCCACAGAGCTCCCTAGCCCCTTCCAACCATGTGAGGAAACAACAACAAGCAAGAAGAAGGATTTCTCCAGACACAAAACTTGACCATGAAGGTACCCTAACCTCGCTCGGATTTCCACCTACCAGAACTGTAAGAAATAAATTCTGTTGTTTATAAGCCAACCAGTTCGTGGTATTTTATGATAGTAGTTCAAATGGACTAAAATACACAGAGAACATGATCATCAATGTAAAAAAATCTGTGGAATTTAAAATAAACTAGGACAATTAAGTGAGTTTAACAAGAATGCAAGATACAAGATCAATATACAAAAAAAAATTGTCCTCTGAAACTGCAAAACTCCTAGAAGAAAACAGGTAAAAAGTTTTATGACAGTCTTGGCAGTAGTCTCATGAATATGACACCAACAGCAAAAATAGACAAGTGGGACTATATAGAAAAGTTTCTGCACAGCGAAGGAAATAACAGAGTAAAAAGGCAACATACAGAATGGAGAAAAATATTTGCAAACAATAAGTGTTTAATTTCCAAAATATAAAAGCTAAAACCAATAGCAAAAAATAACTAATATCCCAATTTAGAAATAGGCTAAAGAATTGAATATACATTTTTCCAACAAAGACATACAAATGACCAACAGGCATATGAGTAGATGTTCAACATCACTATTAGGGAAATGCAAGTCAAAATCACGAGATTATCAACTCTTACCTGCTAGAATGGCCATTAAAAACAAACAAACAAAAAACAAGTGTTGGCAAGAATGTGGAGAAATTGGAACTCTTGTACACTGTTGGTGGGAATGCAAAATGATGCAGCTGCTATGGGAAACAGTATGGAGTTTCCTCAAAAAGTTAAAATTAGCCCTGGGTGGTTTGGCTCTGTGGATAGAGCGTCGCCCTGCGGACTGAAGGGTCCGGGTTTGATTCTGGTCAAGGGCACATGCCCTGGTTGCAGGCTCGACCCCCAGTAGGGGGCGTGTGGGAGGCAGCCGATAGATGATTCTCTTATCATTGTTGTTTCTCTTTCTCCCTCTGCCTTCCTCTCTAAAATTAAAAATAAATAAATAAATAAAGTAGAACTACCATATGATGCAGCAATCCCACTACATCTACCTCAAGGGGGTGAGAGGGTTGGAAAGATTAAATTAGCTAATGAATGAAAAACATATTAAAAGCTGGGGGGAAAATTATCAAATGTTATTAATCTGGTAAGAGTAAAAGTCAAGCTCCTTAATTTCCAAAACAGATCAGATACTTATCACTTGTATATCTGTCATATAAAATACATTTTTCGCCAAAACCGGTTTGGCTCAATGGATAGAGCATCGGTCTGCGGACTGAAAGGTCCCAGGTTCGATTCCGGTCAAGGGCATGTACATTGGCTAAGGGCACATCCCTGGTAGGGGGTGTGCAGGAGGCAGCTGGTCGATGATTCTCTCTCATCGATGTTTCTAGCTCTCTATCCCTCTCCCTTCCTCTCTGTAAAAAATCAATAAAATATATATATATTTAAAAATAAATAAAATAAAATACATTTTCCCTTCAGTAAATAATGACTTTGAATCCTTGTCAGTTATCTTGAACTGACTGCTATCTGGCTCCTCACAGTCAGTGCAGACAAATGAAACTTTAAATAAGAAGGATATGTAATCAAATATTACTTGCAATAGCCCTAACCGGTTTGGCTCAGTGAATAGAGCGTCGGCCTGTGGACTGAAGGATCCCAGGTTCGATTCCGGGTAAGGGCATGTACCTTGGTTGCAGGCACATCCCCAGTAGGGATTGTGCAAGAGGCAGCTGTTCGATGTTTCTCATCAATGTTTCTAACTCTCTATCCCTCTCCCTTCCTCTCTGTAAAAAATTAATAAAATATATTTTAAAAAAACATTACTTGCAATAAGTGACTATATTAGAAAATATATCTAAGCCACAGTAAATTAATATTATATCTTTTTTGCTGTTAGCTTTTTTAATAACCAAAACAAATTCATAGAACAATAAAAATTTGTTCATTCTTTCACAAATGATTCTGACTTATGCATACTTTTCTTTATGCTAATTTATCAAGCCCTGAGTTTTGTTTCTCCATCTGTGATTAAATACATATCACTCAAATAAAAAATTTTAAAATAAGGATCTTACATCTTGGTTTTTATTAATTTGAAATCAGTTTTTTTTCATTCTGAATAGTTTAAGTAAAATGTATGTTATGGTAGAATGTCTCTTTATATGCTTTAACTTGTTAAATTGCTAAAATACAACCTTACCCCTGCTTAAGAGTACATCTTCATTATACAAGTTAGCAAATAGCTTATATCAATACAAATGTCCAACAATGTAATGAAATCATTGCTACTTGAAATACTTCCTGCATGAATCATTTAACTCTTTACCATGTTGAAGCCTTATTTCTCAGTATGTTCTACAACTTCTGTATCTTCACAAGCAGGCATTGAAGACACTTCAGCTGTTACAATATTTTTTATCCCCAAGTTTGATAAGCCACCTCTGATATAGTCACATGTAAATGTTAAATACTTAGATGTGTGTTCTAAGTTGTTTTCCTGCAGACATCTGAGTAAGCAGACGAAATTTGTTGTCCTGAAGTACATTGATGCCCTGATGATTTGTCCTTAGACTGTCGATTTGTTTCTTGAATACTGTAGTCCAGAAATCTTTACAAGTGAACTTCATGATATCTAACTCATCCTTGAACCTTGCTGTATCTTTTGTAACCCTATCAATCCTTGTCCACTCCAAACCCTCTGTTTTCCAGCTTAGCATCCATTTTTCACCCCTCCCCCACCCTCCTTTCAGCTCCGCGGACAGTACACTCTTGACACCACTTCCTTATGGAGAAGCAAAAACAAGACCTCCTCGGCCATTTCCTGCTTATTCTTCAAAGCTCTGGTTTTTGGCTCCCCATTTGGGCCAGGCTCGTGGGTGCTGGCTAGCGCCAGAGCGATTTGGACTGCGCAGCTGCTCCCTCAGTCCCCAGCCTGTCCCTGGTTGCTAGGAGACGGAGGAATTCACTTGGTTTCCTGAAGGCTGGTACTGGAGTGAGCCCAGGCGTGGCCACCCCAGGGTGGCCAAGTCCTCCGGCCGAATCTTAATATTATGTCTTCATAGCAGGGATATAATAATAATAAAAAAGATTGCATAGGGAATAATCATCTAAACATTAACTACATTATCCATCATATTATTCTCAGTGTCCCTTATATAAGGATTCTGTAACAAACTTCTTTTAGAATTCAATATCAAGAAACATTCTTTTCAGACCAACTGGCAATGTGTTCATTTGTCAGATAATAAGATTTAGATACCCAGTATTTCTTTGCTTTGAATACTAGAAAATTCAAACTAAAATTCATACTTGATTATGGAAATTATGTTAGCTCAAACACTCAAATTTTAAATTTATGGCATTTCCATTTTTCCTTCTAGTTTATATTTTTGTATATCTTTACTAGAGGCCTGGTGCATGAAAATTCATGCACTGGAGGGGGGCGGTCCCTTAGCCTGGCCTGCCCTCTCAGAGTCTGGGAGCCCTCAGGGGCAGGAGGCGACCCGGCGATCAGGGGAAGGTGATGCCCCATCACACCTCTGCTGCTGCCACTGCTGGCAGCGCAAGCCTTGGCCAGCCCTGGTTACCTGAGACTCAGGCGACCCTGGGCAGGTGGACAGCCACTATCCAAGGCTTGCCTGCACCTCGGGCTAGCCCTGGGCAGCTGGGGGGCTAAAGGGACTGGGGGACTCGGGAGGCAGGCGCGCAGAGTAGCCATGCACCTGCTGCCTCAGCGGGGCTGAGGGGACTGGGTGCCACCATCTTGTGGCTGTGGGTGTCGCCATCTTTGAGGGCAGGGCAGTCAATTAGTACATTCCTTCCTTATTGACTGTGGGTGCCACCATCTTTGCAATGGTGTTAGGGTCAATTAGCATATTTCCTCTTTTTTAGATAGGATCAGTTCTATTTATGTGACTTTTACTGAAAACTACTTTAAATCCTTTCTGAGTCGAAGGAACCGCTGAGCTAAAGCCAGCCTTAAATCCTTTCTGAAAGTAAGAAAGGTACACATTTAAAAAATTCACTGGAGCTTAGTACTTTAAAGAAAAGGGCCATATATTATTCACCCTTGTATCCCTTGATACTTCTTTTAAATTTATCCTTAAATATTGCTTGTAGCATAGCACACAGTAGGAATTTAACTATGAATGGTTCATACTACCTTTGAAGAACTTCTACACAATGGGAGTAGGATTCATTAATTCACCAATTATTTACTGAGCACTTACTATGAGCCAGACACTGTTCTGAAGCCAGTGATACTGTGATGAACAAGAAGAATGTCCTGGGCCCTGGACAGTGTTGCTCAGTGATAGAGTGTCAGCCCTCAGGCCAAAGGGTTCGATTCCAGTCAAGGGCACATACCTGGGTTGCAGGTTCGATCCCTAGCCCCAGTTGGGGCGCATGTAGGAGGCAACCAATCGATGTGTCTCTCTCACATTGATGTTTCTCTCTCTCTCTCTCTCTCTCTCTCTCTCTCTTCCCCTCCTCACTCTCTCCCTTCCACTCTCTCTAAAAATCAATGGGAAAAAATATCTTGGGGTGAGGATTGACCAAAAAAAAAGAGCCTCCTGGAATTCATATTTTAGTGGGAGGGGACAAATGATAAACACATAAGTAAATAAGATGCACATAAGCAAATAGGAATGAGATAAGCAAATAATCCTAATATATAAAGAGCCAGGGTCCGTAACATCCAAAATGACCGAATAGACAACCGAATGCCAGGCTGCGTGCGTGCAGCAGGCTTAGGTGGGCGGGGACTGGCGAGTGGGCTGAACTGCTGACCTCTTGGTCCCTACTGGGTTGCAGGTGCCACGGTGACCCAGCACTGACTGCCGCCACCAAGGTGGGTGCAATGCGATTGGTCGGGAGGCCCCGCCACTGCCCCATGATCACCTGCAGAGGGAAGCCCAGGCCACCAGCCAGGGGGCTCCTCAATCACCCCAAAGAGGGAGGCCCAGGCTACCTGGCTGGTGGTGGTGGGCAGGGCCTCCCTCTGCCAGGCAATCAATAGCGGGGCTTCCGGACTGTGAGAGGGCGCAGGCCGGGCTGAAGGACCCCTCCCTTTAGTGCACGAATTTCGTGCACCAGGCCTCTAGTCTATCTAATTATAGGATAATATGCAAATTAGTCAGGACACCATCACATAATGACCTAACAGCAGGGACTTGAGGCTGCATGGCACCTGGCCTGGGCGGGGACCTCAGGCCATGCCCCCCACCCAGCAGGGCTTGACAGGGGACCTGAGGCCATGCCCCCCACCCAGCAGGGCTTGACAGGGGACCTGAGGCAGTGCCCCCCACCTGGCAGGACTTGATGGGAACCTCAGGCCGCTCCCCCTCCCTGGTGGGGCTTGATGAGGACCTCAGGCCATGCCCCCCACTCCGACACCAGGCCAGGAGACCTCAGACCATGCCCCCTGCCCCGGCGCCAGTCCAGGAGACCTCAGGTCGTTCCCCCCACCCCAGCGCCAGGCCGGGGGACCTCAGGCTGCTCCCCCGCCCAGCAGGGCTTGACAGGGACCTCAGGCTGTGTCCCCCACCTGGCAGGGCTTGACGGGGGACTTCAGGCTGTGTCCCCACCTGGCAGGGCTTGATGGGGACCTCAGGCAGTGCCCCCACACGGCGGGGCTTGATGGAGGACCTCAGGCCATGCCCCCCACCTGGCGGGGCTTGATGAGGGACCTCAAGCTGCGCCCCCCACCCAGCGGGGCTTGACAGGGACCTCAGATCAGCCCTCCCCCTGGAGGGGCTTGACGGGGGACCTCAGGCCACACCCCCCACCCCGGCGCCGGGCTGAGGGACCTCAGGCTGCGCCTCTGCCCAGTGCCGGGCTGGAGGACCTGAGGCTGCACCCCCACATGGTGGGGCTTGACAGGGGACCTGAGACTGAGCCCCCTACCTGGCGCCAGGCCTGGGGATCTGAGGCTGCACCCACCACCCGAAGGGGCTTGAAGGGGTGGGGCCAGCCAGGTCTAAGTCAACTGTGATTTCAAAGTACGTGTGGGTGGGTGGGGACTTGACTCTGGGTCCCGCGGTGCGCCCCAGACTCTGACAGGAGGGAGATTTTCATATACATTTTACTAAGTTTCTTTAATCTCTGACACTTCTATTACAGAGAAAGGGCAAATAGCAATATTAAAATATTTCCTCTAATTAATTCCCTTTTAATGTGCACGAATTTCGTGCACCGGGCCACTAGTCCTCTATAATAAAAGGGTAATATGCAAATTGACCCTAATGGTAGAACGACTGGTCGCTATGATGCGCACTGACCACCAGAGGGCAGATGCTCCCCAGAGGGGAGCGGGCCTAAGCCAGCAGGTGGACATTCCCCAAGGGCTCCTGGTCTGCCAGAGGGATGTCTGACTGCAAGCCCAATCCCCCGGGAGCGGGCCTAAGCCCTCAGTCAGACATCCCCTGAGGGGTCCTGGACTGCGAAAGGGCACAGGCTGGGCTGAGGGACACACCCCAGGTGCACGAATTTTCATGCACCGGGCTTCTAGTAAACATATAAGCAAATAAGAGTGATAAAGGTCTTAAGGAAATCACCTAATAACAAGGTGGAAGTTGAAAAGGATACATCAAAATATTGTGTATTTCCCTGCTGGTGTGGCTCAGTGGTTGAGTGTCGACCTATGAACCAAGAGGTTGCTGGTTTGATTCCCACTCAGGGCACATGCCTGGGTTTCAACTCGATCTCCAGTAGAAGGCAGCTGAACTATGATGTTTCTCTCTTATCATTGACTAGATGCCCTGTGCATGAAATTCGTGCATGGGAGGGGTGTCCCTCAGCCCAGCCTGCACCCTCTCCAATCTGGGACCCCTCGAGGGATGTCCGACTGCCTGTTTAGGCCCGATCCTGGTAGGCAGTCAGACATCCCTCTCACAATCCAGGATTGCTGGCTCCCAACTGCTCGCCTGCCTGCCTTCCTGATTGCCCCTAACTGCTTCTGCCAGCCTGATCACCCCCTAATCACTCCCCTGCCAGCCTGATTGATGCCTAACTGCTCCCCTGCCAGCCTGATTGCCCCTTACTGCCCTCCCCTGCAGGCCTGGTCACCCCTAACTGCCCTCCCCTGCAGGCCTGGTCCCCTGCAACTGCCCTTCCCTGCAGGCCTGGTTGCCCCCAATTTCCCTACTCTGCCGGCCTGGTCAACCATAACTGCCCTCCCCTGCAGGCTTGATCACCCCCAACTGCCCTCCCTTGTAGGCCTGGTCCCTTCCAACTGCCCTCCCCTGCTGGCCTGATTGCCCACAACTGCCCTCCCTTGTAGGCCTGGTCCCTCCCAACTACCCTCCCCTGCTGGCTATCTTGTGGTGGCCATCTTGTGTCCACATGGGGGCAGCCATCTTGTGTGTTGGAGTGATGGTCAATTTGCATATTACTCTTTTATTTGATAGGATTATTAGATAGGATAGAGACCTGGTGCACAGGTGGGGGCCAGCTGGTTTGCCCTGAAGGGTGTCGTGGATCAGGGTAGGGGTTCCCTTGGGGCATGGGGCGGCCTGGGCAAGGGACCTGTTGTGGTTTGCAGGCCGGCCATTACTCCTGGCGACCCAAGCGGAGGCCCTGCTATCTGGGATTTCTTTATCTTCTATAATTGAAACTTTGTAGCCTTGAGTGCAGGCCTGGGCCTGCCAGGGTGTGCGGAAAGCTTGGCTTCCTCCATTGCTGGGGAAACCCAAGCCTCCTGCTCGCTCCGTGGCCGCAGCCATCTTGCTGGGTTAATTTGCATACTTGCTCCTGATTGGCTGGTGGGTGTGGCTTGTGGTTGTAGTGGAGTGATGGTTAATTTGCATATTACTCTTTTATTAGATAGGATGTTTCTATCTCTCCCTCTCCCTTCCTCTCTCTCTAAAAATCAATTAAAACATATTTTTAAAAAAGAAAAAATTATTGTGTATTTTCATACGACCATCCATAAAAAGATGTGAATTGTCAACAAAGGTATATTTGTCACCAATTCAATCACTGGGGGCATTTTTTTTATATAGTACTAAGGGAGTCTTGCTTAACAATGTAGAAGCAGATGATGTTGAACATTATATTAGTAGAGCATCATAGTAACATAGGCAGTTGTGTTATTAAATTCATTATACAAACAACAGAACAGTTTGTTGACTTGCATTAACCTTTTGCACTTGGATGTCGAGTGTGACTCGACACGGTTAGCATCGGTAGCAGCTCGTATGTTGAATTGTATTGAATGTATCAATAATTTAAAATATAAAAAAATCCAAATAAATAAGTTTGTATGAAAAGAAACTCCAGTTTTTTATTCTACTGCTGCGCTTTGTAAAATCTGGGGTATTTAAACAATTAAATCCCGAGTAGAATAAAGGAATCGAGAAAAAAGCAAGTGAGTGCAAAGGGTTAAGGTAGTCTTGTAGATTTATCCCTTAAGTTTCCTCTGCATTTTCTTAGATTCTCTTCACTGCAACCTTTCTTCTAAAAGGTAATTGGATCATAGGCCAAAAATAAATGTGCATACCAGCTAGGATAAGTAAGCATCAGTTTCCCTGGCTTGATTTTGACAGGTGTGATATCTGTTTGCTTTTTTATGACTATATGGAGATTATGCAAAAATTGGCCTATATACAAGGAAACTTGACACATTACATTTGTGTAATGTAAACCAGGAAATGTTAAACAATTTAATAAATGGAACTGCCAGCAGAGTTGTAATACTTTATTTTTATTTTTTGGCTATCCTGTGATTCCCATCAGGAAGTGTTATAGTTAATTAGCTGGGCTAGTGTTGGGGATACTTTTTAAATATACTATTTTCACAAGTATCCTATTATCCAATCTAGGGGTAGAATAGAAAAAACAGTCTGAGAAACATTAAATAGAGTTGGTGACATACTCACCTAATGGATTCCACGTTGCCTTTGTTGATGTTCCCATCTTATCCCCCAAAAAGAACTCCAAAATAATTACAAATTGAAAGGGAAGAGGTTTTAGCTATTATCTTTTTAATGTTTATATTAATAATATTCCAATGCCATCCTACCTTATGTTATATGTGCTGCTGAAGTGAGCACCATCCTACCTTATGTTAGAAATAAAAAATACAAGATTGACAGTATATTGGGGTTTACTTCCTACTAAGAGTAGAAGTGTCTACAACTAGACTAAATTTTCATCATAAAATAGTTTAGGCTAAATAAGAAAAAGTTTCTTTTTGCTGCACATATTTCTTTTTTCCCTCCCTTCACCGTTTTTTCAGTTGTAGGTAAAATTTTTGTCTACTTTGAGCTATAAAGCCTCCAGTGTCAGTAATTCCATTCTGCTAGTTTTTGTCACTTACCATTAACTGTAAAATAGCAAATTTGTGTTGTTTTAAGATGCTAAGTTTGTAGTAGTCAAAAACTCATATACCATTTCATATGAAACAAAATAATTTAACAAAAATTTTCTTCAGAATTCACATTTACTTTGAGGGTATATCACACTCAAACTACCCACCAGATCATCTCACCATTTTAAACTCTAGAGAGTGAAGAGCTGAGGTGGACAGCTTATCTCTGCTTCAAGGTGTCAACCGATGGTCATTGGTGCTAATTCAGTGCCAACAAGAATCCCCAACGTGGGGTGCAATGAAGAAGGAAACTTTATTCAGTACAAAACAGTTTGATTGTGATGGAACACTGGCTGTGAAAACAGCACGGCTGTGAGGCAGCCCTGGGGCCAGGCCCCTCTCCAGCTAGGCATCTCTGTTCTGCTCCTCACTAGTCTGCTCGGCTGTGATCCAAGCAGGTTGGCTTTGTGGCTCAGCTCTGCTGTAGTCTGCTCCACTCTGGCGAGACACCAGCCAGAGAAATGCAATCTTCAGTCCAAGTCAGAGGGAAGCTGGCTTATATAGACAGAAGTCCCCAACCCTGGTTCAGGATTGCTCTGTCCTCATGCAAATTAGGACTCCAAATCTTAACAGTTTAATTAATCCAAAAAGCACTCTCCTGATTGGTCAGAATAGAGCCACTCTGGATGGTTGAAGCTGCTCAGCTCTGATTGGATGGGGAATGCAACAGTCCTATTGGCTGAAATAGGAATCCAGGAACTATTTTATAAGGAACTAGTGGCCCTGCGCACAAATCCATGCACAAGTAGCTTGCTGCCGCTTGCTCACCCCTTCCCTCCTGCTGATCGGTTGTCACGTGTCACGGCGTAACAACCATTTGCATATTACCTCTTTATTATATAGGATGGCTCTGATGGCAGAAAAACAGTGCAGGCAGATGGTTCAGTACAGGAGGCAGGCAATTTAGTGCAGGGTTCTCCCTGAAGTGCAATTTGTGTGAGAGACCCCCATGTAGAAATGGTTACTAGGCTGTTTTTGGTTTTTAATTTGAGCCCAGTTAGCCATCAGGAACTCTTCTTAGTAGGTACTTCTTTCTCAGGGTCCACCAAGGGAATAATGAAAATATCACACATGGAGAGAAAAAAAAACAACCAGAATTGTTAAATTCACAGTAGAGATTGCTGAAGCAGACTGAGATACATGATGCCAGCAAGAAAAAAATGTCCTGCTCAAATAGTTTCAGTGTCTCCTTAGAGTTCAAATTTTAACATAGGATTCCAGATCTTTCTATGAATAAAGAAAGCACACAATGTGTCAAGATATTACTAATTCCTTATTTTCAGGCAGGCAACATTGTCTAAGGAATGAATGCAGGATTTGGAGAAACAGGATTTGAAGTCAAGTCTGTGCTTCAATACTTAGCAGCATTGCTACCTTAGTTACTAAATTAGATTTCCCCTCAACTATCTCCCAATGAATCTGCTTGAGGATATAAATGCTTTTCACACCACAATACTTATCACTTCCTGAATATACCCAGGTTTTCCAACTTTGGTCATCATTTAACTAGTTCCCCTCTTCTGGAATGCTTTTCACTCATTGTTTTTCCTGTTGAGAGCTTGCCTATTTTTAAAGATTTAGTAAAAATGCTACCTTCTTTATGAAACTGTCGCAGATTTAGCCAGTTGGGATTAATTCTGCTTCCCTTCTCCTACTTTGGTTGTTTTTAGTTTATCTATAGCATCATCAGCCTACTCCTTCATGTATCAAGCTCATAAAATCACATACAGTCAACACTGGAACCTAAAAGATATCGGTAGCTTCAGAGGAAGTTTGGTCACTTTAATCCTCTCCTAATTTCAATTCCCCTCTACCCAAGCAGTCACAAATAAACATATTATCCAAAACTTGCGGTTTTGCTATGTGGGCTCAACTTCAACACAAGTCCCCTAAGTGTCACTTCTAATCAGAATGCCTATTGTAAGCTCCTTTTCTTTAAGGAAATACAGGAGCTCCCACTGCTGGAAGATGCTCTCTTCTATGCTTTATTCTTTTGTGAGGTTCAGCAAGTCTTTTGTAATAACTTAGCCACAGATATCACTTTGCACCCCCAAAGTGTTGACACTTCATCACCATTACTGCCCCTGCAAAAGTAAGGTGGGAGGAGAAGCTCCTGACCTTAATTAGCACGTGTTCAGATGTAAGGGAGGGGGGGGGGGGAAGGGTTAGCTCATTATTCCAAAGGCCATTCTGGAAGGACAGAATAGAGCAACTCTTTCAATTTAGAGTTAGCACTTTCTTCATTCTTTAGCAAAAAAGACAGAAGATCTGCCAAGGGCACATGAGGAGCAGGAGGACCAACAAGACCATCCGCCGCCGTGGCGCTGCTCTCCCGACAGCTTGGGTGGAGATGAGGCGAGCACATGGCTCTCACAAGCCACCGGAAGCTGGAGCCTCACTTCCGCTTCCGGAAAGCCTGCCCCTCCCCCACCCCCTTGCAGGTGGTGCGAAGCCAGCCAGCAGGAGGGCGCTGGACTCGGGGCTCGGAGGTCTGAAGGAGGGTCCTCATTCGGAACGGTGGTTCAAGTTGGCACCAGCTGTGGGTTGACATAACCCGAGGGAAGGACACTCAGTATCCACTGTGCTTCCGGCGGCTCCTTGGAGTCACTTCCGCGAGTCACTTCCGCAGTTCCTGTACTGGCCTCTGGGTCTTTTGAGGTAACCCACGTCCGCAGCCCGACAGCCCCGCGGTGTGCCACGCCCTTCCAAGTCCCTGTACTGGGGAGCCTTCGCCTTTGTCCTCCACCCCGATGTACACCCTCCTCCCCCATGGCAAGAATGAAGAGCCGTAAGCAGTCTCCCCCAGAGCGCACAGTATATTTTAGTCACTTACTATTACCGTTTAATTCCGCAGCGTATAGTTGATTTACTTATGCATCCAAGTCCTGAAAGAAATTAAAGGTCAAACGTTTGATTTTTATTTTTTTTTGCCAACTTTGGCATACTAATTTCAACAATTTTGTTAAACCAACGCGTGGCAATGAGCAGTTGTATGTCAAATCCCATGGAAATGAAACTTTTTTTTTTTCTCTCTCTCAGGGAGCATCCAAGATAAAAATACTCAACTCAAGCATATTAATACTTCACATATATTAAATTCAATGATAATTTATTAAATGTCTATTATGTATTAGACTCTGTACTAGGTATTGGGCATAGGAAGTTGAATCAATCTTTGTCTTAGAGATCTGAACTTATAATCTTGGTGGGGGAAAGGGACAGTGCACAAAACAATTACTAGTCGGGCTGGCTTTAGCTCAGCGGTTCCTTCGACTACTAGTATCTTTAAAGGTGTAAGATGAACACTGGTAAGTGCTGCTACTCAGATTCAGAACAAGTGGGAATACAGGAGACCTAGAGAACTGTGTTATATGTTTAAAGGAAATTGGAAAAGCTTTGTAGAAGAGGTAGTATGTGAAGTACCCTTTGGAAGAAAGGGGCTTATGTTTATAAGTGGAATTCTGGCTTAAGGCTTGTACTTTCTAACAGATCTCACTTGAGGGCTTTGCTCCATTTTCCCCTTGCTTTCCAGTCCCATTTGCCTTCAGTCCACCCACCCAGCTCTTGTTCTGTTTTCTTGGAAGTATCCTACGTCAGGATATAACACAAAAATGATAATTACCTCTTATTAAAATACTTGTTTCTGCATGGACAGTACTTGTAAAGAAATAATTTTCATTTTTTACAAATTTGTTTTAGTCAAGTCAACACAGCACAGTCCCTGTGGGCCATCTGCTAGAACACATAAATAGCCTCACTATGTAGAAACAGATGTTTAAAATGGTATTAATTAAAATGAGATTCCACCTGTAATAGGAAACAGAAAGTGGATGCAAAAGGAATGCTGTAAGCTGGCAGTGCTTGCTATTGCCTTCCATTCCCTTAAGGATGTATATTTGTGGGTAAAATCTTGCTAATAGGAATATGCTTCTGGTTTTGGTCTTTAGTGATATGAGTTATTAGTTATATTGAGACACCATCACCCTAGACTTGTTAGGAAAATGGCAGTCATAAAAATAACCACGGTAGGATGGATGCCTTCTTACCAATGAACAAAGTTATCTTGGGCAGAAAATTAATAACCATCCTATATTAGTAACAGAAATGAACATTTACTAGTTACCCTCTATGTCGGGTGCTTTACTGTACATTTTTACAAGAATGCTATAAAGGAGGTATTTTCCTCCCTTTATAGATGAGGAAATTGAGACTGAGCAATATATTAAACTAGAGGCCCAATGCACGAAATTCGTGCAAGAGTAGGCCTTCGCAGCCCTTGCTGCTTCAGCCCTCACAGTCCCGGCTTCATCCAGAAGGTCATCCGGAAGGTTGTCTGGATGGTTGTTCTGCTGTTTGGCCATTTGGTCGATTTGCATATTACACTTTTATTATTATAGATAACTTGCCCAAAGTTGCAACTGCATTGGAATCCAAGACTCTCATATTCCTAAGCTAACATACTTTCCCCACTATTTAGCACTGTCTTTACAACAATGGATGCACATAGAGATTAAAAACCTTACACTATCAAGTGGAGTATGTAAATCCAGGTCTGTCTGAATCTAAAGTCTATGTGCTGCTATATATTTTGGGCCTTTGCCTCTAATTTCAATTAGCCTCATTTATGGTATGGAGAAGAAGAGAACATCTAGTGAAGTAGGCAGAGTTCTAAGTTATAATTAGCAAGCCCAGGCTAGCATTTAAGAAACTGTAAACAGTTCAGAAAAACATTATACAGATTGGTGAAAATAGATGAATCATTTTTTAAATATATATGTAAAAATGTGGATTAACTAACTTCTTAAACCATATTCTTTCACTCATCCAACAAATATTTGTTTATTATTTTATGTGAATCATAGGATAAATCAGACAAAAGTACCTGTCTTCATGGAATTTGCATTCTGTTTGGAGATGTAGTCAATAAAAAAGATAAATATCTGTCAGCAAAATATGTTGCACATTATATTATAAATTTTAAATAGAAATGTAAAGTAGAAAATGGAAATAGGAAGTGTGTGGTAGAGGTTGTTGCAATTTTAGGTAGGGTGGCCAAGGATGACCTTACCTGAAGGAGATAAAAAAAAGGAGCCAACCCAATATCTGTGGGGAGTGCATCCCAATAGGTGGAATATCAAGTGCAGAGGCCTGAGGCCAATGAGGCAGGAACAGAATGTGGAAAGGTAGATAGTAAGATGAAGTTGGGGTGATAAAGAGAGGGAGTTCAAATCATAAAGGGCCTTATGGGTCATCATAAGGACTCTGACTTTTATTCTGATGAGATGGAAACTATTGAAGGATATTGAACTGATGAGTAACCTAATCTGACTTAATGGTGTGTGTTTTTTAAATTGTGGTAAAAGACACAACCATTTCTAAGTGTACAGTTTGGTAGTATTAAATACATTCACATTGTTGTACAGCTGTACTACCCTCCACTCCCATAATGCTTTTCATCTTGTAAAACTGAAACTCTATACCTAACTCCCCATTCTCAACCCCCTTGACCTCTGGCAACCACCACTATACTTTCTAACTATCTCAAATAAGTGGAATTATGTAGTATTTTCTCTTTTTGTATCTGTTATTTCATTTAGCATAACACCACCAAGGTTCATTCATGTTGCAACGTATTGCAAAATTTCCTTCCTTTTAAGACTGAATAATATTCCATTGTATGTATATACCACATTTTCTTTACCCATTCATCTGTTGATAGACATTTAGGTTGTTTCTATATCTTGGCTATTGTGAATAATGCTGATATGACCATGGGTGTACAGACAGAGCATTGAGACCCTGCTTTGAAATCTTTGGGGTATATACCCAGAAGTATAATTGCTAAACCATATGGTACTTCTATTTGTAATTTTTTGAGAAAACTTCATACTGTTTTTCACAGTGGCTGTGCCATTTTACATTCCCACCAACAGTGCACAAGGGTTCCAGTTTCTCTATATCCTGAAAATACTTGTTGTTCTCTCTTTTTTTATATTAGCCATTCTATGTGTATGAGGTAGTATTTTATTGTAGTATGATTTGCATTTCCCTGATAATTAGTGATGTTGAGACCTTTTCATGTGTCTATTGGCCATTTGTATATCTTCTTTGGATATATGTCTATTCACATGCTTTACCCATTTTTGAAATGGGTTGTTTTTTGTTGTTGTTGTTGAGTTTGAGGAGTTCTCCATGTATTCTGGATATTAATCTTATATCAGATATATGATTCACAAATATTTCTCCCATTCTATGGGTTGCCTTTTTACTCTGTGGATAGTATCTTTTGATGTACAATAAGGATTTGATGGCCTATCATTAGTACATATACTTTGATGGTATGTCATTAGGTACCTACATATTTATAATTATTACTAGAGGCCCAATGCATGAAATTTGTGCAAGGGGCTCGGCCCTCGCAGCCCCGGCTGCCTCGGCCAGCCCTCTTGGCCCCAGCTGGCCCTCGCAGCCCCTCGCAGCCTTGGCTGGCCCTCGCAGCCCAGGCTTCATCCAGAAGGTCGTCCAGATGGTCACCCGGAAGGTCGTCCAGACAGTTGTTCTGCTGTTCGGTCTAATTAGCATATTAGCTCTTTATTATATAGGACTAGAGGCCCAGTGCATGAAAATTCGTGCACTTGGGGGCAGGGTCCCTCAGCCTGCCCCCTCTCACAGTTCAGGAGCCCTCAGGGGATGTCCTACTGACGGCTTAGGCCCACTCCCCACTAGGAGCGGGCCTAAGCCGCAGTCTGGCCTCCCTCTGCGGGAGGCAACTGGGCCAATCAGGGGAAGGTGCCGCCCCCATCACCCCGCTGCTGCTGCCACTGCCAGCCACTGTGGCTGCCAGCCCTCTTCAGCCCTCGCAGCTGCTGCGGCTTTGTCTCGAAGGACATCTGGAAGGGCTTCCAGAAGACATCCGGTCTATCCGGTCTAATTAGCATATTACCCTTTTATTATAGATATTTTCCTGCAGTATTGAAACTTTTATCAATATATGATATTCTTCGTTGTCTCTTGTAACCTTTTTGATATAAAGTTTATTTTATCTGATGTTGTGATAGTCACTCCTTACACTATCTTCATATTTTTGGATTCTTTTTTCTTTTTGCTCTTATGGTTAGGTGTTTTTTGCTTCCTTGTATTTCAAATTGTTGACTCCCTGTATATTATTCTTTATTTCAGTCAGTGTATGCTTAATTTCTGACTAATCCTTTACCATATATATATATATATATATATATATATATATATATATATATTGCATTCTCACTAAGATCCTTGAAAGTCTGACTAAGTCACTTGGAAGTTTCTAGAAGATTCTTGAGTAACCTTATAACTGTGGTTTTGAACTCTATATCCAGTAGTTTGCTTTCTTCCATTTCTTTCATTTGTGACATGTTTCTTTGTTTCCACATTTTGGCTGCTTCCTGTGTTTGTTTCTATGTATTGGGTAGAGCTGCTAAGTCTCCTTGAGTTGATAGAGTGGCCCTGTATAGTAGGTGTCCTATAGGGACCAGTGGCTCAGCCTCCCCAGCCACCTGAGCTGGGTACTCTAGGTGCACCTCTTTGTGGGCTGTGTGCACAGTCTTGTTGTAGTTGAACCTTGATTGCTGTTGGTGTCACTGGGAGTAATTGACCCCCACGCCAGTTGGCTATGGGGACCAGTTGCAACTACAGTGGGAGAGCTTCTGTGCAGGACCACCCTTATGGAGCAGGGCTTGCTTCAGTGGGGTTTGGGTGATCACTGAGTCTGCTCCTTGAGTGTGTCACTTAGGGATGTGTAGAGTTGTGATCTGGCATAGTCAGACACTGACCACTGTACATTGGCTCTTGGGTCTCCAGGGAGGTTCAAAGTCAGCCACTGTCTGGGGCCACCCAGCAGGAGCTACAGAGAGATCTGCAGATTCCTCCTCTTTGTATTGGGTTTGCAAGTGCCCAGACAAGGCCCAGCTGTGAAGCAAGACAGGCTGGTGCTGATGCCAGGTTTTGGGCCTTTTATTGATAGGTTTGGGGCTCCCTGACCCAGCTGCAGCTTGTTTGACAGGTTTTAGCCTGACCAAGGACAGGCCATTCATATGCAAAAGCTGCTGTGCACAGCTTGGGTTGGGTTATAAATTGGATGAGGTGGGGTCTCAGGGAATCACCAGGCGGAGCAAACAGAAATGGCTGCCAGTACCAGCACAGGAACAATGACCGCTGGGAGCACCTCCGTCTGGAAGAAAGCCACCCGCGAATTCCTGCCCCGATGCCAGACAGTCCAGTTTCTCCTCCTGTGTGTCTGGGTCCCCCAGAGCCTCGCCAGGCCCTGGAGCTCAGAGGAAGCAGAAGCTTGTAAGTTCAGTTTGTGTGCTGGCCTTTTAAGAGGAGCAGCCTATGCCAAATCCAACATTGTAGTGTGTTCATATATTTATTTTCTGGCTAAAAGTCACTTTTAGCTACATAATTGTAGGGCTCATTATCATTGGATTTTACTATTTGAAACTAGGTTTCTAAGAACAGAACTGAAATTACATAATAGAGACAGCTTTGATATGTCAAGGAATAGCAAAGAGGGCATTGCAGCTGGAGCAAAGTGAGAAAAAGATAGAATTGTTGAGTGTAAGGTTAGAGGAGTAAAGGGGGTAGGGGGTAAGATCCAGATCATGACCAATTAACTACCATGCGTCCAAAACGGAAACCATCCCCACATGCCACGATATTTTGAATTTATTTTTAAAAATCAATTTGCAGTGAATATTATAAAAATAAATACATCACTCACAATTCAGGTGTTCTTGAACATTTTCAGATGAAAATTCTCACGAAAAATGATTTTAAAGTTGGTCAGGGCTGCCACTTAGGAAAAACATGTTGTTTTTATAGACTCGAGTGGCGTGTGGGGAAGGTCCTCCGCTTGCGTCTACAGACGCTTATGGCGTACAATGGGTGAAAGCTATCTAGGTCATATTAGGGACTTAGATTTTACTCTGAGTGTGATGGAAATCCATTGGCGTGTTTTGAAAAGAGAAATGACATTATCTGACTAAATGCAGGTAAACAGGATTACTCTGGATGGTGTATTGAGAATAGATTCTGGAAGGTTGGGGGTGAGGTAACAAAAGCAGAGGCAAAGATATCACTTAAGGGAGAATATTAAAATAGTTAAGATGAGAGGTGATGGCAGTTTGGACCAGGGTGGTAACATTGGAGATTGTAAGAATGATAAAAGTCTGAATATATTTTAAAGATGGAGCCAACAGGATTTGCTATCTAATTGAATATGAGATATGCAATAAAGGAGTAGGAAGATGACACCAAGTTTTTGTCTGTATAACTGGAAGTGGTGTTGCCAGGAGGAGTTGGTTTGAGGGTGTATATCAAGCCCAGTTGTTTTTTTTCTGGCACCACATTTTTTTATTTCCACTGTAAATCCAGCCAGCCCCCCAGTACAGCCTGCGCTGCTCTTTCTGCTCCATTGCCAAGTTTACCAGAGCACAAAGTTGTCTTGAAATTAGATTTCCATTAAACACAGTTTGAAATTTCAGAGATTCAGTTGCAAAGCCCCAATCTTTTTCATTGTAACAAAGGTCATACTGTGTATACAGCTGGACAGTTTATGGTTCCACTTCATTTTGAACCAGCACAGGACTGGCTTATTTTTAATACCACTTATAAGAAGTCTGTCTCAGCAGGCACCAGGACTGTAGTGTTGCATCATTGCATGAACCTGTTTTTGCCCTTCTTGAAGGCAAAGGCTGCGCTGACACTTCACCCCATCAAGCCAGGCACCAGTGCATTCCCTCTGCTCTCCAAACTCCTGGCTGCTTCCGGGTCTGTAATGGAAATCCAGGCTTGTTCTTACCCTCACCCCCTACTGTTTCCACCCTCTTAAATTCCATTTTACAACACACAAAGCAAGATAGCCTTTGTTAAAAAGTCTAATGTTCTTAATTAATTGAATTAGGCTAGTTATAATAGCAATTAGAACCAGCAGATTAAACCCAGTTTTTAACATTAATTTTGAGGTACTATTAAATATGTAAGTAAACATGCCAAGGAAGCAATTAGATAATTATGTCTAGAGTTCAAGGGAGAGGTCCAGGCTGGAGTTATAAAAAAAACAAAAACAAAAACCCAAAGAAGTGGTATAAGAACTGAGTCTTAGCATTCTTCAACATTTAGAGATTTTTTGTTGTTGTTCATTCCTTCATTCATTTATTCCCAAAGGGCGAAAGTATTTAATGGGGGTCGAAGAAAAAGACCACAGTCTGGGAGTCAGGTGACATTGTTCTGGGACTGTACTGGTTGTGTGACCTTGGGCAAGAAACTACTCTACTCTGAATCCATGAAAGACTTGAATCAGCATTTTCAAACTGCAGGCTACAACTCTGAGCCCACAGAGTAACCAGAGCTTGGAGACTGATCTCACAAATAGCTGGGGCAGATGGAGGTTAGGGATCAGGATGCCCCTATGCTGAAGAGATCATCCACACCATGTAGTTAGATCTCCAGAGTGAATATATGTCACCCTAGACATGTCCATCTCGGGCCTGAGGTCCTTGGGGAACCAGAGTATGCAGGTGCAAAGGGCTCAGGGAGCAGGAGGTTAACTATGTTTATATATATATACTAGGGGCCCAGTGCACGAATTTGTGCACCTTGAAAGGAACTGTGGGCTGCGAGGCTGTGGTGGGCACAGGGGCGGGTCTCGGCCCATCCTCCGTGCCCTTGCCCGGCCCCTCTCGCTGCAGCCCCTGTTCCCCTGTCTGCCAGCAGCCCGCCATGTGCTGACAGAGCAATTGGGACCAGTGCCAGCAGTGGGTGCAAGTGGGGCCAGCGCTATCAGCAGGTACAAGCGGCAGCTGATGCCCCGATCACCCCTCAGGAGCAGGGGGAGGTGAAGAAGCCCTCAGGGGTGATTGGGGTCGGCACCGGGTGCTGGCAGCGGGTGCGAGCGGCAGCTCCAGCAGCGGCTGCGGGTGTGAGCGGGGCTGTCGCCGGCAGCTGGTGTGTGAGGCGGCTGCTGGCCCTGATCACCCCTAAGGAGCAGGGGGAGGTGGAGAAGCCATGAGGAGTGATCGGGGCCAGCAGCTGCTGACGGTGACGGTGCCGAGCAATTGGGGCAAGCACGCAGGAACAAAGAATTTTCAGTAACCATCAGAGGCTTGCCCCAATGACAGTGACCGGTGCCCCACCTTGGTCTGGCGCCCCCACTCACCTACTCCACTATCCCGCCGTGGCCAATTCCTGCCATGTTCCGCGCTCTGCCACCTGCTGCCGATGCCCGCCATGTTCCACACACGCCCCGTGGCGGTCAGCACACGTCATAGCAACCAGGTGTTCAGTTGTTCTGCCATTCGGTCTATTTGCATATTAGGGTTTCATATATATAGATATTAAAGGTTATAAATTCAAGTTGTTCAACATTCAAAAGATACAAATGAGTGAATAATGAAATATCTATATTCCATTTTCATTCCAAGCAACTAGTGTTAGTTTCATATATATGGCTGCTTAGTTTTTCATCATATAACTGTATGAATGTGACTAGCTCCCAGCTGATGAATATCAAGAGTTGCTTCCAATCTTTTGCTAATAAAACTCTGCTGCAATGAATAACCTTTCACATATGTCATTTCATATATACACAAATAAATCTGTAGAATAAATTCCTATAAGTGAAATTGTTAATTTAAAGGATATGTACATTTGTATTTTGATAGACTTTGCCAAACTTTCCTCTATGGGAATACCACCATATACTTCCATTAACAGTGTGTCAGGATTTCTGGTTTCCAGTTACACATGTAGGGAGTTTAGAAGTCACCATTTCAGCCTAACAAGTAGAAAGCTAAACAGACTGAAAAACAAATAACTCATTTTGGTTCCATAAGAGAGAGGAGGACACAGAGCAAACTACTGCTCCCAAGATTGGAAAAACAGACAAGTGATACAGGGAGTTATTGCTCATGATAGAAAACCACAGCAGGAACCAGTGCCAGGTTAGGAAAACCTGAATTGTAATTGATTAATTGCTGGAGGCTCAATATAGACAAGTCTGAGAGTTGACAAGAAAAAGCTAAAGGAGTTCATTACCACCAAACCAGTATTACATGGAATGTTAAGAAGAAGAAGAAAAATAAAAAAGATCAAAATTATTAACAATAAAATGGTAATAAATACATATCTATTAACAATTGAATCTAAAAAACAAAATTAACAAGCAGAACAGACTCAGATATACAGAACATTTTGACAGCTGCCTGATGAGAGGGGTGCTCGGGAGGATGGGTGAAAAGATTAAGAAGTACAAATAGGATGTTACAGAATAGTTATGGGGATGTAAAGTACAGCATAGGGAATATAGTCAATAATATTCTAATAACTATGTATGGTGTCAGGTGGGTATGAGAGTAATCAGGATTATCACTTAGAAACTTATATAATGTCTAATCACTGGGGTATACACATAAAACTAATATAATATTGTATGTCAACTGTAATTAAAAAGTAAAAAATATTTAAAAGAAGTAAGGAATAAAAACTTTTACCTTTCTTATTCTCAATTGATCCAACATATAACATTTTGTTCAAAATGATTCAAATGTATTCAATTTTATTTATATGTGTGTGTGTATGCTTATATGTAAGTAAAATAAATGACAACAGTGATATAAGGAGTGGGAGGGAGTGATTAGAATTATTTTACTATATTGTATTCACACTACCCATGAAGTGTTATAGTGTTATTTGAAAGTGGAGTTGAATTAGTTGTAAATGTATATTCCAAGCTCTTGGGCATGAAATTTTAAAAAATAAGTATAATTGATTGCTAAGAAAGATAAAATGAAATAATATAAAATGCTCAATTAAAACAATTTATGAGAGTGCCTCTATTTTCCCACATCCTCAAAAATTTGGTATTTATTTTATATATTTTTTATTGGTTTTAGAGAGAGGAAGAGAAAGAAACATTGATGAGTGAAAAACATCCATCAGCTGCCTCCTGCATGCCCCCTACTAGGTCTCGAGCCTGAAACCTGAGCATGTGTTCTGACCTGGAATTGAACCAGAAACCTCAGATGATACTCAACCAACTGAGCCACACCGCTAGTTGGTATTCATTTTTTTTTCTTTTTGCCAGTGTAAACATGATATATATCACATAGTAGTTCTAATTTATTTTTCTTATTATAAGGATTTTTCTTTTTTTTACTAGTGTGTTTGAAGTATTTGTATTTTCTTTCTGTGAGCTGTCTGTTGATTAAAGACTTTTAAGGGGGGAAAAATGAGTTTCAGAATACTTTTTAAAAATATTATAAACCAGAAAATATTTTTGTGATTTAACTTTAGATTATTCCAAAAAAGCGTTGGAGAAATTTGTAAGGAACAATGTATTTACATATGATAGCTACGGTAACCTTAATGTATATGTAACACAGAACAAAACTGAACATTTTCTGTCAACCTTCTAGTACATTTATCTTCATAATACATGGGTCAGAGAATTTGTGTCTAAAAGACTTGGAGTGACATCAGCAAGGTGGCAAAATAGGAGATTTTAGCCCTTGATTCACTACAGATACACAGATTTAACAATGCTATGAGTAACAAAATACCTTTATGAGAAGTACAGAATCCAGTTAAGAAGTTGCAGTACTCCACACAAACACAAAGCTGGTCAGTTGCTGAATGGGTAAAAAGAGCAATTTCACTTTATCTGTATCACAGCTTAGCACAGTTAAGTTGTGACTCCTACTTTGGGGTGAGGTAGAAAGATTGGGGCAAACTTCCAACTCCCTGGCCTTTCAGTGTTCTTGCACCAGCTTCTGTCTCATGTCACACAGAGCACTGAAAGAACTGGTATATGCTTGGGATAGCTAGGGAAATGGATACATTCCTGCAACTGGCGTGGCTCTGGAGAAGAAAGAGTGGAGCATGCCCCCAAAGGAGCCAGTCTTTTAGTGTATCACCCAAGGGCTGGTTTCTATCTCACTTCACACAGAGCACTGACATAGTCAGGCACCAGAGGGTACAAGAGATTGTGGGCTCTAGGGAAAAAAAGAAAAGACTGGATGCCTGGGGAAGCTAAGAACGAAGTCCCAAAATCTCTAGCCAGGCGGAGTGATGGAGATCTTTCCCAGTCAAAGCCAGTGTGTATAGTCTAGGAGAGGGGACTCTTTCGTAAAATGTGCAGGCATCAATATGAATCTACAAGGGATATGAAGAACCAAGAAAATACATACAATTAAAAAAAACAACTAAATCTCCAGTAACAAACACTTAAAAATGGAGATCTCTGAATTATTGACAAAGAATTCAAAATAATTGTTTTTTAAAAGCTCAGAATTATAGAGAACACAGGTAAAAATACAAATTTAGGAAAATTAAATGAAACCAGGAAATGATACATAAACAAAATGCAAATATTAACAAAGAGATAAAAACAATAGAGGAGAACCAAACAAAAAATCTAGAGCTGAATACAATAATTGAACTAAAAGAAACTCAGCAGAGGTGTTCAACATTACACTTGACCAAACAGAAGAAAGAATCAGCAAACTCAAAGATATTTGAAATTATTCAGTTAGGGAAGCAAAAAAGAAAAAAGAATGAAAAAGAGTAGAGAAAGTCTGAGGGAATTATGGGACATGATAATGTATATCATGATGGAAGTCCACGAATGAGAAAAAAGAGAGAGAAAAAGAAGCAGAAAACTTATTTAAATATATAAGTGAAAACTTCCCATCTGGAGAGGGAAATTTACATCTACATGCATGAATCCCAAGTAGAAAGAACACTGAGAAGTCTGCTTTGAGACACATTATAATCAAATTGTCAAATTTAAGGACAAAGATTTTTGAGAGCAGCAAGTGAAAAGTGACTCATTATGTAAAAGGAAGCCCCCATAACACTATCACCAGATTTCTCAGTAGAAACCTTGCAGGCCAGAAGAGAGTGGGATGATATATTCAGTGCTAAAAGAACAAAACCTGTAAACCAAGAACACAGTTTTTCAGAATGAAGGAAAAATACTTTCTCAAACAAACAAAAGCTGAGGGAGTTCATCACCACTAGATCTGCCTTATAAGAAATGCTAAAGGCAATTCTACAACTTGAAATGAAAGGATGCTAAAAATAGCACCATGAAAGTGTAAAGCTCACTGGTTCAGTAAATATATAAGCAAGAACAGAAAACTGTAATAATATAATGGTGATGTGTAAAACATTTCTGCTTTAGTGTAAAAGTTAAAAGACAAAAGTCACACAAATAACTATAAATACAAAAATTTATTAATGGTACACAATACAAAAATGTAAAGAGTGACATCAATAACATATAGGGGGAGAAGTAAAAGTGTAGAGTTTTGTATATGATTGAAGTTATCAGTTTAAAATAGACTTATAATTATATGATACTTGAGGTAAGCCTCACAGTAATCACAAAATACCTATAGTACATACACAAAAGAAAAAGGAGAAAGAATCAAATCATATCACTACAAAAATCAACAAATCACAGAGGAAGATAGCAAGAAAGAAAAAGAGAGATAAAAAACCTACAAAACAGAAAACAATTAAAAAATTGGCAGTAGTAAGTCCTCACTCATAAATAATGACTTTAAACCTGTGGGATTAGAACTCTGGCCAGGTAGCTCTTAGAGCATCATCTCCATACACCAAGGTTGCAGGTTGAATCCCCGGTAAGGGAACATACAAGAATCAACCAATGAATGCATAAGGAAGTGGAATACCAAATCCATGTTTCTCTCTCCATTGTTGTCCCTTCCCCTCTCTCTCTCAAATCAATCAATAAAAAATATATAAAAGAAATCTGGGCTTTGAAGTCTTGAGTTACCGTACATTTAGGACTACTTACTAGCTGGGTGAACTTGGTGAGTTATAGAACTACTCAGAGTTTCAATTTCCTTCCTTATCTGCAAAATAGAAATAATAGTATCCCTGAGTTATTAAACTTAAATTTCCAAAACATTTTTTTTCTTTTTAAAAACCTACTTTGTATCGATTCCCATGTTTTAACAGATCCTGAAGTTAAATCAGTATATAATTACAGTAGCATACACACATTTATATTTATAATGTCAACATACATATACACTATACACACTAAAATATGTCAGACTAAAATATAATCTACTTGATGTATTCAGAATCAACTGGCCAGTTTGAAATTTTACATAAGCATTAATGCAGAAATACTTTAAAAAGAAAAAAAAATCATGCTGGAGCTGGTTCAAGAATTTACTTATATAGTTGAAACCCATTGAAAGAGATTGAGGAAGATTACTTGCCAACATTTTATTTTATTTACTTAAACTTCAATTTTTAAAATTTTCATTTGTTTTTCCATAAATACCTTAATTTTCCATATTTCCATATAAGTGTTTGCACAGTTCAGCTGTTTGATAAAATATCCACAAGATGGTGCCATGGTTAATATGTTAACATGAGAATTTAAGAACTAGAAGGGAGAAAGTGTTTGACACACCATTACATATGATAAAATTGCCATCACATTTTCATTTATTTGCTATAATACTCATTTATATATTTCAAATGTTCAAATTATTACATTTTATTATCAAAATTTTTATTGTTTGTAAACATTTCTTCAAAGAAAACATTAAGCAGTGAAATGATATTCAAAGTTTCTAATAGAGATATACATTACAAATTAAAGGATATGTTTTTAATCTCTCCATTTTACCACCAAGATTAAGAATAATATCCAAATGGCATCCCATTACCTAGCATATGTTAAAATTATACACAAGTCAGGTCTTTGCTATGGACTGAATTATGTCTCTCTCCACCCCCAAATTCATATGTTGAAGACTTAACCTTCAATGTGATGATATTTAGAGATGGAGCTAAGATGGGGTATTATTAGGGTAGATGATATCCTAAGAGTGGGGCCCTCATGTTGGGATTGGTGCCCCTATAAGATAAGACACCAGAGATCTTTCTCTCTCACCAGAAAGGAAGAGTTTTCACAAGAGACTAATTGTACTAGCATCTTGATTTTGGACTTTAGAACGGTGAGAAAATAAATGCCTATTGTTTAAGCCACCCAGTCTAGGTTACTTTGTTATGGTAGCCTGAGCGGACTAAGAAAGTCTTTAACAAAGAAAATTACCCAAGTTCTAGAAAACAATTATTAAAAAATAAAAATTGTTTACACAGTAGATGGAAATTAGTGTATCTAATAATAATTAACTATTATTTATAATTAATCATATATAATTGTTAATATTTAAGGCTGTTGCAATTCACCATAGCTGTAGTAATAATAGTTATGTTGATGAAATATTTAATATAATTATTTTAAGGGCATAATCTGAAAGAATTTAGAGGAGAACTTGATGAGTGGGTAGGGAGAATTTCCAAAATAGCCAAAGGTGTACAGCAGGAATACATTGAAGTTTATGAAACAGCTGAAGAGGGAAGCTAGAAAATGGATAAAAGTGAAATGAAAAATCTGACTGTGGAAAAGAAGTTGAAGATGTATTTTGAGAATAAATTCTTAGGTATGGAATTGCTGGTCAAAGCATAAATATATAGGGTGTCCAAAAATGTATAAACAAACTTTAAATAATTATAAAGGCAATGTTTATTCAAATACATTTCATTTTCAAAATTGAATTATCAACTGTTAGAGTATGCCCCATTTTTTTGGGACACCCTGTATATATAACTTGTTAGATATTGCTGTATTTACCTCTATAGGGAATGTACTATATTTCATTCCCATCAGCAATGTATGCAAGCATTGTTTCCGGAAAGCCTCACCAGTGCAGTGTATTGAAAAACTTGTGAAGTTTGGCTAATCTGACGGTGAGAAATGGTAGCAGTGTAGTTTTTACTCAGAAGGACTCCCCTTAGTATTTCTTTTAGTGCAGGTCTGCTAGTGATGAATTTTCTCAGTGTTTGTTTATCTGGGAATGTCCTATGTTTCCCTTCAGTTTTGAAGGATGGTTTGGCTTGATGTAGAATTCTTGTTTGACAGTTGTTGTTTTTTTAGTACTTTGAATATGACACTCCACAACTTCCAGCCTCCAGGATTTCTGATTAGTAATCAGGTGTTAATCTTATTTAGGATATCTTTTACCTGAAGAGTTGCATCTCCCTTATTGTTTTCAATATTCTCTTTTTGTCTTTCAGCAGTTTGATTATGAAGTGTCTAGGTGTGGATCTCTTTCAGTTTATTCTACTTGGAATCTAATCTGCTACTTGGGTAAGTAGGTTAATGTTTTTAAGCAAATTTGGGAAGATTTAAAAATATTTTATTGATTTCAGGGAGGAAGGGAGAGGGAGAGAGTGAGAGAAACATCAATGATAAGAGAGACTCATTGATCTGCCTCCTGCATGCCCCATACAGGGGATCAAGCCCACAACCTGGGCATGTGCCCTGATTGGGAATAGAACCGTGATCTCCTAGTCCCAAGGTCGAGGCTCAACCACTGAGCCACGCTGGCCGGGGAGATTTTTACCATTTACCATTCAATATGATTTGGGGAGGTTTTGACCATTATGTGTTCAAATATTCTTTCTGTTCTTTCCTTTTCTTCTGGGACTCCCCATTATGCATATGTTGATATGTTTATGATGTCCTACAGGTCTCTGGGTCTCTGTTTATTCTTTTCTTTTCTCCAGACTGGATAATGTCAATTATGTAGTCTCATATGCATAATGGTATGAGACTACATAATTGACATTTATGTAGACTACATAAATGTCAATTATGTAGTCTCATATGCATAATGCATAATGGTAGTCCAGGAAGTACAGGAGAGAGAGAAAGGAGCAGGAAAAAAAATGCTTGAAGAAACTATGGCCAAAACCTTTCTAAATTTGATGTAAAACATTAATCTATACATCAGAAAAACTCAACAGACTCCAAATAGGATAAATAAAAATATCCACACGTAAACACAATCACAAGCCAGGCTTATGGTTTCTTTGGCAACACAATTTCCTAAACTGTTTAATAGGTTTCTTATTTACTTCCAGAAAGTTCTGTATGCTGATAATCACATTCCAAGTTGTTTTCTCAAGGCTAATTTATTTATCCATTTATCTATTTTTTAAAATATGTTTTTATTGATTTCAGAGAGGAAGAGAGATATATGATTAGAGAGAATAATCTATCAGCTGCTTCCTGCAAGCCCCCAAATGGGGATCCATCTCACAACCTGGGCATGTGCCCTGACCAGGAATCAAACCATGACCTCCTGGTTCACAGGTGAACACTCAACCACTGAGCCACACTGGCCAGGCTATCCACTCATCTATTGATGGGCACTTAGGTTGTTTTCATATATTGGCTATTGCAAATAATGTTGCAATGAACCTAAGTGTGCATATATTCTTTTAAATGAATGTTTTTGGGTTTCTTCAGATATATATGCAGAAGTGGAATCACTGGGTCATAAGGCAGTTCCATTTTTATTTTTATGTTTTGGAACCTCCATATTGAATGTAAATTGTAATTGAAACAAAAAAGACTATTTATATTTCCTTGTCTGTTTTTTTTCTTTTAATCCTCACCCAAGGATATTTTTCTATTGATTTTTAGAGAGAGGGGAAGACAGAGAGAAATATTGATATGAGAGAAGCACATTGATTGGTTGCAATTGGTTGCTTTCTGTGTGAGCCCGACCAGGGCCAGGGCTGGGGAGGAGCCTACAACCAAGGTGTCCTTAACTGGAATTGAACCCCACGCTCTATCCACTGAACCAAACTGGCTACGGCTACATTTCTTTCTCTGTACAAGACCTATCCCTTCCTACTATAATATCAGCTATTACATTAATAATAGGCTTTGGTGGGAAGGCACCATCCTTTGTCTAATCTTTGCAGCTGATCTAGCTTCCATTTTCTAGAAGTACTTTTTAAATCTTTTATTGAGGTAACGATGGTTTAGAACATTACATGTTACAGATGTACAACTTCATAAATCGACATCTATGTACTGCATCATGCTCACCACCAAAATCTAGTTTCCATGCATCCCCATACAATGCAGGGTCTTTACCTGTCTTGCCCTCCCTCCATCCCCCCTTTCCCTGGTAACCATAAATCTGTTGTCTGCCTCTATAAGTTTGTTTTGTTTGTTGCTTTTGTTGTTGTTGTTTTGTTTTTACTATTCCACATATGAGTGAACTCACATGGTATTTCTCTTTTTCCATTTGACATATTTCACTTAGCATAATACCCTCAAGCTCCATCCATGTTGTCACAAATGACAGGATTTCACCTTTTATTATGACTGAGGAGCATTCCATTGTGTGTATATACTACCTCTTTATCCATTCATCTATGATGGACACTTAATTTGTTGCCATTTCTCAGCAATTGTCAGTAATGCTGCAATGAACATAGGGGTACATGTATCTTTTTGAATTGTGTTTTTATGTTCTTCCAATATATTCCCAGAAGTGGAATTGCTGGATTGTATGATAGTTCTGTTCTTAATTTTTGAGGAATCTCCATATAGTTTTTTATAGTGACTATGTAGAGGATTCCCTTTTCTCCATCTTCTCTTGACACTTGATGTTTCTTGTCTTTTTTATGATAGGCATTCTAACAGGTGTGAGGTGATATCTCATTGTGGTTTTGATTGCATTTCCCTAATAATTAGTGATGTTGAATATATTTTCATGTGCCTGTTGGCCATCTGTATACTTCTTGGGAAAAATGTCTATTCAGATTCTCTACCCATTTTTGTTCTTGTTATTGAGATGTATAAATCCTTTATGTATTTTGGATATTAACTCCTTATCAGATTTGCAGATATCTTTTCCCATTTGGTAGGTTGCTTTTTAGTTTTGTTGATAGTTTTCTTCGTTGTGCAGAAGCTTTTTAGTTTGTAGTCCCATTTGTTTATGTTTGCTTTTGTTTCCCTTGCGGTTTGCATAGAATCCACAAAAACACCACTAAGAGAGATGTCAAGGAGTTTACCACTTACGTTTTCTTCTATGTATTTTACGGTTTTAGGCCTTATATTTAAGTCCTTAATCCATTCTGAGGTAATTTTTTGTGTGTGGTATAAGATAGTGATCTAATTTCATTCTTTTGCATGTGGCTTTTGCGTCTTCCCAGCACCATTTAATAGTATTGAAGAGACTTTCCTTTCTCCATTGCATGTTCTTGGCTCTCCTGTCATAAATTAGTTGTCTGTATATGTGTGAGTTTATTTCTGGGCTCTTGATTGTGTTTCATTGACCCATTGGTCTGTTTTTCTCCCAGTATCATACTGTTTTGGTTATTGTAGCATAATTTAAAGTCAAGGAGTGTGACCCCTCTGGCTTGTCTCCCCGCTCCCGCCCCCTCAGAATTGCTTTGGCTATTCAGTCTTTTGTACTTCAATATAAATTTTAGGATTTTTTTGGACTCTACTCAAATCCACCAGAGCATTTCCTCAGATTTCTGAGAATTTGTAGAAGGGACAACAGCAAAACACATTTGCTCCCTAGACCCTCCTCCCACTCCAGATAATATGAGGAAAATAATGCCCTTACCAGTAGATGTCCCTGGAATCCATAAGCATATTCTATTATATGAGTGTACTATGTTTTACTCATTCTACTGTTGATGAACATGTTCATTTCCAGCTTGGTAAGCATAAACACTGCTACCATGAAGACACTGCACATACCCTTTTTGTGATCATATAGAGTATATACTGCTATTGGGTGTGTAACTAGGAGTCATAATGCATTAACTTATACTTAGCAAGAGTTTGCCAAAGTGACTATGCCAATTTACCCACTATGAAACAATATATGGTTGTTTTGTTTCCTCTATTCTTTTGCTAACACTGGTCATTACCTGTTTTAATATTTGTGTCATATTGTGATGTCTGACATTGTGGTTTTAATTTGCATTTACCTGATGACAAATGCAGTTGAACACTTTTTATAGGCTTACTAGCTTTTTGGATTTCCTGTTTTTTAGAAAAATGCCTGTTAAAATTACTCTCCCAACATTTTTCTACCAAGTTGACTTTTTCTTATTGATTCTTGCAGTTCTTCCTATTTTCTCTAAAGAGTCACCTGTTGAATACAGAGATGTCAAACATCTCCCATTACTGCCTTGTATTTTCAATGGTGTCTCAATGTACAGAAGTTATTAATTCTTTTTCTTGTCCTCACCTGAATACATATTGTTTTTTAAATTGATTTTTAGAGAGAGGAAGGGAAAGAGAAAAACATAGATGTGAGAGAGAAACATTGATCAATTGCGTTCCATATACACCCAGACTGGGGTTTGAACCCAAAACCTAGTTATGTGCCCTAACCAGAAATCGAACCCACAACCTTTTTGGTATATGGGATGATGCTCCAACCAACTGAGCCACCCGGCCAGGGTAGAGTTATTAATTTTAATGCATTACAATTTATTTTCCTTTATGTTTAGTAATGTATGTGCTGTACTTAGGAAGCTAAGTATGCATTACTAAACATAAACAATAAATGCACATGGCAAAAGAAAAAATTTGATAATTTGTACTTCATCAATATAAAAGCTTTTGCTCAACATTAAAAAAATGAAAAGTCAAGCCATAGATTGACTGTGGGTTTGTCATATATGTCCTTTATTACATTGAAGTATGTTCCCTCTATTTCCACCTTGCTGAGAGTTTTTATCATAAATGGATGCTGGATTTTATCAAATCCTTTTTTTGCATCTATTGATATGATTATGTGGTTTTATCCTTCATTTTGTTAATGTGGTGTATCATGTTTATTGATTTGCAGATATTAACCAACCTTGCATCTCTGGAATAAATCCCATTTGATCATGGTATGTGATCTTTTTAATGTATTGCTGAATCTGGTATACTAAGATATTGTTGAAGATTTTAGCATCTATGTTCATCAGGAATATTGGTCTATAACTTTTTTATTCTTAGTGTCTTAATCTGGTTTGGGAATTAGGATAGTGCTTGCCTTGTAAAATGAGTTTGGGGATCTTCCCTCCTCTTGAATTTTTTTGAATAGTTGGAGAAGGATAGGTGTTAGTTCTTCTTTGAACATTTGGTTAAATTCACCTGTGAAGCCATTTGATCCAAGACTTCTGTTTTCTGCCTGGCCGGTGTGGCTCAGTGGTTGAGCGTCGACCTAGGAACCAGGAGGTCAGGGTTCGATTCCCGGTCAAGGGCACATGCCCGGGTTGCAGGCTCCATCCCCAGTCGGGGGCGTGCAGGAGGCAGCCGGTCCGTGATTCTCTCTCATCATGGATGTTTCTCTCTCTCTCCCTCTCCCTTCGTCTCTGAGATCAATAAAAAAAAAAAAAAAAAAAAAAAAAGACTTCTGTTTTCTGGGATTTTTTTCCCTCCCGCTTCAATTTAATTACTTGTAATCTGTCTATTCAGATTCTCTGATTCTTCCTGATTCAGGTTTACAAGGTTGTATGTTTCTAGGAACTTATTCATTTCTTCCAGATTCTCCAGCTTCTTGGCATATAGTTATTTGTAACTATATAATAAAATAAGATTGTCCAGCTTCTTGGCATATAGTTATTTATTATCCTATATAATAAAAGGGTAATATGCAAATTGACCCTAACAGTGAACGACTGGGAACAACTGGTCGCTATGACATGCACTGACCACCAGGGAGCAGACACTCAATGCAGGAGCTGCCCCCTGGTGGTCATTTTGCTCTCACAGGGGAGCTCTGCTCAGCCACAAGCTGGGCTGATGGCTGCGAGTGCAGTGGCAGTGGCGGGAGCTTTCCTGCCTCCTCTGCAGTGTTAAAGATGTCCAACTGCAGCTTAGGCCTACTCCCTGCAGGGAGGGGCCCTAAGCTGGCAGGTAGACATCCCCCTAGGGCTCCCAGGCTGCCAGAGGGATGTCTGACTGCCATCTTAGGCCCAATCACCTGGGGAGTGGGCCTAAACCAGCAGGTGGACATCCCCCCAAGGGTCCCAGACTGCAAGAGCGTGCAGGCCGGGCTGAGGGAACCCCTCCCCCCCCAGTGCACAAATTTTCGTGCACCGGGCCTCTAGTTTTCTTATAATTTGATTTATCTCCTAGGGCAAGGGAAACAAAGGAAAAATAAACAAATGGGACTAGTATAAAAAGCTTCTGTACAGCAAAAGAAACCATCAACAAAATGAAAAGTGAGCCCACTGTATGGAAGAACATATTTGCCAATGATACATCTGATAATCGGTTAATTTCCAAAATATATAAAGAACTTACACAACTCAACACCAGGAAGATAAACAATCCAATTTAAAAATGGGCAGAGGACTTAGACACTCCTCCAAAGAGGATATACAGATGGCCAACAGACATATGAAAAAAATGCTTAAAGTCACTAATCATCAGGAGATGCAAATTAAAATCAAAATGAGTTATTACCTCATACCTGCCAGAATAGTTACCATCAGTAAATCAACAAACAATAAGTGCTGGCTAGGATGTGAAGAAAAGGGAACCCTAGTGCATTGTTGGTAGAAATGCAGACTGGTGCAGTCACTGTGGGAAACAATATGGAGTTTCCTCAAAAAATTAAAAATGGAACTGTCTTTTGACCCAGTGTTCCCACTCGTGTGAATATATCCTAAGAATCCTGAAACACCAATAAAAAGGATTATATGCACCCCTATGTTCATAGCAGTGTTATTTACAATAGCCAAGATCTGGAAACAGCCCAAGTAGTTGAGTGGACAAAAAAGCTGTGGTACATTTACACAGTGGAATACTATGGGTCCGTAAAAAAAGAAACAACTCTTACCTTTTGTGACAACATGGAGAGACCTGGACATTATTATGCTAAGTAAAATAAGCTGGTCAGAGGAAGACAAATGCCATGTGATCTCATTTATATGTGGAATCCAATGAACAAAATAAACTGATGAACAAAATAGAACCAGAGGCATGGATACATGGAACAGACTGACAGCTGTCAGAGGGGAGGCAATAAGATGAAAGGATTAGTCAAAGAACATATATGCCTAACCTGTAGACACAGACAACAGTGTGGTGATGTCCAGAGGGTAGGAGGGTTGAGGGTGAGGTCAAGGTGGGCAAAGGGTGGGGGAAATGGGGACATCTGCAATAGTGTCAACGATAAAGATAAAGGAAAATAAAATAATTTTTAAAAGTCAATATTCATCTACATTAACCAATATTTAGAATGAAAAATAATGTTGTTAATCAAATGTGGTTAAAATACTCCTGGAATATGGAATTTGGTTTGGAAATGGTGCACTTTAAAAGATACAAGGCAGATTGGAACATGTCCAGAAGAGAAAAAATAGCAATGTGTGCAAACTCCACTGTGTACATGAAGAAAATTTGAAGGAAATGGAATGTTTAACCTGGATGAAGGGAAATGAGAACATAATGTGTCCTCACATATTTAAAGAGCAGCAATGAGCCCTAACTGGTTTGACTCAGTGGATAGAGCGTTGGCCTGCAGACTGAAGGGTCCCAGGTTTGATTCCAGTCAAGGGCATGTACCTTGGTTGCAGGCACATCCCCATTCGGGTGGGGGGCGGGAGTGCAGGAGGCAGCTGATCGATGTTTCTCATCAATGTTTCTCTCTCATAGATATTTCTAACTTTCTATCCCTCTCCCTTCCTCTCTGTGAAAAATCAATAAAATATGTGTGTGTTTTTAAAAAAGAGCAGCAATGTAAAAGAAAAATTAATTTAATTTTGTGTGACTTTATTGTTTTGTTTTGTTTTGTTTTGTTTTAATCCTCACCCAAGGATATTTTTCCATTGATTTTCAGAGAGAGTGGAAGAGAGAGGGAAAGACAGAGAGAAATATTGATGTGAGAGAAACACATCGATTGGTTGCCTCCTGCAGTGCCTAAGCCCCAGCTAGGGCAATTTTGTGTGACTTTAGAAGATAGGGTAGAAATAGGATAAAAGCTTAAATGAGGAAGATTTTAGAAAAATACTTAATTTCAGAAAATAAAGTTGTCCACTTCAATATAAGTTCCCTGTCACTGGCGGTGTTCAAGTAAAATTTCTATGATCATTTGTTGAAAACCTTCATGAGGAATTTAAGTGTTTATGGGGAGTTTCAGTAGAATGTAGTTAATGCCTTTAGCCTTTATATTCTTTGATATTTTGTTCAACTAAAAAATTTCAAAATATCCCTAGGTGGTTTGGCTCAGTGCATAGAACGTTGGCCTGAGGACCGAAGAGTCCCAGGTTCGATTTCGGTCAAAGGCACATACCTTGGTGGCAGGCTCCTCCCCGGCCCAGGGCCTGGTCAGGGCACGTGCAGGAGGCAACCAACCGATGTGTTTCTCTCACATCAATATTTCTCTCTGTCTGTCCCTCTCTCTTCCACGTTCTCTAAAAAGCAATGGAAAAATATCCTCGGGTAAGGATTTAAAAATAATTTGTAAATACATTATTGTTTCATTTGTTAAAAAACCAAACTGCATAATGAATAAAATAAAACAGAAAGATGAGATTACTGCAAGGTTTTTTACTTACAAGCTAGAAAACTAAAGGCTCTGAGAGTAATGAGTTCCAAGTTGCTCACAGACTAAGGGATTTGTATGGGATTAATACAGAAATTTTTTTGCTTTTTCAGCTAATTGGCTGCTTAATGGTCTTCTTTCTTATTTGGATCAGGGTAGCTAAGTCAGGGGAACAAAGAAATCCAAAGATGAACAGACTTGGCATTTGGTTATTGGCTGGTATCCTCTGCTGATTTCTAAGAAGAGCTGTATTCTTGTAAAGTTAGGTTAAGTTTCCTTTATGTGCCTGCATTGATCAGCTCCATTTGGTCCTTGACATAAGTGACCTCATTTTAGTTTGGTTCTAATGTTATTAATTAATCTTCTGAAGACCTAATATTAGGCATTGGTGAAGCACCATAGCATATAGTAGATATGGTCATCGTTTTTGGAGCAGTTATGTGGGTTCAGGTCTGGTTCTGCCATTTACTAGCATTGTGACCTTGGACAAGTTACTTAACATCAATATTTTGGAGGTTTTACCTAGTCAAGAGCAATGTGTTTTCTCATTTGTAAAATGAAAATAATAGTACCTACCTCATGAGATTATTATAAAGATTTAATGTCTTCGTATTTGTAAAGTGCTTAGAACAGTAACTAACATTTTATAAGCATTATAAAAGTATTGTTAAAAATAGTGAGGGTTTTGCCCAGCCAGTGTGGCTTAGTGGTTGAGCGTCAACCTGTGAACCAGGAGGTTGGTCACGGTTCGATTCCTGGTCAGGGTACATGCCTGGGTTGTGGGCTTGATCCCCATTGGGGGCGTGCAGGCGGCAGCCAATAGATGATTCTCTTCATCATTGATGTTTCTATTTCTCTCTCCCTCTCTTTTCCTCTCTAAAATCAATAAAAATAATATTGAGGGTTTTTAGTAAAAGTTTTAAGAGGTTCTAAGGTTAAGACTGAACTCTGTATTTTATATGGTGCATTTAAATGTTAAAATACATAGTGTTTCTTCTAATATAGACTTTTTGGTGCTGTTTTTGTTGTTAATCCTCACCTGAGGATATTTTTCCATTGATTTGTATAAAGAGTGGAAGGGATGAGGAGAGACAGAGAGAGAGCAACATCAATGTGAGAGAGACACATCGATTGGTTGCCTCCCTCACACAGTCTTACCAGGGCTCGGGATCGAGCCTGCAACCGAGGTACATGTCCTTAACCTGAATCAAACCCGGGACTCTTCAGTCCTTGGGCCAATAGTCTATCCACTAAGCCAAGCCGGTTAGGGCTTGTTATATTTTTTAATGAGGGAATCTTTGCATGCCACAGCTTAAAAATAATAGTTCTAATAAAATAAGTAAATTAATGATTCTCTGCTATGTAGATATTTATACATTCAAATTTTAATTACTTTGTTATTTTCCCCCCACATTTACTCCACATCAAGTTTAAATTCCAAAGTGTTTCTCCCCTAAGTTATTTTAAGGCCTGTCTTTCATCACTTTGTTTTTGCTCACCCCAAATGCAACAATACCCTTGCTTAATCAGGTTAACTTATGCATCTGGAATTGCAACATAAAGGTCCCAAAACAGCACTTGAGAAATTATGATTTATACTTAATGTGTTACAGGTGGCTTCTTAGGACAAATGCTTATTTCTTGTGTCATTAAAATGATAAATTTCTAAATCCTCAAAATGCATTTCTGTTAAAAGTTTACTGTAGTTCAGTTTCTTCTTAATATGGTTTTGCATACACATTCCAAAATAATACTTTGACCTTATGTTTACAAGAGCAAAATTACCATTAAAATCCTGGAAGCAGATGAATATTAACAAATTTCCTGCTATTAAAACATCATAAGTTATTTAGACTAAATTGTACCAGATTTTATAACATGTTCTAGAGATTGTTAAGAAATTTGCATCAGATTACTATCAAAACCAACAGGAATGTAATGGATGAGATAGTCTCAAATATAAATTACAATAAAATAAGCAACTAGAATAGTTTTTAACATGTGATCTGTTACACTGATTTTTGAGAGCTTGACTAGCAGCCAATTTATAACTTTTGAGAATATTATAATCCATTTTTAATTTCAAAAAAGTTTACAATGAAATAAATGCAATAATCATGTCTTAAAAATACATTTGATTATACCTTTGCCAAATTAATGTTTTACAATTTCAGTTATTTAAAAATAAATGTAGGGCCCTAACTGGTTTGCTCAGTAGATAGGGCGTTGGCCTGCGGACTGAAGAGTCCTGGGTTCCATTCCAATCTTTCTCATCATTGATGTTTCTACCTCTCTCCCCCTCTCCCTTCCTGTCTGAAATCAATAAAAATATTTTTAAAAAATTAATTGAGAGACCAAACACAGTTTCCAATAAGCTTTTGTGTGATTCTGAAAACATATTTTGTTTACTTAAAGATTAAGAGTGTATTGTACTGCAATAATACAGCTAGGTTGTATATTAGACACACCTGAACATATTGTCGATCAAATACCCATCATTTGGTTCAGAAATATTAATCCTGTATAACTCTGTATATGACATCTTAGGAAAATACTCTTTGTTAATTATTAAATGAAGATGGTTGTTTTCAAAATTTTAAATATGATAAAGTAACTTTAAAAGTGCTATGAATATAGTGATTTTTAAAAATTTCTTTATTGATTAAGGTATCTCATATTTGTCCTCATTCCCCCATTCCCAGCCCACACCCCTCCCCACACATGCCCCCACCCCCCTGTTGTCCTTAACCTCTGGGTAGGCTCATATGCTTGCACACAAGTCCTTTGGTTGATCTCTCCCCTTTACCCCCACCCTCCCCTCCCCTCCCTCTGAGGCCCGACAGTCTGATCCATGCCTCCTTGTTTCTGGGTTTGTTCTTGTTTATCAGTCTATGTTGTTCATTATTTCCCCTAGATGAGTGAGATCATGTGCTATTAGAAATACACTTATAAGAACCGAAAATGAGACAAGCAATAATGGTTATGCTGACAGGCAAATGAATCAGTCTGTAGTGAGTTTCTTTCTGGGCCAACAGTTCTTTTGAGACCCAATTTCAATGTCACACAGTTCCTTATGTGTACATGTCAGCCATGACATTTCAGTTCTGTATGGTGGACAAATGGTGGTAATGCTGGTCTGACCCTCTCTGGTTTGGTCCTGGGCAACCTGTAGTGACGCACAGCTGTTAACTGCTAGTATGGCAAGGCGACGTCAGCGTCTTCCATCTCTGGACTGCTTCTCTTCTGTCTTCATGGCTGGAGTAGTCCTGTCGATTCCTCTCTGTTGCTGGAATCCACATGGTATCGGAGTTGTTTTCTGAAAATATACAAACATATTCTCAACCAAAAGTTAATAAAGGAATATTTTCTATAAATTTGACTTGGGATCCTATTTCATTTTTTGCCCAAATGATTTTCCTCTGGCTTGTTTTGACACCTTGTGTGTTTTTCATGGGTGTCTTGCTTTTAGCCTTACAATTAATTTTCTAAAGTATTAATTTTCTAGATGTAATTACTTGTAGGATATTTTTCCTTACATGATATTCTTCTACTACCCCCCCTTTTTGATTTAAATATTAGGATGCTTTTGAAAATGTTATAATGTAGTCTTGATGGCTTTTAAATTTTAATTTTTAGCACTATAATATTACTGTTTTAGGTTCATTACATGGTATGCATTTTTATCATGAGATGAACTACCAATAAAAATTTTAGTTAACACTTTAGGAACACCTTTTTGTCCAGTACAATTAATTTTTCTAGAATATTCGCTTGTTTCAACTAGCCAATTTAAATTTGCCTGAAAACTTGACTACTATTTTACTGTCAAATGTATTACTCTGACAACAATTTTATTTTACCCTGTAAATATTAGTGGAAAGGATTATTTGCCTTCTTGAGTAGGTCCTGAGCGTTCCTGGTGGTAGGCTGGATTTAGATATCATAAACCCACTTCCCCACACCATGGGTACAAGACAACTCAAACAATTCTTGTTGGAGTGAGAGGGCAGCTGCTGTTGACCAAGTCTCTGTCGGTCACCTAAGTCCTCATCTGGGCTGGGCATGGGAAGCACGAAGCAGCCATGGGGGCAGGAGACCTCCCTCAGAAGGGGCTAGGGTTCAGGCCCCTGCAATGTTGGGGTGGTGAGGGTCTGAATATAGTAATTTCTATACTTTATGATGTTTAATGTCATTGTATTCCTGATGAATGGTTATTTAAACAAGCTGTGCTAGCTTGATTTACCCACTTTTATTTCTCTTATGGTTACTCTTAAGATAAGATTGTGGATCTAGTTGGGCAAAATAATCTATCCCCTATTTAAATCATTTGCCTGCTAAAATTGTTTCTGGCCCGGCAGGTGTGGCTCAATGGTTGAGCGTTGACCTATGAACCAGGAGGTCAAGGTTCAATTCCTGGTCAGGGTACATGCCTGGGTTGTGGGCTCAATCCCCAATAGTGGCCTGCAGGAGGCAGCCAATAAATGATTCTCTCATCATTAATGTTTCTATCTCTCTCTCCATCTCCCTTCCTCTCTGAAATCAATAAAAATATTTTTTAAAAATACAAGTGTTTCTGGGAATATGAATGACTTTCAATATTTGAATGTCTACCTGAAGGAAGTAAATTTAGTGTCATCCTTGTATTAAATCAGGAATTAGAGTTGTGTCTTTTGAGTCTATGGACCATAGAAAAACCCTAGATTCTACTATTAAACATGTAAAAGAAACTCAATGGAGTAGCCTACTAGGGTTTTCCCCAATTCTTCTAAGTCATTTACAAAATTTTTATTGTGCCTATTTTATGTCTGACTCTATGCATGTATTAATAATACTATTTAAAAAAATAAACAGAAATGGTTTTCTCAAGGCTACAATGTAGTGAAAGAGTCAGACAAACAACAAAAGCTTATAGGACAGTTTGAAAATGCTATGGCAGGGTGCTAAAAGAACATAGCAGGTGGTTCCTAATTGTGCCTGAGGTGGCTTTGACAAGATGCTGATTGAATTAAGACTTAGATTTTTGTGTAAATTACTAGGGAAATTTTGGGGTAGGATAAGAGAATGCAAAGGATATTCCAGGCAGGAAGCAGCATTTGCATAAGCAAAGAGTTTCAGTGTGTGGTATATTATTTTTTAAAACCCATTAAATATTTAGGTATAGTAAGTAAATAGGAGCCTTTTCTGAAAGGCAAGGTCCAGGTCAAAAAGTAGCTTCAATGAAATCCTATAATTAAAAAATGTTACTCTGAATAAGACACATTTCAGACAGTTTAATGGTGGCCATACTATAATTTTTCTTTTTCTTTTTCTTTTTAAAAAAAAAATATATTTTATTGATTTTTTACAGAGAGGAAGGGAGAGGGATAGAGAGTTAGAAACATCGATGAGAGAGAAACATCGATCAGCTGCCTCCTGCACACCCCCTATTGGGGATGTACCTGCAACCAAGGTACATGCCCCTGACTGGAATCGAACCTGGGACCCTTGAGTCCGAAGGCCAACGCTCTATCCACTGAGCCAAACCGGTCAGGGCCATACTATAATTTTTCATTGAGCTATCATATACATAGAGCAAAATGAATTAAGTGTACAACTCTATGAATTTTTAATATATGAACACCTTTTAAACTATCACCCAGATTAAGATTTTGAACATTTCCACCACTCCAGGTTCTCTCATACCCCTTCCCTCTCTATAACCACCCCTCACCCATGGAACCACTATTCTAGTTTATATTACCATAGATTAGTTGTGCCTGTTCTCATACTCTTTTTAGACTCTCTTCTTTAACTCAACATAATATTTGTGAGATTCAGCTGTGTAAATGTATATAGGAGGCAGCCAAGAAATGATTATTAGTACTAGTTTATCTTATAGCTGTGTAGTCAGTCTCTCTGATTTTATTACAGATGTTTATCCATTCTACCATTCTCTAACATTTACGTTGTTTTCACTTTTTTGCTACAATAAAGCAAAAGTACTATAAACATTTTTTACATAGTTGATATGTTGTTTTCATTCTTTGTTAGATACATCCATTTATTTCTGTTGGGTGCATTTTCTTGGAGTAAATTTGTATGTTTAGGTTTAGTAGATACTGCCAAAAAGTTTTCTAAAGTGATTATACCAATTTACATGCTCACCAGCAATGTGTAAGAGTTCTGGTTGATCCACATCTTCATCAATACCAGTTATTCTTAGTCTTTTTCATTACTCACTGTTATTGTGGATGCAAAGTGGGATTTCATTGTAGCTTTAAATTACATTTCCCTGTTGATAATGATGTTGATTCTTATTGGCCATTTGGATATCTTTTTTTTAGTAGTACTTGTTCAATTCTTTTTCTTTTTTAAAAAAAATTATCTTTATTGTTGAAAATACTACAGATGTCCCCTTTTCCCCCATTGCCCCCATCACCCTGCACCCCTCTCCCAGGCCTATACCATACTATTATCAGTGTCAGTGGGTTGTGCATATCCTATATAATAAAAGGGTAATATGCAAATTGACCCTAACAGCAGAACAGTCAACGACTGCTCGATCAGTTACTATGAGGTACACTGACCACCTCTTGGTCCCTTTCCCTGGCTGGCAGGCTCCGAAGGTGAACGGGAAACCGGGGTGGGTGTTGGTGGGGGGATTCAGGTGGCGCCAGGCCAAGGCCCCTGCCCCGCTGATAGCCTCACACACAGAGGTCATCCCACAGCGGGGGTGGGGCCAGCGAGCAGGCAGGAACGGCTGACCTCTGGATCCCTTACTCCAGCCATCAGGCTCTGATCGCCTAATGGCAAATGGGGAACTGGGGGTGGGTGGCAGCGGGGGGCGGGGCAGCTGCGGGCAGTTGGGGAAGATGGCCCTAATCACAGGCCAGGCCTAGGGACCGTACCCATGCACGAATTTCGTGTGCCGGGCCTCTAGTCTATATATATAAAAGCCAAGCAACCAGAACAATAGAACGACTGGAACAACTAGATGGATCTGAACGACCAGTTGCTATGATATGCACTGTGGCAGCCAACTGGCTCAATTGGGACCCCAGTCAGCCCCCCACAACCTCCTGTGGCCCCTGCTCCTGGCTGGCCAACCTCCCACATCCCCTTCTCCCTGCCGGCTTGGCCCCGATCAGCCCCCATCGAGACCGGGCCAGCCAGACCCCACACATGCACGAATTCGTGCACAGGGCCTCTAGTATGCATATAAGTTCTTCGGTTAATCTCTTCCCGCTACCCCCACCCTTTCCGCTAAGATTTTTCAGTCTATTCCATGCTTCTGTGTCTCTGGATCTATTTTGTTCATCCGTTTATTTTGTTTATTAAATTCCACATATAAGTGAGATCATGATGTGATACTTGTCTTTCTCTGACTGGCTTATTTCACTTAAGCATAATACTCTCTAGGCCCCTCCATCTCAAAGGGTTAGAAATGCTTCTTTTTTACAGCTGCATAGTATTCCATTGTGCATATGTATCATAGCTTTTTATTCACTGATCTACTGATGGGTACTTGGATTGTTTCCAGATCTTAGCTATTGTAAATAGCACTGCTATGAACATTGGGTTGCATCTCTTTTTTTCTGATGGGTGTTTCAGGATTCTTAGGATATATTCCTAGAAGTAGGATCTCTGGGTCAAATGGAAGTTCCATTTTTAATTTTTTGAGGAAACTCCATACTGTTTTCCATACTAGCTGCACCAGTCTGTATTCCCATTAGCAGTGTACTAGGGTTCCCTTTTCTACATATATACTACAAAGCCATTGTAATCAAAACAGCCTGTTACTGGCACAATAACAGGCATATAGATCAATGGAACAGAACAGAGAACTCAGAAATTGGCCCAAGCCATTATACTCGATTAATATTTGACAAAGTATGCAAGAGCATACAATGGAGTAAAGACAGTCTCTTCAATAAATGGTGTTGGGAAAATTGGACAGATGCATGCAAAAATAATGAAACTACACCACTAACTTACACCATACACAAGAATAAACTCAAAATGGATAAGACTTAAATGTTAGCTGTGAAACCATAAAAATTCTAGAAGAAACATTAGGCAACAAAATCTAAGACATCTCTCCTAGGAATGTTTGCATATACATATCCTAGGGCAAGGGAAACAAAGAAAAAAATAAACAAATGGGACTACAGCTTTTGTCAATTTCTAAATTAAAATTATTGTTTTCTTTTATCTTATTTGTAGGAGTTTTTGTAAACTCAGGATACAAATCCTTTGTTAGATATATGTGTTGTGAATATCTTCTCTGAACTGTACTTTTCTTTTTACTCTCTTACTAGTCTTTTTTATGAACTGAAGTTCTTAATGATGTTCAATTCATTAATTTTTATTTTAGAGTTAGTGTTTCTTTGTGTCCTCTTTAAATCTTTTGCTGTAACAAGGTCATAACCATATTTTTTTATGTTTTCCTCTGTAAGCTTAATTGTTTTGGCCTTCCATTTAGATTCATGATTCATCTCAACTAATTCTTATGAATGGTATGAATTAGCAGTTAAGTTTAATTGTTTCTCAAACAGATATTCACTTTATCTAGCATCATTGTTTAAAAGATTCTACTCCCACTTAATTGTAATTATATCTTCATTGTAAATCAGGTCACTGTATATGTGTGAGTCAATTTCTATTCTGTACCAATATTGGTCTACATTGTCTTAGTTCAGATTGCTATAACAAATTACCATAGATGGGACAGAGAGCCCAGAAATCAAACCACAGGTACAAGAAAAAACAAACAAAAAACCAGAGTACCAACTTATACCATACACTAGAATACTATGCAGCTGTAAACAACAAACATTTGTTTCTCACAGTCCTGGAGGCTGGGCAGTCCAAGATCATGATGCCCGCAGACCCAGTGTCTGGTGAGATCCTGCTTCCTGATTTGGCAGGTGGCTGTGTTCTACTTGTAGCCTTTCATGGTGGAGAGGAGAGAGAGGGAGTAAGCCCCTCTATATCTTCTTTAATTTTTTTTTAAATCATCACTGAAAATATGTATTTTTTTAATTGATTCTAGAGAGGGCTCCTATCTCTTCTTATAAGGACCCAAATACCATTTATGAGTACTATATTCACAAGACCTAATTACCTCACAAGGGTTCCACCTCCTAATACTGTCAAATTGTGGGTTAGGATTTCAACATATTTCTGGATTGTCCATTTAATTTTTAAAAATAAATTATGACTCACTCTTATAGTTCTCCACCTTTTCACCCACTTTTTAAAAATCTTTTTTGATTTTTTAAAGAGTTTTTAAAATATATTTTTATTGATTTCAGAGAGGAAGGGAGAGGGAGAGAGAGAGAAACATCAATGATGAGAATAATTGATCAGCTGTCTCCTGCATGCCCCCTACTGGGAATCAAGCCCCAACCCAGGAATGTGCACTTGACTGGAATTGAACCCGGGACCCTTCAGTCTGCAGCTTTATCCACTGAGCCAAACCAGCTAGGGCTCTCCTTTGATTTTTAAAAACATGTACTTGTCTGCTTGTTCCAACATTTGGATCATCTGTTGTTCCAGCTCTGTTCGTTTGTTTGTCTTTGTATGGCTTCCTTCCTTCCTTCCTTCCTTCCTTCCTTCCTTCCTTCCTTCCTTCCTTCCTTCCTTCCTTTTTTATTGTTGACACTATTACAGATATCTCCATTTCACCCACCCTTTGCCCACCTCAACCCAGCCCTTGCCCTTCCTCCCTCTGGCCATCACCACTCTATTGTTTATGTCTATGGGTTATGCATATATGTTCTTTGGCTAATCCCTTCACCTTATTTCATCCGGGCTACCTTTCCCCGCCTCCCCTCTTGACAGCTGTCAGGCTGTTCCATGTATCCATGCCTCTGGTTCTATTTTGTTCATCAGTTTATTTTGTTCATTAAATTCCACATATAAGTGAGATCATACCATATTTGTCTTCCTCTGACTGGCTTATTCCACTTAGTATAATAATCTCCAGGTCATCCATGCTGTCACAAAAGATAAGAGTTCCTTCTTTTTTATGGACCCATAGTATTCCACTGTGTAAATGTACCACAGCTTTTTTGTCCACTCATCTACTGATGGGTACTGGGGCTGTTTCCAGATCTTGGTATTGTAAATAACATTACTATGAACATAGGGGTGTGTATAATCTTTCTAATGGGTGTTTCAGGATTCTTAAAATATATTCCCAGAAATTGGATTGCTGGGTCAAAAGGCAGTTTCATTTTTAATTTTTTGAGGAAATTTCATATTGTTTTCCACAGTGGCTGCACCAGTCTGCATTTCTACCAATAATGCACTAGGGTTCCCTTTTCTCCATGTCCTAACCATCACTTGTTTGTTGATTTATTGATGATAACCTTTCTGGCAGGTATGAGGTGATATTCCATTATGTTTTTAATTTGCATCTCTCTGATGATTAGTGATGTTGAGCATTTTTTCATATGTCTATTGGCCATCTGTATGTCCTTTTTGGGAAAATGTCTAAGTCCTCTGTCCATTTTTAATTTAATTGTTGTTGTTTTTTTTGTCAATTCTCACCAGAGGATATTTTTCCATTGAATTTTAGAGAGAGTGGAAGGGAGTAGGAGAGACACACAGAGAGAAACAGTGATGTGAGAGAGCCATGTTGATTGGTTGCCTCCTATATGGCCCCCAACCATGGCCAGGGATCAGGCCTGCAACCAGGGTACATGCCCTTGACCAGAATTGAACCTGAGACCCTTCAGTCTGTGGGCTGACACTCTATTCATTGAGCCAAACTGGCTAGGGCTCTGCCCATTTTTTAATTGGATTGTTTGTCTTCCTGGTGTTGGGTTGTGTAAGTTCTTTATATATTTTGGAAATTAACCCATTATCAGATGTATCGTTGACGAATATGTTCATCCATACAGTGTATTCACTTTTCATTTTGGTTTCTTTTGCCAAACATTTTGGAAGCTTTTTAGTTTGATGTAGCCCTATTTGTTTATTTTTTCTTTATTTCCCTTACCCTAAAGGACATAATGGTGAAAACATTGCCACAAGAGATGTCTGAGATTTTACTGCCTATGTTTTCTTCTAGGATTTTTATGGTTTCAAGACTTACATTTAAGTACTTTTTCCATTTTGACTTTACTCTAGTGTATGGTATAAGTTGGTACTCTGGTTTTTTGTTTGTTTGTTTGTTTGTTTTCTTGTACCTGTCCAATTTTCCCAACACCATTTATTGAAGAGACTGTCTACCCCATTTTATGCTCTTGTCTCCTTTGTCTAATATTAATTGACCATATAGGTGTGGTTTGATTTCTGGGCTCTCTGTTCCATCTGATTGGTCTAAATGCCTGTTCTTAAGGTCTGTACCAGGCTGTTTGCATTACTGTGGCCTTATACTGTAGTTTGATATCAGGTATTGTGATACCTCAGCTTTGTTCTTCTTCCTCAAGATTGCTGAGGCTATTCAGGTTCTACATGAATTTTTGGAATATTTGTTCTAGATCTGTGAAATATGCCATTGGAATTTAATAGTAATTGAGATGAATCTATAGATTGAGTAATATGGACATTTAAATGATGTTAATTCTTCTAATCCATGAATTTGGTATATGATTACACTTATTTGTATCTTCCTCGATTTCTTTCTTCAATGTACTATAGTTTTACGAATATAGGTCTTTTATCTGCTTGGTTAAATTTATTCCTATGTACCTTTTTGTTGTTGTTGTTGCAATAGTAAATGGGATTGTTTTCTTAGTTTATCTTTCTGATAGTTCATTATTGGTGTATAGAAATGCCACTGATTTCTGAATATTAATTTTGTATTCTGCTACTTTGCTGAATCCATTTATTAGATCCAGTAGCTTTTGGGTAGAGTTCTTAGGGTTTCCTATGTACAATATCATGTCATCTGTGAATAATGACAGTTTTATTTCTTCCTTTCCAATTTGGATGCCTGTTACTTCTGCTTCTTGTCTGATTGCTGTGGCTAGAACTCTCAGTACTATGGTGAATAAGAGTGGTAAAAGTGAACATCCCTGTATAGTTCCTGACCTTAAGAGAAACACTTTTAGTTTTTCCCCATTGAGTATGACGTTGGCTGTGGGTTTGTCATATATGGCCTTTATTATGTTATGTCCCCTCTATTCCTACCTTGCTGAGAGATTTTATCATAAATGGGTGCTGGATTTTGTCAAATGCTTTTTCTGCACCTATTAATAAGATCATGTAGTTTTTATCCTTCATTTTGTTAACATGGTGTATCACATTTATTGATTTGCAGATATTGTATCAATCTTGCATCCCTGGAATAAACTCCATTTGATCATGGAGTGTGATCTGTTTAAGGTATTGCTGGATCTGGTATGCTAATATATTGTTGAGGATTTTAACATTTATATTCATCAAGGATATTGGTCTATAATTTTCTTTCTTTTTAGTGTCTTAATCTGGTTTGGGAATTAGAATAGTGCTTGCCTTGATAAATGAGCTTGGGATTCTTCCCTCATCTTGAGTTTTTTGGAATAGTTGGAGAATGATAAGTGTTAGTTCTTCTTTGAATGTTTGGTAAAATTCACATGTGAAACCATCCAGTCCAGGACTTCTATTTGTTGGGAGTTATTTTTAATTACTGCTTCAATTTAATTAGTTGTAATCTGTCTATTCAGATTCTCTAATTATTCCTGATTCCATTTTAGAAGCTTGTATGTTTCTATGAATTTATCCATTCATTCCAGATTGTCCAATTTGTTGGCATATAATTGTTCATAATATTTTTCTTACAATCCTTTGTATTTCCTTGGTGTCAGTTGTTACTTCTCCCTTTTCATTTCTGATTTTATTTATTTGGGTTCTCTCTCTTTTTTTCTTGATGCATCTGGTTAAACGTTCATCAATTGTGTTTACCTTTTCAAAGAACCAGTTCTCTGTTTCATTGATCTTTCGTATTGCTTTTTTAGATTCTATTTTTAAATTTCTGCTCTGATCTTTATTATTTCCTTCCTTCTGCTCACTTTGGGCTCTGCTTATTGTTTCTTCCACTTCTTTTAAATGTAAAGCTAGATTGTTTATTTGAGTTTTTTCTTGTTTTCTGAAGTAGGCCTATAATAATACTAGAGGCCCGATGCACGAAATGCATGCAAGAGTAGGCCTTCCTTCCCCCAGCTGCCGGCAACGGCTTTCCCTCTGGCACCCAGGACCCGGGCTTCCCTCGCAGCCCCAGCTTCGTCCAGAAGGTCGTCTGGGAAGATGTTCAGTTTATAATTAGCATATTACGCTTTTATTATTATAGATGAATTTCCCTGTAAGGACTGCTTTCACTGTATCCCATAGATTTGGGTTGTTGTGTTCCTATTTTCATTTGTTTCAAAGTATCTTTTGATTTCTTCTTTGAACGCCTTGTTAATCCATTCATTATTTAGTAACATGCTATTTAGCCCCCATGACTTTGTGTGTTTTTCATTTTTGTTCCTATCGTTGATTTTTAGTTTCATACCGCTATGGTCAGAGAAGATGCTTAATATGATTTCAATCTTCTTAAAGTTATTGAGACTTGTTTTGTGTTCTAACATGTGTTCTATCCTAGAATATGTTCCATGTGCACTTGAAAAGACTGTATATTCTATGCTTTGGTGTGAGAATCTCTGAAGATATCAATTAAATCCATCTTATCTAATCTGTTACTTAAGGCCACTGTTTTGTTATTAATTTTCTGTTTGGAAGATCTATCCATTGATCTCAATGGGGTTTTAAACTCTCCTACTGTGATTATATTACTGTCTACCTCTCTTTTTATGTCCATCAAGATTGGCTTTACATATTTAGGTACTCCTATGTTGCATGTATAAATGTTTACCAGAGTTATATGCTCTTGTTGGCTTGCTCCTTTTATCATTATGTAGTGTCTTTCTTTGTCTCTTTCTATAGCCTTTGTTTTAAAGTCTATTTTGTCAGATATAAGTATTGCTACTCTAGCTTTTTAAAATTTCATTTGCATTAAATATCTTTTTCCATCCCTTTACTTTTAATCTGTATGTATCTTTTGTTCTAATGTGTATCTCTTGTAGACAGCATATATGGGTCTTGCTTTCTTATTCATTCAGCTACTCTATGTCTTTCAATTGGAACATTTAAACCATTTACATTTAAAGTGATTATTGATAAGTATGTTTTTTTAAAAATATAGCATTCCTTTTTTATTTTTAAATTTATTTTAAAATATAACTTTAATTGATTTCAGAGAGGAAAGGGTAGGGAGAGAGAGATAGAAACATCAATAATGAGAGAGAATCATTGATCTGCTGCCTCCTGCACACCCCCTACTGGGGATTGAGCCTGCAACCCAGGTATGTGACCTGACCGTGACTTGAACCATGACCTCCTGGTTCATAGGTTGATGCTCAACCACTGAGCAACACTGGCCAGGTATTTATTGCCATTTTATTCTTTTAGTTCTATTCCTTTTTTGTTGTTTTCCCTCCTCCTCCTCCTCCTCCTCCTCCTTCTGCTTCTGCTTCTTGCTTCTTCTTCATTCTTCTTCCTCCTTCTTCCTCCTTCTTCTTCCTTCTTCTTCCTTCTTCTTCCTTCTTCTTCTTCTTCTTCTTCTTTCTTCCAGGCCCTTTAACATTTTTTAATCCTAGTTTGGTGATAACAAATTCCTCTAAGTTTTTCTTGTCTAGGAAGCTCTTTATTTCTTCCATTTTAAATGATAACATTGCTGAGTAAAGTAGTCTTGGTTGTAAGTACTTACTTTTCATCAGTTTGAATATTTCCTGCCAATCCCGTCTGGCCTCAAATGTTACTGTTGAGAGATCATCTGACAATCTTATGGGAGCTTCCTTGTAGGTAATTAATTGCTTTTCACTTATTAATTTTAAGGTAATCTTTGCTTTTAAGTGTCATGGATTTCTAATCCATCATTACTGAGATAAGTGAGGGGGAGGCTGGGAGAGGCGAGGGTTTGTGGCGTGCTATGGGTGCCGTTTCCCGCCATTAGAAATAGCGGCAGCCATTTTAATTCACATAAGGAACACCATCTTGCTCCATAGTGCAGACTCCATTTCACCACTATTACTGTTGTGCATCCTTATTAACCCCTGTTTCTGCTTATTAACCCTGCCCTTTCCTAAAAGACAGTTATATGCACCATTTTGTGGTTGGTTAGGCTAGTTAACCCCTAATTGCCTGCAGGCCTAACAAGCTATCTATAATTCTATCTTCTGTCACTGCCCCCCAGATGGAGAACCCAAAAAATAAAAAACTAAGGTTAAGTAAAGGAAGTGGTAGTAACAGTGGCCGACCCTTTCAAGAGACATGGACCGAGATGTATGGCTTTATAAAAAAAAATGGCAGATCATTTTGCGTTCTATGTACTGAAACAGTAGTAAGCAGAATGTGGAATATAAATAGACATTTTGAAACTAATCATTCCCAGCTCTTGGAAAAAAGTGAGGATGAAAGGAAGGAATACATTTCCAGGCAGCTACACCTTTATAAGAGCCAATCTAATTCCATCCTGAAATTTATGAAAGGCTCTACAAATTTAACATCTGCAAGTTTGAGCATTGCTCACTCTATAGCTCAGCATGGAAAAGCACTCAGTGAGGGAGAATTTATTAAAGAAACTCTCCTAAGATGTGCACCAGTTCTGTTTCACGATATGCAGAATAAAGATGCAATTATTGAGAATATCTGAGTTACCACTCAGTAGAAATATCATAAAAGATCGAATAATGAGACTGAACACAAACGTACAACATCAATTAAAGAGAGACATAAGGAAGTGTAAATATTTTTCGATCTCTCTTGATGAAACTACTGATGTCACATCACATGCTCAGTTGGCCATTATTGGTCGATATTCTGATGGTCTCACAATGAGAGAAGAGTTGATAAAGTTAGTATCAGTGTCAACAAGTAAATCAGGAAGTGAAATATGTAAGGTTGTTATACAAACATTTCGTGACCTAAGCATTGATATCTCTAAAGTTGTGTCAGTGATGACAGATGGGGCACCAAATATGGTGGGGAAAAAAGTCGGATTTGTCAAATTGTTTACAGAAGCTATTGGACATCCGATTGTGCCTTTTCATTGTATTATCCATCAGGAGGCTTTATGTGCCAAGGCAGGATTCACCGACTTAAACGACTTAATGTCAGTTGTTACAAAAATAGTTAATTTAATAGCTGCTCACCCCCTTCACAAGCGAGAATTTTCAGCACTTTTACTGGAGGTTGATTCCACCTACAGTGGACTGCTCATGTACAATAATGTAAGATGGTTGAGCCGAGGCAAAGTTCTTGAGCGCTTTGTGGAATGCTTTGAAGAAATGAAGGTATTTCTTGACGATGAGGATCTGGGAAACTTTCCTCAGCTTAATGATGATAAGTGGGTCAACACCCTGATGTTTTTTACAGATCTCTCTGTTCATATTAATGAACTGAACTTAAAGTTACAAGGTTTTGGCAAAAGTATTGACGTTATGTTTGGATACATAAAAGCTTTTGAAAGTAAAGTTAAAATTTTCAAGCGAGATGTAGAAACTAAAACTTATAAGTATTTTCCTCGAGTAACAAAGTATTTTGAGAAGGCCAGTGCAGCTGTACAAAATGAAATGGAACTCTTGCATATGAAGTACCAGCATGTTTTAGACTCATTACTTGACCAGTTTAGTGATAGATTTAGTCAATTTAGAAGTCTAGAACAGACCATGAAAATAATTAAGTATCCTGATGTAGTAGTCAACAGTAGTTTGGAATTAAATGGTTTCCAATGGATGCAAGTTGATGATTTGGAGATGCAACTTGCAGAATTTCAAGACAGTATCTGGGCTCAGGTGTTTGTCGACTTGAGGTCAAAGCTTGAGAATCTGGAAAGGTGCCGCTTGGAGAATCAAGAGGAGTGCCACTATGAACAGGAAATTTGGAGTGCCTGGAACCGACTACCAGACACTTTTAGCACCCTGAAAAATATAGCAATGGCTTTACTCACAATTTTTCCCTCTACATACTTTTGTGAGGCCTTATTCTCAGCGTTAAATAATATCAAAACCAACAAAAGAAACAGACTGACAGATGAAGTTAGTAGCGCTTGCTTGGGCCTGAAGTGTACAAAATACCAACCTTCAATTGAAGATTTAGCCAATGAAATTCAGCAACAAAAAAGTCACTAATAGGCAGGTTAGTTAAAGAATTCCCCCTCCCCCTCACTTATCTTAGTTCACGGCACCCCACACAAGCTAAATAATATCAAGACGAACAAAAGAAACCGACTGACGGATGAACAAAGAAGTCACTAAGCAGGTAAGTTAAATATTTAGTTTTTGGTTTATTAAATACAATTATATATAACAATTATACATATATGTTATTTAAACTATAAATATCATGAAATAATGTTTTTTCCTCTAAGTGACACACTACCCGAGTTATGCTTAGTTTTTTGGCGAAGTTTGACACACCAAGCTCAAAAGGTTGCCCATCACTGTACTAGCCTGTTCCCCTGGCTTATCTGTAACCTCCCACTCATGAGAGGATTTATATAGATGATCTTTTATAATCTTTTGAGATAGCTATTATTATCTCATTTCATAGACTGAGACTCAGAGATCGTACATTTTTTTCAAAGACAGATTAAGAGGTGGAACTAAGACTTCTGGGGGAAAAAGAATACTTAATCACATGGAAATGAAAAAGTATATGGTTTGTGAAGTAGTCTCTCCTCATGAATCAGTAAGTTGGATTAAGGCTATCTATATATATAAAAGGCTAATATGCTAAGTGTCCAACCGTCCGACCCATCACTATAACATGCATTGACCATCAGGGGGCAGACGCTCAACGCAGGAGCTACCGTGATGCGCACTGACTATTTACAGAGAAACGGTATCGCGGACTTGGCACCCACAAAGCAACACTCGGCTTCCCACAAGAGGGACACAGGCCCCAACACCCCACCAAATCGCAGCCGACGTTGTCGAGACCTCATGCTGCAAAATGAGGCCCACAGCCCAGCCCAGAAACAGTGGCTGTGGGCGCCAGGTAATGGTGTCACATAGCAATGCCAGGCTTCCTCTCCCTAGTGACTAGCCTCCTTGCAGTTTCTTCAGTCCAGGAACATGGCTTGCTTTATATTATAGCCAGGTGGAAACATTTTACACTTTAACCAAATGTCTGTGAAGCATTTTCCCGTGCCTCATCTCATTTGATCCTCACAGAAGTCCTTGAGGGGGTAGATAGGAGACTCAGTGGAATCCTATTTTCATTAGCCGGAAAACGGAGATTTAGAAAGTTTAGAAACTTGACCTGACTGAAAAGAAATAAGAAATGGTGGACCTTGAAAATGACTTCAGGTTTTCTCACTGCACAGAATATAGTCAAACACCGCTGCAGTTAAATTTTACCCTTTGTTCTCCCTGCGTGATCTACAATAATAATCTGCTTCGTGTTGATATTTACTGCTGTGTTGCTGACAATTACCTGAAAGAGAAGTTGGGGTGCTTCACTGGGCTGGAAAAAGTTTAGCTAAATCAGAAAGCAGGTCTAATTAAGCAAGTTTATTCTATATATATATAAAAGGCTAAGTTCACTCACACATGCGTGATACATATAAAGCTCTCACTGGCGCCATCGCATGCATGTGTTTCGATCTGTCATTGTCGATCATGAATTTGGTTGACACTTCTATTTAGAGAAAGGGCGAATAGCGATATTAAAATATTTCTTCTAATTAATTTCCTTTCAATGTGCACGAATTTGTGCACTGGGCCACTAGTGTTGGAATAAAACTGAATTAAACATGGATGGATTTGAAATCATGTTAATTTTTTCAATATTGTGTACAACCTTTGAGGAGCAAACTATTATATTGAAGATGTTATTAATTACATATCATCTCATGAATCAACTGTAAAACTTTAAATTTGTGTTATATCTTCTAAAAGAGGCATAACCTGCTCTTAAATCATAATAATTTGTGTTGTATATTTAAATAAATTGATTAAAGGATAATAAATAGAAGAGGAATAAGAGTTAGAGAGGGAAATTGTACCTCTAATCAAAATTTTCCTGACCTATTTAAAAATCCAAAACAACAGCCATGCCCCCCCCCCCCCCGCCCTCTAAATATGGCCCATTTTGAAATATTTATCTTTGCTCATTGAAAAGTGGGTTCTAAACAGTATGGTGACTACCAGAGGCAACGGGAGTGGGGGAGGTAAAAGAGGATAAAGTGGGGATAAAAGGTGATGGAAGGACACTTGACTTGCAGTGGTGAATACACGCTGCAATATACAGATGATGTATTATAGAATTATACACTTGAAACCTATATATTTTTATTAATCAATCTTACCCTAATAAATTCAGCTCAATAAATAAAGGTGAGTTCTGTGATAAAAGAACTTAGGAAACACTGCATATATATCGATCTCCTCCTGTGAATTCACATTTGCTTATTAAAGTAACTGATGACCAAAAAAGTCAATACAAATTTTGTGTAACTGTTTCCCTAATTTACTTGTCCATAGAATGCTTTCTTCATGTAAGGGCTGTTAATAGCTCTTAGACCTATATTTGGAATACAATTATTTATTCATTTCATAAGAGAAGGGACTTGGTTATTTTTTCTGTTTTCAGAATCTTAAACAGAGCCTGGTACATAGTAGGTACTTGTTGAATATTTGTTGAATAAGTGGCTGAGCAAATGTTTATTAAGCATCTTTTATATGCTGGTCACAAGGAATACAATAGTGAAAAAATAAACATGGTTCTTTCCCTATGTAACTTATAGCCTACTGGAGAAGATTGTAAATAAGCAAGTAAAAAAATAAATTTTAGGTAAAAGTTATTAAGGAAACAAAGACAATATTGAGGTTGACAGTAGAGGTGATGCAGATGGTACTTTAGAAGATAAGCAGCTAGCTCTTTAAAGCATTTACCAAAACGTGTCAATAGTTAAGCAAAATCTGAATATTTCTAACATCAACCTTCATTCAGAATGCATGGCATGTTCAAGAGGATTTAAATTAAGGTAGTTTTATAAAGGGACTATTTAAGAGATGTGGACAAGTTTAAGGGAAGAAGAGGATATCAAGAACCAAAGATAGCCAAAGTCATTAGCACCTTTGGACCTGAAAGACGAGGGAGTGAGCTATTGGGGGTTGGATGAAAAAATATATATATATGTTTAAGAATCTAGGTCAGTGGGGCTGGTGTGGCTCAGTGGATTAAGTGTCATCCCAAGCACCAAGAGGTCCCCGGTTTGATTCCCAGTCAGGGCACAAATCTGGGTTGCAGGCTGGATCCCTAGTAGTGCAGGAAGCAGCTGATCAATGATTCTCTCTCATCAATGTTTATATTTCTCTCTCCCTCTCCCTTCTTCTCTCTCTAAAAATCAATAAAACATATATTTTTTTAAAAATCTAGGTCATATGTAGACAGTACAAAGAACATCTACATAAATAGGCCAAAACTGTGATTTCAAGTAGCAAGAAACAAGTTTTTCTTCTTGACTGTTTCAGCACCCATCACAGTCCTCAGATGTAGTGGCACTCAAATGTGTATTGAATATATAAATTGCATCTAACAGACATTAGTTTCTTGAACAGTAATAATCTTATGTGTTTAAATGGAGAGAGCTTATCTCTTTTAAAGAGTTATGATTTTTCTAAAATTTTGCATATGAAAAAGTTACTGCAGTTAAAAAGTCGGGTAACTTTTATAAGACTCTGAAAGTTTCAAGTTTAGAACTATGTCCTATTTGGCAGTTATATATTTCAAATGAAGAAAACTATTCTCATGGGACTAGTGAAGAAACCAGAGAAATCAGCAATAAACTAAAAAAGGTTTAAAAGGATACTGGCACAAAGGTGTAAAACAGGTTTTCTTTTATATTTTCTTTTAAGTGTGTGAGCAGTGAATTAAAGAGTCTTAGGAAAAAAGTATTTTTGCCATTTAGAGGAATTTATCATGAATTTGCATGTATTATCACATTATTCCATTCTATACGAAAAAGACAGATTAAGCATTGTCTTTTTAAAAGAACAAACTGGCTCTAGATCATTAAAAATACCTTTTTTAACCTGGCTGTAGGGTGGATGGTTAGCTTGAAAGAATGACAGAATAGAGAGAGGGAAAAAAATAACCTTTTTTTAAAAAAAAGATTTGTTTAGGTCACATAAATTAACTCACATTTGAAAGCATGATATACATGAAAATATTTTATAGAGCATTATAAGCACTAAATGCTGGGTTTATTTTTCTTTCCTGGTTTCCTACTTAGTCTCCTATATTATATATGTATGAAATTGTTTAATATTTATAACTTAAGTAATTAACTGATTATGCTGCAACATTATAGCCAAAATCCTATTTTTACCAGAATCAATCTATCAAGATGCTTTGGGTAAGGTCCCCAGAGATGGGTATAACTCGGTCTTGGCCAGACAAAGCCATAGTAATTACTTCACAGGTTGGTATACCAGCTATGTAGAACCAATGAGGTTCAATGATGAAGAAGGTAAGAAGTCATCAGATTCATAATATATTTTGGTGATGCAGGCAGTAGGATTTGCTAATAGTACAGATGATGTAAGAGGAAGAGAGGAGTCAAGGCTGATTATTAATACCTGAGCATTTCGGTGATGGTGGGTCATTTATTGAGATAGAAAACACAGGAGAAGAATAAGTTTTATGGAATAAAAACTAAGGATTTAGTTTTGGATATAATAAGTTTGACATGCCTATTAGACACATAATAAGAGATGTCAAGTAAACAGTTGTACAGATGAATTTAAGAGAAATTTAGAATTCCTTAGGGTAGATTCCTAGTAGTAGAGTTGCTGGATCAAAGGTCATTGCATTTTAACAGAGTTGTGCTGGAGCCAGCTCCTACTGGCTCGTGAAAACTGATTGTTAAATTTTCAAGAATTTTGTGAGCCAGTTGTATAAAGTAGACACTTTAAAAATTAAGTTATAGAAATTTACATTTAAATACATTACATTTTTTAAAAATGAAAATGGTGGTACTGTCAGAGGAGGCCTAGTAGAGAGTCAGGACTTTCACCACTGCCCAGCAGTAATGAGCCTACTTCCCTCCTCCCCAGTACTGTAAGTGCAGGTCACATGGGGAGCAGTAATGAGGCTCTCCTATCTTTCCTCAGCAGGAGGTAACAGTTGAAGTCTAAATCAGAAACTTGGACTTCTAATCCAACCTGGCAGTAATGAGGTGATGTGCCACTTTTCTCCTCTGCTATAGCAGAGTCAGAGAAACCTGGCTAAAACAGATAAAATCCAGAGTTTCATACACATAATTCCCAATACCCAAGTATCAGTCAAAAATCATGCTTCCTACCCAGAATGAGGAAAATCTCAAACTGAAGTATGAAAAAAAAAGGACAATCAATAGCTGGCAACCATAAATTACAGAGATGTTAGACATATTAGACCTTTTAAAGCAACCATCATAAAATACTTCATTGAGCAATTACAAATATGCTTGAAACAAATGAAAAAATAGAAATTCTTGGCAAAAATTAGAAAATGTAAAGATGAACCAAATCGAAATTTTCAAATTGAAAAATATAACCAAAAGAAAAATTCAATGGATGAACTCAACAGCAGAATAGAGGGGTCACAAGGAAGTATCAGTAACCTACAAATAGAAATATAGAAATTACTCAATCTGAACAACAAAGAAGAAATAGACTAAAAAGAAAAAATGAACAGATCTTCAGGAATCTGTGGACTACAACAGAAGATCTAATATTTATGTGATCTGAGTCCTAAAAGGGGAAGAGAAAGAGGGCATGGCTGAAAAAGTACTTGAAGAAATAATGGCTGAAAATTTCCTAAATGTGGCAAAAGACATGAACCTACATATTCAAGAATCTGAATGAACCCCAGAAAGAATAAACCCAAGTAAATCCAAATCAAAACATCATAGTCAAACTTCTGAAAACTAAAGACAAATTAAAAATTTTGAAATCATGGAGAGAAACAATGCCTCATCTATCAGAGAAAATTCAAATGACAATGGCTTTCTCATTAAAATCCTTGGAAGCCAGAAAGAAGTGGCCCAAAACTTTTTAAATGCTGAATGACAATAAATCTTAACCCAGAATCATTCCCAGCAAAAATATCCTTCAGGAATGAAGAGAAAACCAAGACATTCTCAGATGAAGGAAAACTAAATTTGTCACTGTAGACCTACACTAACAGAATGATTAAAAGAAGTACTTGAGGAGAACCAATATGGCGGCATAGGTAAACGCTGGTACTCAATGCCTCCCACAACCACATCAAAATTACAACTAAAATATAATACAACCATCATTCAGAAGCACCTGAAATCTAGCTGAATGGAAGTCCTATAACTAGAGAAATAAAGAAGAAAGTGCATTGAGACTGATAGGAGGGGTGAAGGCACCGAAGGGGCTGGTCTGACACCCATGTGTGGCATTTCTTTGATTGGGAGGGATATCATCCTGCAGAGGTCACCTGTGAATAGCACTGGGTCCCAGCCCCACACCAGCCCCCCAGCCCAGGGTTCCAGAGCTGGGAAGAGAAGTCCCATAACTTCTAGCTGTAAAAACCAGCTGGGATTGTGACTGAGTGACATGGAGGCTGCTGGAGTCCCAGGTGTTTCTCTTAAAGGGCCCCCACACAAACTTACATGGTCCCAGTTCCTCTGAGCTCCAGCACCTGGTGGCAGCTTTGGGGGAATCCAGGGACATAGAGAGAGGAACTGGACTGTCTGGCATCAGAGCAGGAACTTGGGGCAGCTTTGTCCCAGACAGGATCTTTACAGGGGTCATTGTTCCTGTGCTGGGACCTCCCTTATTGCAGAGCTGACTGGCAGCCATATCTGAGTTTCAGTCAGCATGGCCCACACTCTTTGCTCTGCCCTCGTGATTCCCTGAGACCCAGCCCTAACCAATTTACAGCCCCATCCACGCTGTTTGCAGCTGCTTTTCCATATGAATGGCCTGTCCTGGCTCAGGCTTCAGACTTTTCTAAAATCTCTTAAACAATCAGCATGCCTCAAACCTATCAATAAAAGACCCAAGACCCGGTGCTAGTACCAGCCAGCCTTGCCTCACAGTTGGGCCTCATCTGGCACTTCCTAGCCCAATGCAAATAGCAGCCATCTGCAGATCTCTCTGTAGCTCTTGCTGGGTGGCCCCAGGCAATGGCTGACTTTGCACCTCCTGGGAGGCCCCAGAGCCAATGCACCTGGTGGATAGCTATAGACCATACCAGATTACAACTCTACACATCCACAAGTGACACACTAAAGGGGCAGATTCAGTTAGCACCAAAGCCCCACTGAAGCAAGTCCTGCTCCATAGGGTTATCTCCTGCATAGCAGCTCTTCCATTGTAGACACAGCTGGTCCTCAGAGCCAATTGGCATGGAGGTCAGTTCCTCCCAGTGACACGGACAGCAATCAAGGCTCAACTACAATACTGTACACAGCCCACACAGGGGCACACCTAGAGTGCCCAGCTCAGGTGGCTGGAGAGGCTGAGCCACTGGGCCCTACAGGACACCTACTACACAAGGCCACTCTACCAATTCCAGGACACACAGTGGCTCTACTTAATACATAGAAACAAACACAGGGAAGTAGCCAAAATGTGGAGACAAAGAAACAGGTCTCAAATGAAAGAAGTGGTCAAATGGTTTTCAATAATGGTGCCAAGCTCATTCAATGGGGAAAAGAATAGTCTTTTCAACAAATGGTGCTGGGAAAACTGTATATCCATATGCAAAAGAATGAAGTTGAACCCTTACCATACACCTCAGACAAAAATTAATTCAAAATGGATCAAATACCTAAATGTAAAAACAAAAACCATAAAATTCTTAGTATTAAGCATAGGGGGAAAGCTTCATGACATTGGATCTGGCAATGATTTATTAGATATAACATCAAAAACACAGGCAACAGGAAATATAAGGAACTTTGTAAATATTAAAAATCTTCATACATCAAAGAATACTATCAAAAGAATGAAAAAGACAACCCACAGAATAGATGAAAGTATTTGCAAATCATGTTAGATGAGGAATCAACAAAATATTTAAAGAATGTCTACAATTAGCCCAGCTGGTGTAGCTCATTGTTAAGCATCGACCTATGAACCAGGAGGTCATGGTTTGATTCCCAGTCAGGGCACATGCCCGGGTTTCGGGCTCAATCCCCAGTGGGGGCATGCAGGAGGCAGCTGATCAGTGATTCTCTCTCATCATTGATGTTTCTATGAAATCAATAAAAATATATATATTTTAAAAAGAATGTCTACAACTCTACAACAAAAAACAAACAACTCAATTTTAAAATGGGCACAAGAATTGAATAGATATTACTCAAAAGAAGATATACAAATGGCCAATAAGCACATGAAATGATGCTTAACATCATTGGTCTTTAGGGAAATGCAAATCAAAATCATGAAATGCCACTTCACACCCCTTTCTGTGTATTGCTTACAATGAATCGGTAGATCACTTGGGGTGGCATTGTCATCTTAACAAAATTAAGTTTTTCAATGCATGAACATGGGATGTCTTTCCATTTATTTATGTCTTATTTTATTTTTTTATTTTTAAATCCTTTTCAGGAATATTTTGTAGTTTTCATTGTACAAGACTTTCATCTCTTTGGTTAAATTTATTCTTGATTATTTTATTATTTTTGATGCTATTGTAAAATTTCCTTTTTGTATTGTTCATTGCTAGTGTATAGGAATGCAACTTTTTTGTGTGTGTTGATTTTGTATACTGCAACTTTGCTGAGTTCATTTATTGGCTCTAAAGTTGTGTGTGTGTGTGTGCACACGCGCGCACACATGTGTAGAACCTTTTGGGTTTTCTACATATGAGATCATATTATCTGTAGACAGAGATCATTTTACTTCTTTCTTTCCAATTTGGATTTCTGTTATTAGTGAAGGATTATAGTATGTCTTAGAATTAAGTAAAGTTAGTCCTCCACCTTTATTGTTCTCTTCAAAATTATTTTGACTTTGATAGGTACTTTGCATTGTAATAGAAATTTTAGAATCAGCTTGTTACTTTCTATGAAAAAGTAGCCTCTAGGCATTTGAATGTGATTCTGTTAAATCCATTAATCAATTTGAGATTAGTGGTACTGGGCTTTCCAATCCATGAACCTAATATATTTCTCCATTTATTCACAGATTTTGTCAGCAATATTTGTGACTTTCCATGTGCATGAGTGTACATGTTTTTACTACGTTTCTCATTAAGTAATTTGTTATTATGAAATAACTTCCTTTCTAATGTCTATGCCTTTTATTTCTCTTTCTTGCCTATTTCACTGCTTAGGAGAGTCAATTCAACACTGAATAAAAGTAGTGTGTGTGCATCCTTGTCTTGTTCCTGATCTAAGTGGGAAAATATTCAGTCTAACAATTAAGTATGAGGTTAGTTATCATTTTTGCATAAATGCCCTACAAAGGTTGAAGAAGTTCCATTTTATTACTATTTTTATCATGCATGGGTATTGAGTTCTGAAAATGCTTTTCTACATCTATTGAGCTAATCATATGACTTTTCTCCTAAATTTTGCTAATGTGGTGAATTAAAATGATTGACCTTTGAATATTAAACTAACCTTGTACTTCTGCTCTAAATTTTACTTGCTCAAACTGTATCCATATTGCTGAATTCTATTTGCTAATATTTCATTAAGAAGTATTGTATCCTGTAGCAGAATACAAAATTAATGCCCAGAAATCTATGGCATTTTTATACCCCAATAGTGAACTTACAGAAAGAGAGATTTAAAAAACAAGCCCATTTACCTTGCACCAAAAATAAATTAAGATACCTAGGAATAAACTTAACTAAGGGGGTAAAAGACCTGTACTCAAAAAACTACAGGATACTGAAAAAAGAGATAGAGGAAGTCATAAACAGATGGAAGAACATACCGTGTTCATGGATTGGTAGAATCAACATCATTAAAATGTCCATACTACCCAAAGCAGTCTATAGATTCAAGGCACTCTCCATTAAAATACCAATGGCATATTTCACAGACCTAGAACGAACTCTTTAAAAATTCATCTGGAGCCCTAACCAGTTTGGCTCAGTGGATAGAGCGTTGGCCTTCAGACTGAAGGGTCCCAGGTTCAATTCTGGTCAAGGGCATGTACGGGTTGTGGGCACATCCCCAGTAGGGGGTGTGCAGGAGGCAGCTGATTGATGTTTCTCTCTCATCGATGTTTCTAACTCTCTATCCCTTTCCCTTCCTCTCTGTAAAAAATCAATAAAATATATAAAATAAAATTAAAATAAAAATTCATCTGGAATAAAAATTAAAAAAAAGACACTGAACAGCTGCAGCAATCCTGAGAAAGAAGAACAAAGTAAGAGGGATCTCAATACCAGATATCAAGCTATATTACAAAGCCACTGTTCTCAAAACTGCCTGGTACTGGCACAAGAATAGACATATAGACCAATGGAATAGAATAGAGAACCTAGAAATCGACCCAAACCACTATGCTCAATATTTGACAAAGGAGGCAAGAGTATACAATGGAATCAAGACGGTCTCTTCAGTCCTAACCAGTTTGGCTCAGTGGATAGAGTGTCGGCCTGTGGAATGAAAGGTCCTAGGTTCAATTCCGATCCAGGGCATGTACCTTGGTTGCAGGCACATCCCCAGTAGTGGGTGTGCAGGAGGCAGCTGATTGATGTTTCTCTCTCATCAATATTTCTAACTCTCTATCCCTCTCCCTTCCTCTATGTAAAAAAATCAATAAAATACATTAAAAAAAGACAGTCTCTTCAATAAATGGTGTTGGGAAAAATTGGACAGATACATGCAAAAAAAAAAAGAAACTAGACAATCAACTTACACCATACACAAAAATAGACTCAAAATGGATAAAGGACTTAAATGTAAGATGGGAAACCATAAAAATCTTAGAGGAACCCACAGGCAGCAAAATCTCAGACATATACTGAAGCAATATCTTCACCAATACAGCTCCTAGGGCAATGGAAACTAAAGAGAAAATAAACAAATGGGAGTACATCAGAATAAAAAGCTTCTGCACAGCAAAAGAAACCATCAACAAAACAACAAGAAAGCCCACTGCATGGGAGAACATATTCGACAATGTTATCTTTGATAAGGGTTTCATCTCCAACATTTTCAGGGAACTCATACAACTTAACAAAAGGAAGATAAACAACCCAATCAAAAGATGGGCAAAGGACCTAAATAGGTACTTTTCGAAAGAGGATATAAGGAAGGCCAAAATACATATGAAAACATGCTCAAACTCACTAATTATCTGAGAGATACAAATCAAAACGTCAATGAGGTACCATCTCACACCTGTCAGAATGGCTATCAACAAATCAACAAATGACAAGTGCTGTTGAGGATGTGGAGAAAAAGGAACCCTCGTGCACTGCTGGTGGGAATGCAGACTGGTGCAGCCACTTAGGGGAACAGTATGGAGTTTCCTCAAAAAACTAAAAATGAAACTCCCATTTGACCCAGTAATCCCACTTCTAGGAATATATCCAACAAAACTAGAAACACCAATCAAAAAGGATATATGCACCCCTATGTTCATTCATAGCAGCACAATTCACCATAGCTAAGATTTGGAAACAGCCTAAATTCCCATCAGCAGATGAGTGGATTAAATAACTGTGGTACATCTACACAATGGAATACTACACTGCTATAAAAAGGAAGGAACTTCTACCATTTGCAACCGCATGGATGGACCTGGAGAGCATTATGCTTAGTGAAATAAGTCAGTTGGAGAAAGATAAATACCACATGATCTCACTCATTTAGGGAATATAATGAACAACATAAACTGATGAACAAAAACAGATCCAGAGACAGAGCATCATCAATCAGACCGTCAAACCTCAGAGGGAAGACAGGGGAGGGTGGAGGGAAAGGGGAGAGATCAACCAAAGGACTTGTATGCATGCATATAAGCATAACCAATGGACACAGACACTAGGGCCGTGGGGGGCAAACTGCGGCTCACAAGTCACATGTGGCTCTTTGGCCCCTTGAGTGTGGCTCTTCCACATAATACCATGGCCTGGGCGAGTCTATTTTGAAGAAGTGGCGTTAGAAGAAGTTTAAGTTTAAAAAATTTGGCTCTCAAAAGAAATTTCAATCGTTGTACTGTTGATATTTGGCTCTGTTGACTAATGAGTTTGCCGACCACTGCACTAGGGGATGAGGGCACAAGCGGGGGATGGGGTGGGGGGCAATGGGTGGATAAGGACACATATGTAATACCTTAGTCAATCAAGAAAAAATAAATTAAAAAAGTATTGTATCCATGTTTATGAGGGATATTCTAGTTTTATCGTTTTGTAATACCTGGTTTTTGTATCAGAGTAATGCTGATGTCATAAAATGAATTGGAAAGTATTTATACTTCCTCTATTTCCTGAAAGAGTTTGTATAAGGTTAGCATTGGTTCTTCCTTAAAAAATTTGATAAAATTAACCAGTGAAGTCATTTGTACTAGGAGTTTCCTTTTTCAGGAGTATTTTAATTAATTAATTAAATCCTCAACCAAGGATATTTTTTCCATTGATTTCTAGAGAGAGTATAGGAGGAGGAGTAAGGAGAGAGAGAGAGAGAGAGAGAGAGAGAGAGAGAGAGAAACATTGATGTGGTGAGAGAGACACATGGATTGTTTGCCCCCTGCATACGCCCTTAGGCACACTTACCGGGGTGGGGAACCTACAACTGAGGTAGGTGCCCTTGACCAGGAATCAAACCTAAGACCCTTCTGTTCGCAGGCCGATGCTCTAACCACTGAGCAACTGGCCAGGTCTGCAGTGATATCTTAAACTAGCGATTTTTCAACTGGTGTGCTGCAAGAATTTTTAAAACATGTAATACCTGTTTAGTCAGGGGCACTGACCTCTTTTCCTTTACATCGTCAAATAAAAAAATTACATCAGCCAACACAACAAGAGCTGTCTGATGTGAATGCCCTTCTTGAACCATAAATATACAGGTCATATAATAGAGTTACATCTTATTGGTCATCTTACATAATAAGGTTGCATCTGATTGTTTAATTCTTGGTACCAGAAATCCTTATATACAAGCAGAGGCACCTGATTTTTTAAAAAGTCACTTTGGAGCAAAAAGGGTAGGTAATTACTTTTTTGGGGGGGGGGGGGTAAACCAATCATAATTATACATTTTTTTTTTTGCCAGAAGGGCAAAAAATATATTTTTTGGTGTCTCAGAATAATAGTAATTATTTTATGTGTGCCATGAAGTGAAAAGGGTTAAAATTTGTTGGCCCTAAGCATTGTCATATATATATATATATAATTTATTTATTTATTTATTTTTTGAGAGAGAGAGAGAAACATCGATGATGGGGAATCAGACCAGCAAACTTTTGGTGTATGGGACGACGCCCAACCAGCTGAACTCTACTGGCCAGGGCTAAGCATTATGTTTTATCCTCCCCTTAAGTCTCTTTAAAACTAAAACTTTAGGTTAACAGGTGTTATGGATTGAATTATGTCCCTCCCTACTCGCCTCCCCCCGCCCCAAATGTTGCAGTCCTAACCTCCAGTACCTGTGAATGTGATCTTATTTGGAAATAGAGTCTTTGCAGATGATCAAGTTAAGATAAGATTATTAGTGGGCTCCAAATCATTATAACTGGTGTCCTTATAAAAGTGGAAATGTGTACAGAGGCAGACATACATAGAGGGAAGATAATGTAAAGATGCAGGGAGAACACCATCTGCAGCTAAGAAACACCTGAGGCTACTAGGGGAAAGGAATGGAAAAGATTCTCCTTCAGCCTCAGAAGGAACCAACTCATCTTGGGCTTCTAGCATTTAGCAGTGTGAGACAGTACATTTCTGTTGTTTCAGCCACCCAGTTGTGGTACTTTGCTATGGCAGCCCCAGGAAACTAATATAGGAATCAGTGGATGCTCCCCAGAGCAACACTCACTTTCCCTCATTTTTGATCTCTGTAGATTTCCCTTTACTTTCTCAACAGTAAAACTCTGCATTCCAAAGTATGTTTTAAAAAAATATTTTATCCAGCAACCTATTGGTTTTTGGGAAGATTTTTTTAGGAAATCTAGTCTTCAACTTGTTAATGAAAGTCTACTTGACTCTTCCAGAGTAACTTTCTGAAAATGGCGTTTGGATTCTCTTGGTACTTACTAATTTCCAAGTCTAATTTATTATTTCTTTTGTTCCTTTACTATGCATCATATCCTATTATGCTCTGTATATGGTATTTTCCTCACTTGTTCCTTGAAGGTTGAGAGGGTGTCTTACTCACCTTCTAATACTCAGTATGTAGAAAAATACCATACATATAATAGGTATTAATAGTGTGGTTATTAAACTGAATGTACTTGTATATTGGTCACATGCATAGGTGTGTAAGTTGGTGAAGTGATGACTTTAAATCTTAATTCAAAGTTCTTATTCTTAATCCACAAATGTCTATTACTCAAGGTTATAGTCACTTAAGAGGGATTTTCTTTTCTTTCTATTAATATAACTAAAAATCTCAAGTGTATGGCCTTCCAAGTCTCCTAAAGTATGAAATAACTAATAAATATAATTCCTAATTATTACAACCCTATAAAGTAAATTATTGTTCCCATTTTACAAATGAGGATCAGAAAGGTTAAGTGCCTGTTTCAAGATGAGATACCTAGTAAGTTCCAGGGTTAAAAATAAAATTTATTTGGCTCTAAAGCCATTCATTCACTATCCTACACTGAGTACTTACTATGGATCCCCATCATGCAATGATTATGAAACTTCTAGGTATTTTTCTATTCCCATTTGAATCAGAGTTATAACAGTCACTTACTCCAAAATAATGAAGGCTATCTTTCAAACTACCTGCTTATGTATGCTTTTTAGAATATATTTTATGTCCATGCAGTTACTTCCCATTGTTCACCTGATATATTGGTTAGATATAGACAACCTCAGAAAGTACATTCTAGAAAAACAGTCAATTATTTTAAGGTGGCTTTTCCTTTTTCACTGTAGTATATTTAAATTGTATCATAAGCCTCTTAATAAGATTTTATCTAATGAGGCTGCTTTTTTGGTGCAGTCTATGCACATATTACCATGCACTTGTTCATACCTTGCTTGCATTCCAGTTGTAAACTTTATTTACCCAAATAGTTTTAAGTTCCTTGAGGTCAAGAATGAATTTTGTTCCTTTGTATTCCCCATAATAATAGATGCCATTTCTAAAGGATTACTGAGTACCAGGAAATTTATACACATTTCACTCATTATTTACAATAACATGGCAAATTAGGTATTATTACCCCCATTTACAGATGTGGAAAGTCTTGGATATAATTAGTCCCAAGGTTGTAAACCTATTAAGTGGCTATAATGATGGGTCCTTAATGTGGGAGTGTTGAATTGACTGATTATGGTAATTTCCCTGAAAGAGTTTTCCATCTGGCAATAATGAAGTAAAAAAAAAAAAAAGAAAGAAAAGAAAAAAGACATAAGTTTGTATTCTTATGTTATAAGTTACCAGCCTGTGACCACGGGCAAGTTACAAAGCATCATTAAATCTGTGTTTTTCAGTTTGTAAAATGGGAGACTAAAGCTCAATGCATGAGGTGATTATGAATATTAAATTAAGTAATACAGATAGGAAATAATAAATGCTGATTTAGTAACTTACTTGGTTTTGTTTCTTTTCTTTCTCCTTTTACTGAAATGTAATCTGAATTAATATATGTATAAATTAAGAAGTACCAAAAAGAAAGACATTTATTGCTCTGACTGGTTTGGCTCAGTGGATAGATCGTCGGCCTTCGGATTGAAGGGTCCCAGGTTCGATTCCGGGCAAGGGCATGTACCTTGGTTGCGGGCACATCCCCAGTATGGGGTGTGCAGGAGGCAGCTGATCGATGTTTCTAACTGTCTATCCCTCTCCCTTCCTCTCTGTAAAAAATCAATAAGAATATATTTAAAAAAAGACATTTATTAAAGTATCTCCTATTTTTCTTTGTATACATACAATTTAATAGCCTACTAGATATTGATAAAATTCAATATAATGCAGCATTTTTTATATGCTAACATATTCATGACTATATTAAAATATCTTTGGATAATCCTCCCAGATCAATTACTGTCACATATTCTGAATAGAGACCCACTTGTTTTTTAGGATGTTCATATCCCTTTCCTAAATATTTAGGACTTTATTTCCTACAATTTTGGATAAGAAATCAGTAATCTTTTTTTTTGTATGTTTTTTTTATTTTTTCTTTATTGATTAAGATATTACATATGTGTCCTTATCCCCCCATTACACCCCACACACACACCCCTTCACTCATGCCCTCACCACCCTGGTGTCTGTGTCCATTGGTTAGGCTTATATGTAATCTTTTACTCTAATGGAAATAAATTTAAATATTTTGTTTTTATCACTCCTTTTCCCCAAATTAATAGGTTACTGTGTAAGTCAGTTTTTCTGTTGGTTGATTTGATATCATTGTTGTTATGTCTGAATTTTATGTTTTAATCTGATTTTTCTTCAAGCTGTTCTGTTATGAATAAAAAGAAACCTGCCAATAGCCATACACAGAGTTCTATAGTTTAAATCTATATATTTAAACTCAAAACAATGATATAAAATATTACTATACTGTAGAAATGTTAAATTAATCTTATATTGATCCTAAATATTATGTTTTTGTTCAAAAATGTGCTACTAAAAATTTCCACAACTTTATCCTGGTCATTCCAGGCAGAACATTTTCCTTAGAAGGCACTGATCTTTAAAGTTCTTTTATGTTGGTAAGCCACAAACTTTATTTGCTGATCTTAGGGTTGGTGCATGATCTTTCAATAGGACCAGATGAACTAAAAGGTCCTTTGGAGTATTTGGGGGTGAGGGGGGCATTTTAAAAATTAGAATGATAATAAGTTGGTGTTGTGTGTTTTATAGATACTAGTCATATTTTGAAAAACTGCACTTTAAATCTTTAAGACATGATACATAAACCATTTTAAAGAAATTGAAAGCAACCATATATTTTCAACTGATGTTCTTATGTACAGTTCTTTTATATTGCTACATTAATATTTTCTACATGACATCTGTGAAGTCCCTCTGGATGCAAAATGTATGTATCCCTTCTTTTAACAGTCTTTGTGTAAAGTTATTTGCTTTTCCAGTAGGTACATGGTGTATTTTAAAAATTGTAGACAATTTACACTAGCTCAGAGTCATTTTGATTACTCTTAAGCAAATTAGCCAGCATTTGGTCAGTTCTGTGTTCTCTCCCCTGTGGCCCTACGTGGGCTTCACATTAAACAGCCCCTCAGCCTAGTCCAAATGTCCAGTTGTACCTACTTACCATTTTAGAGTGGTGCTGAACTTGCTATTTTGGGGCAGAATGTGTATGCGTTGTATTTACATAAAACATATATATGTAACTTAAATATGACCATAAATAGTAAGTGGTTATTGTCTAACTATGTGTTTTAAAAGCATTATCCAAGTGAAATGGTAAAAAACAAACAAACAAAAGCTTCACTGAAAACTGTAAAATTATCCATACAAAAAAATTTAATTTGTTTATATTTCCCATGATGGTGTGATGAAAAAATATTTTTTGGTCTTATTTGCCCTGCTTTTGAGTTCTTGAGCAAATATCTTTTACTGGTCTTGTTTTGTCCTTGGTTTTGGATTATTTAGCAAATAGCCCATTATGTAATTAATGTGAAATTAACCTACAGTTAGGCTACCTAAAACATTTAAAATACCCATTCTTCCTTCTTGCTGCTATCATAATTCTATTTCTAATAGTTCAAATCTGTTTACATTAATTGTGAATGTTACATGACCTTTATATACATTTGCCTCATGATAAGAATTTGAAACAAAACTTAGGTAGAACTAGGGTCTGCATCAGTGTTTTCAGTTCTAAGTTGTTTATTTCTTATCCTTCCTCGGATCATTAATGAAAATGATCTCACCTATACCTTAAAAATTATCAGCTTATATTTCTGTAGCAGATCATAATTTAACATCTTAAGTGAACTGGTAGTATTTTTCAAAATATATATTTGCTCAGTACTGAACTTTAGTAAGAAATATCTAAACATACACACATATACAGAAAAATACTCATAGGACAGGACCACAAAGTATTATTTTGATTATCTGTCTAATTCCAATTGTATGCTTATAGATAAACATAGAAAAGTTAAGTCCATGTGTCAAGTGCAAAAAAAAAAAAAACTACAATTAAAATAGACCACTTTCCAGTAGTAGCAATTTATTTTTAGAAAATGCTTTTGATTTGATATCATTGTTCTCTCCATATTTTTCTATAAGTATCTACATTTTAACTTTTTATTGGTGAAAACAGTTAGCTTTATCTTAATATGGCAAATTAAAATATATTAAATTATTTTCCAAAGACCAGAAATTAAATTTAAGATTTTCTAAATCTTGATTGTGTGCTGAAAATCATAGCATATGTCAAAATATTAAAACATTTTATGATTCCAACTAATTTATATTCATAACCTAAATACAAAATTGCAACAACCTAATATCTATACTTGCTTCACTGAACTTTATTTTAAATAAAATACAGGCTGAATGCTTGCACTCATAGGACTATCATCAGTTTAAATTAATGGGAATAATAATTACTTTCAGCATCACGAAATATTTTTAAAGTTGAAGTAATATTTGTGAATAGAGAAATAGATGGCTGAGGAAGCAGGAATAAAGGAGAATTGGAAACCTCTTTCTACATGCTTTTTTGTTCATCACCTAAAATATGGAGGCAAAAAAAAAAAAAGATAAGGACAGTCAAAAATATAGCTGAGAATAGTGCAGTATTTTTTTTAAGAAAAAGACTGTACTTTAACTGTATTTTAATTAACATTGAAAAAGAGACCCTCGACTGATAAATTACTTTTATATGATGATTATTATATAACATCATCTTTCATAATTAAAAATAATACCACAATACACACTATTACTTATTTAAATATTGAGGAAGGGAATATTGTACTATTAATTATCATCAAATGCTACTCAATTTAATAAATTTATCCCATTTATTCTTCTAATATATGAAATTTTTAAATTTTCAACTTGAATAATCACATTATAATAACTGATTTACAAATTAATTATTTTAGGCCTTTCAGAGGTTAACATTTATTTATATCTGTTCTAAACTTTGACAAAAGAAGAAATGCATGCTTCTTTTAAAATGGCCTGTATAAGTTCGGTCTGAAGTTCTTGAATTAGCAGAATGGGCATCATCAGAATGCTGCTGCATCATTGAGGACAGTCTCTTCTTAATAAAAAATATCTGAAAGAGAAACTGTGGAACAAGAACTATTTAGGCCCATTTGGCTTTCACAATAGTTCCAAAATGTAAGAGATGGAGATATTGTTACATTAGCTGTATACAGAATAGCCAAATTATAAAATAGTTAGTCCTAAAGACCAGTAAGTTTTATTTTACTTTAGGAAATCATGTTTCCAAGGTATACATTTTAAACTCAGGGCAGACTTCTTTAACCAGCAAGTTGTGCAAACTGTACAGTTAGAAGAAACAGAGGAGTGGAAGTGGACTATATTTTAATTTGGTTGTGATATTATGGTTGCATTTCTAAATTAAAACTTTAACATTAAAAGATGTCAGTTCTGTATATGAACTTTCACTATTCACATAACTAATCTGAAAAACGCATAGAACTAAAAAAATTTGTCATGATACTGCTTTATATAGTCAAGATAAAGTATCAATTTTCTCTAAATAACTACTGTACTGATGAAATGTAAGGAAAAGCAGAAACGTCTGTTTCCAAACATTTCAATGGAGATTTTTTAGCTTTTCACCTATTGATCCCAGAAATGGCCCCATTATTTTAATGTTAAGAGATAATATCACTATTATACTAATTTGAGTGCCTTTGAGGTCTTGCTAAATTATTTCTTCTTTTATACTATTGATTATATGTAGGATTTCTTTTTATTGTTCAAAAGAAATGATGGGTAGTTTGGATAAGGTTTTTAAACTTTCTGCCAAAAAGAGCTGATATTTTTAGCTAACTAGATTTTTAGGATGGGGTAATGAGAGAAGAGAAAAAGGCTGTATATAGAAATGTTGAATAGGCCTGCATACTGACCAATGAGGATGGGGGTGGGGAGAAAGAGAGGTGAGGTGGAATATCTGAAGTGTAATAATATCTGTGTATTTCTTTTTAATGTACAAATTCTCCTCCCGCCCCATCTCCTCCCCTTTCTCATATGTGCTGGTACCTCTGGATGGTTCAGAAGCCATTTTAGAACTCAGGAAACAAAATGTGAGTTACACTTGTGCTTTTGCCGGTGCTGTGGGTAGCAAGGAATACCTTTGCTCGCTTGCCTGGTGTCTTACCATGCTGTTATTTGATGTCTTTGAGGATTAAAGAAGGCACAGAAAATTCCAAACCCACATCCTAACCCCTGAAGCTCCCACGTTTCTGTAGCAGATGGCAAAACATTTCATTGACACCTTAATTTACAAAGTCAATACCCAGATCCGGGAAAGTTTTATTCTTCTGAGGCATCGCTGAAGATCCATCCATATTCCATTTTCGGATCTATTCTGAGTCGAAAAACCGACTCCTTCTAGGTATTTTGCGCACCCCAGCTCCACACAAAGTCCCCGCAGGCCTGCAGTCTCTGTGTTTCACTCTGAGGGTCTTTCCGAATGAACGTGTATTTTCAATCCGGGACGTTTGGTAATTTAGCGGGGGGGGGGGGGGGGGGGCAATGGTAACAGCAACACCATAGCGAGCCTTCATGAACAGTCTGTGGCTGAGAAGCCTGAGAGGTGTTTGCCGCCACGCATTTGGACGCGAGGCTCAGAGCCCGGCTGTCCTCAGCTGTCAGGGCGGGGGAGGAGGAAAGGGAGTGCTGGCATTGGCATTGGGCGAGGAGTTGCTCCAGAGTCCGGCAGCCCGCTCACCGCTGCGGAGAGCCGGGCACTCCCCGGCCCGCTGGCCCCTGCTCCCTCGTTGCCCTCTGGCCCTAGTCCTGAGGCGCAGGTTGCCGGAAGGATCCAGTGGGATGGCTGCCGCCTCCTGGGGGACAGTCGCCCGAGGGCCAAGGCCGGGGGACCCGGCCGCCCCTGTAGCCCGCAGCTCCCGGGAGGAGCTGGGGACCCGCTCCCCCTCCCCGCCCCCAACTCCCGCCTCCTGCCCGCCGCGCGGCGCGCCCGCTCGCCCCAGCTGGCTGGAGCGGCAGCGCGCTCACTCACCCCGAGGGCGCCTCCAAGGTTACCCGCGGGTTGGGGGCTGGGACAGGCTCCCGCCACTGGCCTCCTCCGCTGCGTTCCTATCGCCGCGGCCCTTCCGCCGCTCCCAGGCGACCGTGTTCCAAACCCCAAAGCAGAATAGCTCCAAAGTCCGGGCGGGGAAGTCGAGTTGCGAGGCAGACAGGCGTCAGGGCGGGGGGCGGCCTTAGTTGGGTCTGAGTGCCCAGAGAGCGGGGTCAGGCGAGGTCGCGCGGCAAGAGGGGGCTGTGGCTCCGGCGGGCGACCTGCGCCTCGCAGGCTGGGCCTCGGGCTGAGACCGGGGGCTGCGGGCTGCAGGCAGCACCGTGGCGCCCGAGGCGCCCCGGGAGCGCTGGAGGGCAGAGACAAGCGGGCGGACAAACCTGCCGAGGAAACCAGCTAAATAAAAAGAGACTGTTATTTAAGGCGCGGAAATTTGAAATATTTGGACAGGAAGAGAAAAGAAAAGAAACCTTAGCGAGGGAGGGAAAAGAAAAAAAAAACAAAAACGCGAGCTAACGGTTTTGAAACTCCCCCACCCCCACCCCGGCCTTTTCTGCGCGCCCTGAGGGAGCTCTGGGCTCCGCTTCCTCACTAGAGAGCCCGGAGCTGCCGTGGGAGGCTGGACAGTTTCGAAGGGACAGAAAGGATGTCTTCGCAGCCCCTCAAAGAGGGCTTGGGTTGGCTCTGGGCAGAATATCGGTCTCCTGCCTCACCCCAGTTCCCTGCGTGGACCTGTCTGCGTGTGTGTGTGTGTGTGTGTGTGTGTGTGTGTGTGTGTGTTCGAACTGCAGTGTAAAATCAAAACAGTCTCTAGAGACCCAGAGAGGGACTCCCCCCCCCCCCCCGTCCGCCCCCGTAGGCATTTGATGAAGGTCACTTAGGACTCAGGGCAGTCAGGAAAGCTGTAAATACAACCCTTCCTCGCTCCAGCGCTGTGATCTCGCAGCGCTTCTGGGCTATTGCTTCTACCTCAGGCAAAAGCCGAAAGAAAGCACCTTTTTGGGAACTGAGATTTCGAAACCAGTCCGGAGCCACAGATTCCACGATAAGGGAAATGTATCATCCTACCAATTGAATTGCTTGCCGGGACCGGATTCTTTTATCAGTCACCCAGCATTTAGTGTGTGTGTTCGAGCTCATCTCACACTGTTAAGGGATGCGAAATGTTTACCAGAAAAGTATTGATTCATTACTGAAATATGTCAAAATGCAATGGGCTTAATGTCTCAGGAAACAGAACGTGGACTGAGGTCCAGTTAGTGCCCCCTTCCTCGAGGTGTAAGTCCGGATTCAGCTTCTACTGGGCAAAGGTTGAGCCTGAGTTTCCCCGATAACTTGGGTCCCGACACAGTGGAGAACTGAATTTAAGAGAGCATAGCTGTTTAGCACCCTCCATCCTTTCTATAGCATCCTCTCCAGGGGCTCTGATCACTCCATTAATTAGCACTTGCACAGACCCTTCCCCACCTCAGCTCACTGCAAAGTTTCTACGCTATTAAACTCAGCAACACCCTTCTTTCATCCAATACGTGTCGGCATACTCAAGAGTCTTACTGAATATTATTGAGGTTTTTGAGAGATGAATAATGGTTTTTCATATTTCCTAGAGGGGACCACATAACTCATTTCTAAAATACTTAGATTAGCAAAGCTATTTCCTGCCAGAGAAATGTGGTGATATTTAATGACTAGCAAATTTTAGGCTGAAAAGAGATGAGCTCCTTGTCCCCTTATATGTTCCCACCACCTATGAACAAAGCCACTGTAGAAGTACCTCCTTCTCTTTAGCTTTCGGAGTCCTATAACTTTATATTTGGTCTCCAAAGAGCAATTTTAATACTGAGACTTGGTGAATACGGAAAAGGCCATTAAACTTGACTTTAAACTCAGAAACGTTCATCTTTACAGTTAAAACTTCTAAGAAGGGTTATTTTATGTTTTTAGTAATCTTGTGTTTAGAAAAATATTCATCTTACTTAAGCAATGTGTTTTGTACATTGATTCCAGTTTTAAAATCCAAATACAACAATTTTTCCTTCAAAACCATCTCAACTAGTTTTTCTAAATTTTCAAACATGTTTTAAATTTAATTTTCTGTTACTGTAAGAAATAAATGTATTCAGTAACTTGTGGTTGGAGGAGGCAGAAGTTGAAATCCTGTTGCACTTAACTTAGGGAAGGTGAACTTTAGTGCCAAATTAAAAGGATTAAACTTTTTATCCTATACTCTTTTTATATTATCATGGAAAAACACCATTATTGAAAACCACTTGCCTGCAATCATTCCAATCCTTGTTAGGGCAGGCATCAGAACCATATCCTTCAATAAACCTTGAAGTATTTTGTTCTTTTTGGGGCAAGAGCAGAGAGCTTATGAAGCAGAAAGAGGGAACTTTCACATAAAACATCTGTGTTCATATGGAAGAATATGAATAAAGTATAAATTTATAAATGGTAACTGCATTGAAATCTTCTGGTTACAATCTTTAATTGAAATGACAGACTAATAGATGCTGGAAAATTCTCTCAGAAATGTGATATTTCTATTTCATTCAAAAATTATTTTTAGCTAAACATATTTTAAAAAATATTTTATATGCCTTTACTAGTAAGTTTTGTGGGAATCAAATACTATATGTAGGAGTGACCTATGCACTTATTGTAAATGTTTATATATTTATTATACTGCAGCCCCTAAAATACTTATGACCCTTATGTAATTTATGTTTTTATTGCTAAGCATTTTACCCCTGAAAAATTGATATTTGTAGTATTTTTAATACTTAAACATTTTATAATTTTACATTTCTGTCATTCAGGGAGAAAAAGCCAGTGTTGCACTTAGTATACTTATGGAATTATTTTGGGGAAATTTGTTAACCAATTGTTTTATTTGTGATTTTTTAAAAATCAACTAATGGGAGGCACTTTTAAGGTGGTACTTTCTTTTAAAAGTGGCTTTTAGAACTAAAATATAATTGTTATTAGATTGCTATTCTGAATTCTGTTTTTCTAACTATTCAACTTAAGTTTGAGAAAAAGGGAAGATTGAACAATAGGATAAATTCACACTGAAATAATTTCAGGTTTGATGTTCAAAAAAGTTGTTCTTATCCTACTTTAAAGCAGAAATACAAGGCACCAAGTAAACTCTTTTGGGAGAGACATCAGGAAAGAAAGACAAGAATAACTGAATTCTCAAGGGAATATGCCTAGTTTCCCAGTTGGCCTACGTTTTCTAATGTCAAAATGTAAAACATGATCTCCTAGCAAGTGGCAAATTATATGGGGGTTGGAGAGAAGTCACAGAAAAACATTGTCCTGTTTTGAAAAAGTGTTTTAATTAGGCAAAAGAAGCATCAGGACAAACCATTTTTAAAACAAAGTCATCAAGTTGGGTATTGAGATTGGCAAAGGGAGAAAGAAGCCAAGAAAAAGTAAAGGGAAGATAAAATAAGAAGAAGCAAGCCAAAGCTATTTGCAATTATATGTTAGAACTCAGGATTCTGTAGGTGAAAAAGATATATTCATAAACCTGTAGTAAGGTTTCCATTTAGCAGTTTCAGAAGATTTAACAAGCTGCTTAAAACATGACAAAACTGAGTTTTAACAAATGATATTAAAATAGCCAACCATTTAACTGACAGAATAGAAGGCAGTGTGGGAGAGCCCTCCCCACATTCATTGTAGATTCTCAGCTCCCTCCGCCCCGTTTCCCTCCATCAGGCTAACGACCTCGTTCCTCCGGTAGAGCCTGGCCAAGTCGCAGGCGGTGTCCCCGTGGTGGTTCCGATGCCCTACGTTGCTGGCGGTGTGCTTCACAAGGAACTCCACCACCGGGAGGTGGCCTTCTTTGGCAGCCAAGTGCAAGGGCAGGTTCCCTTCATTATCCTCGATGTTAACGTCAGCTTGAAACTCCAGCAAAGTCTGTAAAGTGTCCAGGAAACCCGCTCTGGCTGCATCGTGAATGACAGCGAAACCAGTTCCATCTTTCAAATTAGGATTAGCACCTCTAAGCAGTAGTCTCCTGGCAATCTCGGGATTTCCAAGTTTCATAACCTAGAAAAGAAGAAAAAAGAGTAGAATCCTTTAAGTGCTCATACGACAAGAATATTTTAAAATATCCACCTCTCCTATTTATGTAACTGTTTTTAGTGAAGAAGTACTTGGGGAAGACCCATATGATGGAGTTTGAAGGACTCATTTGCAAGAAGGAAAGTACTAGCAGGTACAACTAGAAGAAAACTTATAAAAATTGAGCGTATATGATGGAATATCTTAAACGGGCCCCAAAGTAGGATAAATTGATCAGTAAAATAGAACTAGTCCAAATTGTATAAAATTCACTCACAACTCAGTTCTCTATCTCCCATGAAGGGGTGTGTAACTTCGTGAATTTATTAAAAGAAACGGAAATTGAGATTTAAATAAGAGTCTTCTTCTGTGCTTGTTCATACTCATAAAATATACCTAGAGTATTTATTCTGGAAAATCAAATGTGGGCAACATTTATTTTCTAAATAGCTACTGAAAAGAAATAAGGAGAGTGAGTTTCTTTAAATCCCCAAAGAAATGTTTCTACACATCAGTCTCCATCACCTAGTGTAAAAATGATCTATTAAAAATTCAGATCTGACATTTTCTTAAATGATTAATTTTTACAAGGTCTCCTCCAATAGATATAGTGCCAAATTTCCAAGTGTTTTTTTTTTTAATTTTCTTTGCAAGTTATTACAAATTGGCTACCAGGTGTGAGGTGTATTTAGTATTTATAATCCTTCACTTGAAATTTTTAAATGTTACTGATTATTAGGTGTTAAGTAAATAATAGCGTTCTCCATGTTTATGATATTGACTTATCTAAAACTAAATTGAAGATATGCCGTGTATTAGATAGGAGATGATTATATGGCAACTGCTCTTAAAAAGAATGTAACAGTCTAATCCTACTATATTACTTACTTTTTTTAAAAAGTTCTAATTAGCCTTCTGATTTTAAAGTGAGCAAAAGAAAAGAAAATAAGATATTTAATATGTACTTTGGGACACAGACAGTGTTGTATGTGGTTGAGCCCATTTAATAATCAACTGGTGATCTCACCTTATTTCCTTTTGCAGTTATTGTCAGGAATTTAGGAATAGCTATTTGTAAACTGCCAACACTTTAAAGCCAGAATGTAGTATTAAAATTTGCTGTCAAGATGCAAATAATTCACATGACAAAGACTTATCTGTTTTTGTTTGAATATACATATTTCACTCTAATAAGAGATGTCTATTAGGCTCTCATAATTATAAAATATATTGTAGAACAGCACGCAGTTATTTATACAATACATATAATTTAGTTGTGAAAAATATAGTCTTATTAACATGCCAAAAATTTCAGCATTTTAACTGATTTCATTTATATTTAGATATACTCATAATAATATAAATTTATAATAAATAGATTGCATAATAGACACTCAAATATTTGTGAAATATAATCCATTGGAAAATACATACAAACTTTATCCCTTTAGAATGTTTGCTTTTAAAAATAATCATAAATTAAGTAATATAATAAAATATATTTAGAATAAATAATATTTTATAAATGCAAACTACATAGATGTCCAAGATACTAAGCCTCCCTGTCGATAAAACCTTCCTGGCTTTTAGCCCTGCCTTTGGGGCAGTGGTAAGAATGATAAATAATTTGTTTTTCAAGAACTTCAATGAAGTATTCTTTTTGGTTATTAAAAATCAACACAATCTAATTTTTGCCACAACTGCCTCTAAAGATTTAGTCACATTTAAGAATCTGGACTAGGAAAAATAAAAAACAGACAACTTGGATCTTTGTAAAGCAAATGTATGATTAAGGCCTTTGATATTGTCCTGATTGAAAAGCTTACACTAGCAAAGGAAAAAAAACACTTTTACAATTGAGTTAAATAAATATAAATGTAGAAGGAAATTTGCCATCTTTCATAGAAAGTAATAGTAATATTGGAAATTGTTTTAAAAGAAAGTTCAGAGTCAGGATTACACATACTGAAAATAAGCCCTGAGACTCCTGTTTATGTGTGTTTCATTATATGCACAAGGACTAATTCACAATAAGTGGGTGTTAGTATCTTGCTAAGTATGTTTAATATAAACAGGATTGCAGATTTTATTTAAAATGTTTGTCAAAACTTGTTTTCAGTATTAATTTCCCAGTCTTCCTGTTCGTCAAAAGTCTTGCAAGATCTTATTCTTAACATGGGTTAAGTGGCTCATTGTTTGTGAGATTTATAAAATCTTTTAGTTTTCATTAGGAAACCTTTAAATATATTAAATTTGTAGCATTGCTATCACCACACCTGTTAAAACTACTAAGTAGAAAAAGAAAAAAAATTTTCCCCACTTAACCTACCTGAAATAACAAGATAAATTATTTAATATATATACATAAGCTTCCATAATACTGAAAATTTTGCAAGGTCAGTGTATTCTGATTTAAAATATAAGACTGTATATATCCTTCCACTTAAATTTTCTAATTCTTGTAATTAAAATAATGCACCTTAAAAACCCTCTCTCCAATTTTCAGTGTTTCAAGTGTGGCATTTCCGAATAAGACTAGCTCATAAGAATATCATTAGAACTCTGATAAAGCAACTATTTAAGACCAATTTTCCATTTTTTATGTTTTAAGCCTTTCAACTAAGTTACAGGATAATGTTCAGAGGAGGAAAAAAATTATCAGGTACAACACTTGGCAGCTGGACTTGGTTCATTTGTTGCTTGTAAATCTAATAACTAAAAATTAGAACATACCACGGCATGACCGCAGAGACAAAAACACAAGCTGAACTCTGATTAGAAAATTCAATTTTTTATTCCTCCTCAATCCTGAATGGGTGGATGGTATTACATTAACTGTGAAATGTACATCCTGTCCCCGTGCCCAGTCCACCCATTCCAAATGAGGAAAGGTTGTTTGTCAAAACGTGAAGCATTTGAAGGAAAACACCCCTGCCAGTAGTCAAGAAAATTAACGTCAAAGTCAATTATAGGAGCAAAGTATGAAAACCACTAATAGCAGCGTATTTACTTCAAATAATAATCATAATAAAGTGTTTACAGAGCTGTCTATCTCCCCCTCCCCCAACTCGGCGCTGCTACGATGGCTTTCTAAATACCCACCGTCAAAAAAACATTCTGAAAATTAAGACCAAACCTGGAACCTACTTGATATCATGGATGTTATTGGATTTAACGAGTTTGTTCAAAGTACGTCATTTTGGGGAGTTGGATCCACTTAAAGATATAAAATATGGCAACCAACTAGGTTTAAACACAGTGAAATTTTGTACCCCTCAAAGCTTAAAAGCTGCTATTCTAGAAACCCGGGTCACGTAGGCAACGCTGTTGACCTGTTTTCCCCACCTCTCTGGATACCAACCTGCAGCGCAGTCCTTCCAAATCCATTTTGTGCATTGACGTTTACATTATTTTGCAACAAACTAGTAAGTTGCTCTAGGTCCCCCCTGGCAGCTGCGGACGCCAACTCGTTCCCCCAAGGTTCGGCCATTCTTTAGGGTCCTGACGATCGGGAAAAGATGAATTAGTTGTTTTTCTTTTTTCCCTTTCCTTTGCTCCTAACCAGGCTGCATGATGGCATCGGAGGCTGACAGAAGGACTGGGATGTTTAATCTGGAGTAGAGCTTGGTAGTAAATACTAGTAAGATCTGCCTGCCAAAAGCCCGCCCCTCGGTTCACACGTGATTATTCAGCAAAACTGAGCCATTGGAGAGGGGCTCGCTCCTCTCTTTTTAGCTTAACCCCTAGGAAGAATTCTGGTGATTCAACAGAGAGACAGACACATTCCTGGTAAATGACTCTGGATGTGAAACGTAGGCAGAGCTGTCACCACACTAAAGCTCTCTGCGAGGAATGTGTGCGGAGGGTTAAGGAACTAGACCGGGGAGAAAATACAGCGGAAGAAAAGACATTTGCGGGGAAGAAAAGGCGTTAACCCACCCTGGTTCACGGCGGTGACTTGAGCCGCGCAAGCCAGAACTGCAGGGGCAGGTCCTCCGGGAGGCTCGGTCTCCATCCGTCACGCCCGGAGGGGTAGTCCTGAGTCCTCCGCTGCAGGGAGAGCGCCGCGGAGGCTGGATGCTGACGTCCTCCAGGGGGTTAAAGACGATCGCCAAAAGGCAAACGGGAGTAGTAGTTCCGTAGCCCTCCAGTTACAGGTCGTCACGACGCCTCAGTGGCCTCGGCTTCTCGGGAAGGGCCTTTATTCGCGTCCGGGCCGAGACGCGGGCTAACGCCGCGCGGGAAGGCTCCGGAGCCCGCCCGCCGGGCCACCGCAGCCCCGCCGAGCCTCCGAGGCCGTGGGAGCCCGGCTCGGCGCGCGTCTCCGGAGACCGCCGGGCGCGCGGCGGGCCTCGGCCAAGCGGGTCATGCCGGCCCCACCGGGTGCCGGGACTCCCAGCGGCGCGAGGAAAAGGGAGAAGCGATGCGGGAAGCGTCTATCGGGCCCGGGCTGCTGGGGCAGCGCGCTGCAGCATCGCGGCCGCACAGGGCAGCCCACCCGTAACTTCCCGCCTAGGACCGAGCCGGTTCGGGCTTCCCACTGTAGGCGCTCACTGAGCGGCTGCTGCCGTCTTCTCCTTCCTCTCCTGGTGGTCCGAGGGCCTCCGGAGGTCGGGAGGGTCCTGGGGAGCTGGAGCCAGCCTCCCAGTATGGGGAGTCACCACAGTCCCGGGTCGCAGCCAGTCCCGCCGCCCTGTCGACCAGAGCCCAGCCGCTGCGGCCACCGGTGCCACTTCGCCGGCCTCTGGCGGTTCCCCGACCTCTGCCCCCGGCCGGTGCCGCCAACAGGGCAGCGGCCGCCAGCCAGCTGTGCCCCGCCGCCGAGCTGGGTAGCACCGCTTCCCTCCGAGCCGCCGCGCTCCCAGTGACAGTTTCTTTTGTAGCTTGTCTCCCCCAAATCGCCGGCCCCTGCTCCCTTCACCCCGACAGGCACTGGAGCGTTATCCCCCCTTCTACTCTCCTCCTTCCCTCCCTTCTTTGCTTCTTTTCTCGCTCAGACAATTGCTACTTCTGTTGCCGCTGCAGAGACGGTGCCGGTTTCTTTTCCCTTTTTTTCCGACCTCATCAGCTTTTTTTGAAAAGAAAAAAATTGAGCGCTTTTTGAGTTGAAAAACCCGCCCCCATTTTAACGGCAGAGTTTTAAGGAGGCTCGGCGGAGTTGCCGCGCCGCGGGAGCGGGAAGGCCGGGCCCCGCCCCCGCCCCGCCCCCCGCCCCGGCGGCGCGCTCCCGCCCCGCCTCGCGCCCCGCCCCCTCCCGGCGCCCTTCCTCCCGCCTCCTCGCTCCGCTCTCCCCCCCCACTCCTCGGTCTCCGGCTCGGGCCCCCGCCCGCCAGCCCCTCGGCCTCCTTCTGCGGGCCGGCGGGGTCGGGCTGGCGACGCGAAACCCCGGGCTGCGGCGAACCCGGCGGGGGCGGGCGAGTGGGGCCGAGGCTTGTTAATGAGTCCGGCTGCGGAGAGCCGCAGGCCTGGAGGCCGGGCGCCGCCGGCTGCGGCAGGCCGAGGGCCCGGCGCCCTCTGCGCTCCCCGGCTGGGCTCTCGGAGTTCCGGCGGCGAGGCCTGCGCCCGCCGCCTCCTCCGCTGGGGCTCGCGCGGCGTAAGCCTGGCCTCCTCCCCGCCGCTCGGGCCTCGCACCTGCCAGGTCAACCCAGGGCCGCGGCGGGCAGGGGTGGCCGTGGGGTGGAGGGAGAGGCCCGGCTGACAGCAGCAGCAGTGCTCAGCAAAAGCAAAAGTCTTTAATCAAGGGAGGTTCAAGAATGCTAAAGACATGGCATATAGGTAGGAAATCACGACGAACTCTGAAACCTTCATGTTCCAGGGACTCGAAACGGAAGTATTCCATTTCTTCAAGGGAAAGGGAGAAAAGCAATTAACCTTAAAGTGAAACTTAAATCCTGGGGAGGGTTTTCTCACAAGGCCATTTTGTTATTATTATTGCCAAAGTTCTCACTCTGACTACGTAGATGGGGGCTTGCTTTGTGGGGAGGGGAAGGAGTGTTTGAATGTAAATTATTTCAAACACCAGAGACACCAGTTCTCTCTGTACTTTTAAACTTCCTCTTTTAGCCATGTAAGGTTAATTAACTACAGCTTTCTATATTTTTTGTTCTTAAAAATATCCAACACGGTTACATGATGCACCCAGTGGTCAAAATGAAACCAAGCAAAAAATGACAAGTGGGTGTAATTAGTACCAGCCTCTAGCAAGTATATCTTCAAGTAACATCTGTACCCAGCTCCTTGAAGTATACTGGGAATATTAGCAACCAAAACACCCCAGAAACATCTGGGTAATTATCTAGCAACAGACTGGCTGATAGGTGGGGGGGTGGGGGGGGGGAGGGGAGGGGCGGTGTCCTGTAAACTGGGAAGAATCTGGCAGTATTTTCTTTAACTGAATTGTTGAGAGAGAAAAAAATAACCAGAGCTCTTTTCTTAGGTGACTCAACTTCAAATGTGAATCAAGCGTGAACTACACCACAAGAAATTAACTCCTTTCTTGCACTTATTTAGACACTTCAAATAGAACATTTAGTATTCCATTTTTACCAGTAAATACCATAAATAATGCAATTTAGATTTGATTATTCTCAGAACTTACTGTGTAATATGTTAGTACAGCTGGAGGGTGTGATGATATAGTAGCACTGTTGGCTGATAAGAGAAAACTGGCATTAACCCAATTTATGAGAATTGCTTTCTAGCATTATGGGTTCTTGCTAAGAGAAGATACTGTAATGTGGAAGAACATTAAACTGTACTCATGTAACTCATAACATAGGTACACTGTTATAATTTTCATGAAATACTTTTGCTGAATAACAGTAAATAAAACTTAAGACAGTTTCAGATGCATATAGTAGAGCTGGATTAAGATTTTTGGAGGGACTAAGCACTGAAAAGATTTTGATGTCTCATCACCTCATCTCATACGTAAATAAAATAAAAATAATACAAAACAAAAAATAAGTGTAAAGAAGTCCAACACAGTTCTGTTTTTTCCCCTTGATGACTACTGCCATGCTTTTGCTGAAAGATTAACTCCATTAAGAAAGTATTTTTGTCTTTTTACTCTGGCTTTGCTGGTGACCTAAAGTATATGTGTAGTCTGCTTATTGTGTAAACCAGAAGGGGCAGCACAGAGGTTTTTAGTCTTAGTTTAGAGAGTATACTTAAGCATTACAAAGTACCTCTAATGAAAATCTAATATTTATCGAGTGTCAGTTCACTGAAGTAGATTTAAAAGTGAGTATCTCTGCCCTCAATAAGCTTACATTCTAACATGGTGTACACGAAAGATTCACAATTAAGTATCTATTATATTGAAAGTAGTGGTTTCTCTTTTAACTTAGTAATGAAATATCTCTCAAACAGTGAAAATAGAGGCTTATAGTTGGATATAAAATACTTAGTGTCACAATTTAATCACATTATTTTGTGACTTTCCCTCTGACAAGTGTGCAGTTTCTGAATGATTAACTTATGGAAATATGTATGTGTATTTGTAATTTCTTTACCTAGTTTCAAAATCTTCCTTTTGTATTTATAGACCCAACAGAGGTAGAAAACAGACTAGTACCCTCAGGGGACCTTTCAATCATTTCATAATTGTGGCTTTGGCATTTTATCTCTGAGATTCAGCAGGCTTTTTCATGTGGGTACTTACATTACTTATGAATGTCTTTACAATTTTTTTTTAACTTCTTGATTTTAGAGAGAGAGGAAAGGAGAGGGAAACATTGATTTGTTTTTCCACTTAGTTACGCATTCATTGGTTGCTTCTTGTATGTGCCCTGACTGGGGATCGAACCTGAAACCTAACCAACTGAGCTACAAGGCCAGAGCAGAAAGTTTTTTTGTAAAGTGAAAATAAATAAATAAATAAATAAATAAATAATTGCCCAATAGGCAACTCAGAAGCTTATACATAATAGCAATAATTAATATTTGTATAGTGTTTCATGGTTATAAAAATTGATGCACACATTAATTAATCTTTATAACAAATCTGAGATAAAATAATTATCCTCATTTTTCAAGTGAAGGAATTGAGGCTTATAGAGATTGTGACTTAAAACCAGTAAATTGTCGATATAGAATTTGAACTCAGATCTTGAGGCCCCAAATCCTGGCCTCTTTCATTACTTAAGAGTCCAGGCTTTGGCACCAATGAAATATACTTTTTATTACTTTTGTTGAGTAACAGTAAATAAAATTTAAGACAGTTTAAGATGCATATAGTAGAGCTGGATTGAGTGTGGTTCTAACACTGTAATAGTATTAATCTTCTCAAAAATTATATTATAATCTAATAGTATTGTTACAAAGCTTGATTAACTTAACCAAAGGAGCAAGGTTAACACCACCAGGAATAAATCATGTTGATATCATGTGATGAGGATACATACTTTGTGGTATTATTCCCCCAAATCCATAAACTCAGTATAATTCAGAGAAAACATCATACAAACCCAAACTGAGGGACATTCTATAAAGTTCTAACTATTACTCTTCAAGATTCAAGACTGAGAAAATATCACAGATTGAAAGAGGCTAATGAAACATGACTAAATATAATGTATGATGTTCTGGATTGGACCTGAACAGAAAAAGAACATTAAAATAAAAATCCAAATAGGGTTTCTAGAATATAATTAATAGTATTGTACCAATGTTAATTTCTTAGTTTGATGGCTGTATCGTGGTTCTATAAGATGATAACAGAGGAAGCTGGATGAAAGATAAATAGGAACATTTTGTACTATCTTTGCAACTATTCTATAAATGTAAGATTATTTCAAATAAAAATTTAGTCTAATGACTACAAATAAACTTTATTATATATTTGAGGAAAGATAAAATACAAGTTCCTTTTAAAAAAGTAATGATAAGATCAAAGAGCATGGAAATTCTAAAACAAGATCTATACAGTATTTGAATTAGGCTGGATTCCATGAGTTAATGCAGTAGACCAACTATGAGAATGGATAGATTTGGCACAGTGGATGGAGTGTCACCTGCAGACTGAAGGGTCGGCGGTTCGATTCCTGCCAAGGGCACATGCCTGAGTTGCCGGCTCTATCCCCAGTAGGGGGCGTGTAGGAGGCAGCTGATCGATGATTCTCATCATTGATGTTTCTATCTCTCTCTCCCTCTCATTTCCCCTCTGAAATCAATAAAAACATATTTTAAAAATATTATCTTTTGTTCATTTTTCTGTATAGAAGATCTCTCTATATTTTTATTCTCTCAGTTTGTGACACTGAAGTGAAATTGTTTCTCTTCAGGAAGGAATTCTGGAGAAATGAAAAGTGATTTTTTTCCTCCTTAATTCAGTATTTATTTTTCTTTCATTCTTTTTCCTGTGGTGGACAATAATTGTGGATACTGGCTATCCATCCGTGAAGAGTTAGGTCATAGGGAAGAATCAGCTTAATTAGGAACTGTACAAACTTTGCAGCCTGGAGGGTGAATTACAGGGAGGCAACATGGTAAGTGGAAAGAGCACTAGTTTTGACCTAGTCTTGAATACTAGGTCTGCCACTTTGTAGCATGACTTTGGGAAAATTCTTAAATGCTCAGAGCAGTTTTTTATTAGGTAAAATGGTGGTTGGAAGAATTAAATGAAATAGGTGTGTAAAGTGCCTGTATATTCTAGACATCCAATAAAAATTAATTAAAAAATATTAGTTATTATGTACTCACAACTTGGCTATGTGTGAACTATGATGAATATAAAAATATATGAGATGAAATGGCTTAAATCTCAAGTAACTTTAAATTTAATTTATTGAGGTGACATTTGTTAATATTATTGGGTTTCAGGCTATAATTCTATAATACATCAAGGAATTTTCAACCTCTGGGGAGAGATTAAAACATGCATAGGTGAAACAATTAGAGAATAAATTACAGATTTTATCAGAGCATTAAATTGTGTTGTAAAGATAGTAAAAGCAGTGATTATAAAGGAGACGAATCCTGTTGGCCTAAGTTTTATGAAAGAGGTGACCCTGAGAAAAGCATTTAGGAATTGGTATACGGAGTAATAGCAACTAATATTTAAAGTTTCTGAAGAGTTTTCACAAGCATTATATTACTAAATATTCACAATTACTCTATGAGGCAAGTTTTATAAATTCCATTTTAAAGAAAAAAAATTGAGCCCTGGCTGGTTTAGCTCAGTGGATGGAGCGTCGGCCTTCGGACTGGAGGGTCCCAGGTTCGGGCACATCCCCAGTGTGGGGTGTGCAGGAAGCAGCTGATTGATGTTTCTAACTCTCCCTTCCTCTCTGTAAAAAAGTCAATAAAATATATCTTTAAAAAAAAAAGAAAAGAAAAAAATTGAGACTCAGAGAAGTTTTTTTGTAAGGGGAAGAGTTAGAACTCAAGCCTAGTAAATGCTGACTGAAATATATGATCATTTTGTAAAAATATTTTATGTTTGCCATGCATTTTCATAATTGTTTCTTCATCACCTGAAATTGAAGTCATGTCAGAGATTGAAGTCAAAGAGACCAAGAGACCCATCCAAGTTTCCCTAGCTAATTAGTTGGGAAAGCAGTACTAGGACCCATATGCCTGAATGTCTAGGTTATTCTTCCCATTACATTGTTTTAATTTCCAGTTGGAGAGAGAGGATGGAGAAGGGGCACAGAACTGGATTTGAATGGGCTTTCACCCCTCTGTGATCACAGAGAAAAACTTCAACTTTTCAGGGCTGCATTAATCCTAATCCTGTAACTAGAGACAATTATTGACCTGCCTTGTGCTGAGAGTGACATATGAATGGGACAAATGAATTGTCACACTTAAATTGTGGTACTGTGTTTCGCCTCATTATTCACATTTTAGCTATATTTTGAAATTACTTCCTTAGGGATGGCAATTAGACAAACACATCAATTCATGTGACTGTGAAGGGTTCTATTCCTTATCTAATTAATTCTGGTCTAAATATAGATTATCACATAGAGTTATAGGCCAACCTCTTTTCACTTAAAGAACACAGAGATTAAACCTAGGTCTTTAAAACACCCTGGTGCTCTTCTTTATGCTTCAAGGAATACAAAGACCCAGGCCTTGACTTTATATGGTCATTTCACTAGTGTTTAAAACTCTACAGCACAAAATCAGCAATCTTACTTCACACTTTCAGGATTTTACATACTTTTCAAGGCAAGTAAATGCTCTATTACGGTTCAGAAGATGATATTTTCCCAAGTCAAAGTTGAACATATTCTAGTCACTCTTCCTCCAAACAGGATGGCATTACAAATGGTCACACTTCACTGTACATAGTCTTTGGCTATTCTTGACTTAAAGCCTGTTTGTCAATCTCCGACCATTAAGTTCGGGATGCAGGCGTCAGGGGAATTGGGATTAAGTGTGACAGTGTGTAAACGGATTTTGATAGTGAGGTTGAGCGTAATAGACTACATGAAGTTGTATCTTGGTGAAACTTTGTTAGAGAAAATACATTTAAGAAATGCAGATTGTTAGACGGGTTGTCAGAGTGCGCTGAGTTGGTTTATGAGGCTTGATGCATCTGTGTGTGACTAACCACGTAAAGCACAGGATCTGATTCCCGCCCCAGCCAGGGGGAGGTGGTACCGCGAGGCCTTTGCTTAATTCCAAACCGGAATAACCAGTTGCGGGATTCCCGCAATTGTAGGCTGGCGTCCCCGCCAGCCCGGCAGGGATCCTCGCCTGGTAGTGGCGCTCCCAGTGCTTGACAGAAGGACAGTCACGTGGCAGCCGCAAAGCGGCGCTTTGCGACCTCGATGACAGGCAAAATGTGCGACAGCCGCGGTGCTGGCCAACCAGGGGCGGAGGCGGCGGCCGGGACGGAAGAGGAGGAGGCGGAGGCGGAGGCGGAGGCGGCCGTGGCCGTGGTGTTCGCCCGCCTGCCTGTTCGCTCGGTTTCCCCGCCCCCGCCGGTCTCACCGCGACTGAAGGGAGCTGGGTGCGCGCTGTCGCAACCTGACCTCATCCTGGCCGGCTACAGTGAGACCGGACCCGCATCCAGGCGAACCTCCCTGTCCCGGCGTCTGCGGCGCGGGCTCCGCGGGGCGAAGGCGGGCGGCCCGGGCTCCTGAAGGTTACCGAGTGCATGAGCTCCTAGCCTCCCGCGCTGCCCCGCCCGCCAGCCCGCCGGCCCGCCCGCCGGCTCGTCCGCCCGCCCCTCGGCGCCCGGCGGCGGCGGCGGCGGCGGCGACGGCCACAGGAGGCGCCGTCTTCTTCCCAGGTGCGCGCTTCGCCCCCGGAGCCGCGGAACTCGGCGGCCGCCATGGCGTCCAACATGGACCGGGAGATGATCCTGGCGGATTTTCAGGTGAAGTATCTGGCCCAGTCCCCCTGCCGCCTCCAACCTCGTGGGTTCCCGGTGCCAGAGGGTGGCCTCTTCCTACTGTGTGTGTGAGCACTGCGGTGGTTTGGGGCTTTCTATGGTACGTGGGGTGTGAGTGTGGTGAGCCTTGGGGGAATGTGTAATTCACATGATATGTTGGCTGTGTGTAAGATGTTTTATGTACAGCTAGCTCGAATGGGATGGGTAGGGTGAAAGGTGGTTATGGTAGTTGGGCTTTGTATGTGGACTGTGCAGTGTTCCCTGTATCATATGGGGAATGTGTAGAATTGGGGAGTGTTAAGTGTGGGGATCTCAGTATGGGGTGTTTTGGGTTAGGAGTTTGGGTTGTTCCACGAGGAGAGTGTTGTATGGGGTGTGGGTGTGGACCGTGTGGTGTTGTGGGTGTGTTGTATTTAGGAGAGAGGAAAAAAGTGGTGAGGAGGTGGTGAGGGTATTGGGGCATCCTGGTCGGTTTCAAGAAGAAGTAAACATTTTAGAGTTTGATGCCTTACTGGAATCTTTGGAGGGTTAGGAAGCTAAGGAGGAGGCAAATAGATTCTATTTACCACTGTATCTTTGCAGTGAATTCACAAACTTAAATTACCAGTTCATATTTGCAGATTCCCCTTTCCTACAGATTTGAATTGCTTGGTTGGTGTCCTTTCTCCAGGAATAATTTAAAGGACATTCGGGGGTGTGGGTGGGGTGGGGTGAGGGTGGGGGGCAGGGGCAGGTGGGGGAGGGGTTAATGGGGGGTAAGAGGGGACATATGTAATACTTTAAACAATAAAGAGTTATTTAAAAAAAATAAAAGGATATGCAAGGGTTATCCCCCTACTGAGCTCAAATGTAGTGACACTGGTATATCTTAGGCCTTTTAAAAGTAGTGCCGTATGCATTATGAAAGACTTGTGGAACCAATACCACCACCTTTGCCTTTTGATGTTTGGCAAAAATACCGTAGTGAGATCTTTTTAACCATTCATTTTGGCATTAATTTAGAAGATGTTGTTATGTACAGGTATACTTTCCCCTCTTTCTTTAACACTGTCACCATTGCACATGGCCTAACATTGACAGTGTAGGTTATATTTTTCCTTACTGAGATTTTGTAGGGCTTTTCTTCTCCCTCTTTGATTTTTTTTTCTAAGTTCCTTTTCTTCTCTCTCACAACTTAATATTCTGAGGGCCATTTCCAGAGTTTGCTCTTTTGATTACCCACTGGTATCTGATTATATGAGAAATATGCATCTATCTGCATTTGATTATACTGTATCTTCCAAACGCAGAAGTAAGTGTTTTGAAATTAAAAGTTAGCCACAAGATTTTGGTGTTTTGTAGGCTTGTGATTGGCCTGAGGTTTTTTTTGCCTGGGTAAATCTTTTCATCATCTTTTTTTTTTAATTCTCCAATTTAGTCGTTCATCTAATGTGGAATGGGATTGTTTGAAAAAGAACTCTGTATTTTTCTAGGGGTATTTTTATCCTATTATAAAATTGTTTTATTCTGGTAGGAATGGCTTTAGACAGCAACAAAAAGTGTAGTTTACCTTATTAAAAGCTTTAAGGTAATTATAAGTTTGTTTTGATTTCACCAAACTTTTTACTTCCTCTAATAACTTGTAACTACTTGCTCTCTTTTTTTGTTTTTAAAACTTTTTATCTTTTAAATTTCTTTTTTGTTTTGTTTGCTTGCTCTGTTCTTACTTGTGACAATTATTATGTTTATTGTGAACCTTATATTGATTGGCCAAGGACAGGAAATTTAGGATTCTTGTAATTAGAGGTAAAATAAGATTTTCTGACAAGCATTTGGGACAAGCATCCTTATCACATTAATACTATATTCTAATAAATTTTTCTTTTCAAACCAATGGCAATGCTGTGAACAATTATTTATAAAATGGAAAAAAGCTTATGCATCTGCAGTGAACAATTGTTTGCTAAATGGTGAGAGCTAATTTCATATTAAATAGGTAAGAAAACATTATTGGTAGAATAAAAAGTTACTTAGAAAACTATACACATCTTATACACATTAGGCTTTTTTGTGTGTTGAGGAGCCTTGTATTCCTCTTACAAATGATTCCAGATTAACCTGCTCTTGTGGATTTAGTTTTAAAATTGACTATTCTTTCTATACTTTAACTATTATTTAATACTTTTATAGGATTAACTTTTTAAAATTAGAATTTATCCAGTTATCCGAAACCAGGTGCAGTAATTTGTGTTAAAGATTGCAGTTCAAGACTTGGAATATGGATACTTAGATGTTGATTTCTTCTATAACTGGGCAAATCAGTTTTCCAGCTCAAAAGTGAACATAGTAAAATTATATTCTATTTACTTCATATGATTGTGAAAATTAAAACGTTTTGAGAGCTCAGTTTTGCCTTTGTAGATAGGGACATGGATTTTAAATGTGATTAGATTTTAAAAATAAGTTTTAGATTTTGATTATTGCTGGATAGTAGTTCTTATAAATCAATGTCTAAGTATGGAAAAGCTTTTGAGGAGGATTTTTGTATTGTCTTTAACAACCTAAATAACCTGGTTTCTTATAATTGGGTAAGTAGTGGATAGAAGATGAGAGCTGAGACTTAGTTTGGGACTTTGTAGATGAGCAAACTCATTACAAAGCAAATATATATTCTAAGTTGTCCTTTAAACATTAGTCCCCCAAATAAAAACAAGCTCCCAATTAAAACAAATTGAAATTGTGGTGAAATACACAACATATAAAATTTGCCATCTTAGCCATTTTTATATATTCTGTTCAGTGACATTAAATTAATTCACTTTGTGCAACCATTACCACCATCCATTTCTAGGACTATTTTTATCTTGCAAAACTGTAACTCTGTACCCATTAAACAGTAATTTCTCATTCTTCTCTCCAGCCCCTGGCAACCACCATTTTACTATATTGTCTCTATGAATGTGAATACTTTCGGTAACTCATATAAGTGGAATCATAGTATTTGTCCTTTATTTCAATTAGCATAATGTCTCCAATGTTCACCCATGTTGTACCATGTGTCAGAATTTCTTTTTAAGGCTGAATAATATTATTCTGTATGTATATACCACATTTTGTTTATCCATTTACCTGCTAATATTCACCTTTTCCCATGTTTTGGCTATTGCGAATTATTAATGCTGCTAGGAACATGGTGCCTGTTCCAGTCCTTATTTAAATTCTTTTGGGTATATACCCAGAAGTGAAATTACTGGATTATATGGTATTTTTATTTTTGATTTTTATTTGAAGAACTGTTTTTCATAGTGGCTGCACCACCAGAATTTTGAGTGGAGAGTGTGACAGCATTCTGTTAAATCAGTTGTTTGTAAATTCAACTCTGAGCAAGTGAGTTTAGAATTTGGAATACTCTAACACAAATCAGCTTTAAATGTAAATATGCACTGTTAGCATAGTATGTTGCTGGTAAAGGAATGAATAGAGTAGTACACCTACAGTTTTGGCTGGCCAGAGCCAGGAGGGGGGTGTAAAGGAATTTCCTGGGTTTAGGAAACAGGCAGGCATTGATGAATCATGAGGTGTTTTTTTTTTTTTTTTCGTTTTTTTTTTTTTCTTCCTTAATGTCTTTTATAACAAAGAGATGCATTTAGGTGAAATTTCCAAATCTTGTTCTTTTTGTAATTGAATTCTTTAACTATTTTTTTTAGATTATTGTTATTGGTGGTGGTGTGGTGGAGTGGTGGTGGTGGTAGTGGTCAGATGGGGGTGGATGGTGGTCTAAGATAATATTTTTAAACATGATTTTTCCATGTGAACAAAAGTGGTGCAGCCATTTAGATTAGTCTCATATGTTGGTCTCATATTTTTTTATGTTTCTGTAGTACTGATAATATAAAGACATAGATCATAATTCTATTGAAATGCAGAAAAAAAAACCTCTCATTAGTAGTATTTTCTTTCAGAATTTTTCAGGAATAAAAACTTATCTATTTGCTAAAATGTATTCTTTTTGAACCTCTTTCCAGTGGTCACAGATTAGGAGTCCCTTTATTTCTTTTCTAATATAGCATTGATTTTTATGGTACTTTCAGTTATGTTTTCTGGTCAACAAAATTGTGCTTTTGTTTTCTCCTTCTGGTCTTTCCAGCTAGAAATACCTTTGCTGCCTAAATTGCTTTATACATTTTCATATATTGGATTATCACTATGGGACTTTTAAGTTTCCATGTGTCTTATCAACTCCTCTTTGAAACATGGACTTCTCCATGACACTACTGGTAACTCACTTGTAAGTAGTTTCTGTCCTTCATAATATTTTATCTTCTAAATGAAGCTGTGAATCCCTCTCTCTTTTTTATTTTTTTAGCTTGACATAAAGAGATATGTTCTACAAAAGATGATGCCAGACTATGCGAGTAGAAATAGCATCTGTTTGGATTGATAGATACCTTTTGTGATGTTGTGGATTAGGGACCAAACTAAGTATTAATGGAACATCATATATATTTACTGGGAGGTTACCTTGTGCAGAATATTGAGTATTATGGCCAAAAGTAGTCTTGTTACCATGCTTTCTTTCCTTTCGTCACTATCCTCTTTATTTATTAGAGGGACAAATCATATTGTTTTAGTGTTTGGGTTAGTCATTGGGAAAATAAAATTTTGGCATGTAGAATAAACTTTATTAGTTAGTTGTTGAGAACATAGATTTTGAGGTTAATTCACTTGGATTTAAATCACAGCTCTGGCACTCACTCATCTTGTGATCTTCGACCAATCACTTCACACCTCTTTGCTTCAGTTTCCCCATATGAAAATTGAGTTAATTCATGTAAAGTAATTAAAACAGGTGTCTGACATAGAAAGTATTCAATACATTTATTTTATTTATCTATTGAAATATATTTTTATTGATTTCAGAGAGGAAGGGAGAGGGAGAGAGATCTAAAAAACATCACTGTTGATAGAGAATCATTGATCGGCTGCCTCCTGCATTCCTCACGCTGGGGAACTAGCCTGTAACCCAGGCATGTGTCCTGATCAGGAATTGAACCGTGACATCCTGGTTCATCGGTCTATGCTCAACTACTGAGCCATGCCAGCTGGGCTCAGTACATTTTAGCTGTTATTTTCATTTTTGATAACTTTAAGGTACATACTTAATTCTCTGCAGGGGACTCCAGAGATCATCTATTGCCAGCTTCTCATTTTCCTTTTGTGGAAGTTGAGACCCAGAAAAAAGAAGTGACTTGTCCAAGGTCATGGGTTCGTTTGAAACAAGTATTTTTTCCCAGGTATGCTACAGGAGTGTTTATTTTCTAGCTTAATTTGTCAGATAGTTTGGAGTTTTAGAGGAAAACAAGACCCACCATTTAGAAATTTCTCCAAATGATAAAACTTACATATAAGCCCTGGCTGGGTAGCTCAGTTGGCAAAGAGGTGAAACCAGTACTTTTCTTTCTAGGTTTTAGTAACTGCAAAATACTAGAACATTTGGATTCCTCACAGGTTATTAAATGGCTAGATATAATACCATAAACATTATATGGTCACGCCTCCATAGGAAGCAGTTGTTAGAACATTGTACTTAGGCAGACTGGAGCTCTAGTTTTTTTCTAGTTTTTTGTTTTGGTGTGGTTCTCTGAGAAAGTCATTTATTCTTTCTGGGTTTCAGTTATTCAGTCTTTAAATTTGAGGTCTGTCTTGAGCCATATCTACCTCAAAACAGAAGACTGGACTAGATCACATATTCAGATAGAGTCTGGACAATCACTTGGCAGCAGTGGGGTTGAGGACATCTATATATATAAAAGCCTAAGTGACCATTGCAACCGAACAGGCTGTGTGGGGCAACGGCTGGCAGGGGGGTTAGTGAGGGGCGACCAAACGACTGAGCAGCAGGCTGCGTGGGGCGACCAGGCTGGCAGGGGGTTAGTGAGGGGCGACCAAATGACCGAACAGCAGGCTGAGTGGGGCAACCAGGCCAGCAGGCGGGGGGGGGGGGGGGGGGGGGGAGGAAGGGGGTGAGGAGCGACCAGGCTGTCAGAGGGGGGCAGTGAGGTGACCAGGCTGGCAGGGGGGGCAGTTAGGGGCAACCAGGCCGGCGGGGGGTGGGGTGGGGCAGTTGCAGGTGACCAGGCCAGCAGGGGGTGCAGTTAGGGGCGATCAGGCAGGCAGGCAGGTGAGCAGTTAGGAGACAGTGGTCCCAGATTGTGAAAGGGATGTCCGACTGCCGGTTTAGGCCCGATCCCCAGATTGGGCCTAAACTGGCAGTCGTACATCCCCCGAGGGGTCCCGGATTGGAGAGGGTGCAAGCTGGGCTGAGGGCTCCCTCCTCTCCCCCCCACTTCACGAATTTCGTGCACCGGGCCTCTAGTTAATTTATAATTTAGGTAATTGATCTAGATTAGGGGTCAGCAAACTACATCCTGAGGGCCAAACCACCACCTGTTTTTGTCAATAAAGTCTTATTGGAAGATAGTTATGCATATTCTTTTACATATTGTTTTGTTTACATGTCTTTTGCCTGCAATAGCAGAATTTAGTAGTTGATTGTATTGCCTACAAAGCTTAAAATGTTTAGCCTGCTCCTAACAGGAAAGTTTGCTGATCCTTGATTGAGATCAGTTGTTTTTACAACTGTGGATAATTTCTGTTCTGCAGGGGATATTTACGCACTATCTAGGGACATCTTTGGCCATTACAACTGAGGGGTGGTACTGGCATGTAGTGGGTAGAGGCCAGGGATGCTGCTAAACATTCTATAATGCACAAGACACTTCCAAACTGAAGAATTATCCGTCCCCAAATGTCAATAGTGCTGAAAAAACTAGGTCTAAATCTGAGGTTCTCAACTTTAGCTTGCATAAGAATAACCTGGACTTGTTAAATTACTAGTTGCTGGACCCCCACCCCAGAGTTTCTGATTCAGTGGATCTTGGATGGAGTCTGCAAATTTGCATTTCTTCTAGGACTCTACTAAGCCAAATGGGCTGGGTACCCTGAATTCTTTCATGATTGAGATGTAATAGTGTTAGTGAGAAGAAAGCTTTGTCTCTTGTGCCCTTTAGCCTCTCCACCTTCTTTTTCCTAAGGGAAAAGTAGTGGTTCAACATTTTTTTTTAAAAGTCAATTTTAGTTGTATCCTTTGGCATCTAGTTAAAGTGAGGCAGAGACACAGTTGAGCTTTCTAATGTTAGGTTTAATGAGGGAGAAATAATAACATCAGCATGTAGCTTTTTTAAAAAAATGTGCCCTGGCATGAAATAGCTCTGGCCACTGACACAGGTATCAAGCTAGGATAAACTAAGTGCTGTATGTCTGCTTCACCCCTGACTGATATAAGAGCAAAACCACCAATCAGGTGTCTCCTTGCCCATTGTCAGGTGATAGGATCAAGCTTTTGATTATTTTGCATGTGCCAGCTACTGTGCTAGGCTCCTAACATCTAAATTCTACAGTGACTCTGTGTTGGGATTCAGTGATCCAGTTCTCCATGGTTTCTGTATGTCTTATTAGCAGAGGCATTGACTGCTTTTGTTTCTGACTGCTTTTCAAGGATGTTTATATAGTGAGCAGCCTTGGAAGATAGAGATAGTGTCTCCCTCTGGAGCAAAGAGCAGGTATACATAGTATCCTTTTTATTTTTAAGAATTTAAAGTGAAAATGAGTTTATTAGTGAAGCAGTGGGACAGAGGGAAGACTGCTCCGCAGGCAAACATCCCATGATATCCATTTTAAAAGATTTGACTTCCCCAGTCTCTGGGCTCCTCTTCTGTCATGCAGTCCACTGCATGTGCAGGTGTCATTTGGCCTACTTTGTGTTGCCCTGTGGGAAATAGGACTGAGGAACTGCATAAGAAAATGCTGATATTTTAACTATAGTTATTGCTATGAGTCATAAAGTTCATTTTCTCCAATCAAGGAGTCTTAGGTATTTGCCAGCACCCATGAAACTGGTAAAATCTCTTCACTGCTCTTAATAATTTTGGCAACAAGGATGGAATACTGACAGACACATGACTCTTTGAAAGGAAGGTGAGGGTCCCATGGGCTGGTTAATAGAATTTGGACAAAGTCCATGGGAATTGGTAGCAGGCATGTTGACCAAATTGTTAAGTGGCTGTCTACTTTATTGCCTGTTAATGAGGAAGAATTAGGAAAGTGGTTGCAGACTGAGAAGTGATTTGAAAGACAGCTGCCTGAACCTTCCTCTAGCTGTTGCTAACTCTCAAACATTCTATCTGGTAGGGGGATTTTTTTCCCTTCACTAATTTATCTGTCAGGCTCAGGCTCAGACTCCACCCATTGTAACAACTAATACTAATATTGTCCAGGCTGTGCAGAAGGTTCTGCCTCTGTTCAAACAACACTTACAGACATTTTTACACCTACAGTTATGTGAAAGGAGGCAAATTTGCAACCTCTCTGGGCAAAAAGCAAAGTTGTTAGAATTTTCACTGCTTTGTTTGAGATGAGAGGCTGGGGTACATAATGTGTTATTGCTCAGCCTCTCCTTTAGAGGAAGCTGTATTCCCTACTTCATTGTTTGTAGCAAAGCACTGACTGAATGGGGTCCTCAATGCAGAGATTTACGTCAGTGGGGGCCTGGTGCTCCAGTAGGTCAGCCATCGGAAACTGGTTGTGTCTCCTAGTCTTCTGGGGCTGTTTAGCCTCTTGTACCAGCTGTGCAGACTGAAACTACCAGTTGTATCGGTTAATCGGATTTTTTCAATAGATGGAGTTACACATATGTTGATATATATGTGATTTAATATGTATGCTATTTTGTTGTATTGACAGCAAGCTTCAAAACTTCATATGTCAAATTTGCTGAAGGTGTTAACATAGATATTTTTACGCTTAAAAATGTCAAATTTCGTGCCAAAAAAAGAGCATTTGCGGGAAGTTTTAATTCATTACTTTATTTTGAAGAAAAGTGCTGCTGAATACTTCGGGAAGCTTATGGTGAACATGCTCCATCTCAAGATAACTTGTGAATGCTGGTGTAAACACTTTAAAAGTGATGATTTCGATGTGAAAGACAAAGAACGTCCACGTCAACCAAAAAAGTTTGAAGACCAACAGTTGCAAGCATTATTGGATGAAGATGCATGTCAAACTTAAAAACAACTTGCAGAAAGATTAAACGTTGCTCAGCAAACAATTTCTGATCATTTACAAGCAGTGGGAAAGATTTTAAAGGAAGGAAAATGGGTGCCACATCAACTGAATGAAAGACAAATGGAAAACCGAAAAGTCATCAGTAAAATGTTGCTTCAACAGCACGAAGAAAGTCCTTTTTGCATTGAATTGTGACTGGACGATGAAAAGAGGATTTATTTTGAGAATCCCAAATGCACAAAATCAAGGGTTGATCCAGGTCAACCATCAACATCGACTGCAAGGCCACCAAATCGCTTCAGAAAGAAGACAATGCGTTTGGTGGGATCAGGAAGGTGTGGTGTATTATGAACTAAAACCAGGTGAAACCATTAATACTGATCGCTACCGACAACAAATAATCAATTTGAACCACGCTTTGATCGCGAAGTGACCAAAATGGGCCAGAAGACACGGCAAAGTAATTTTGCTTCATGATGACGCACCATCACACACTTCAAAACCAGTTAAAGACACGTTAAAAGATCTTGCCTGGGAAGTATTAACCCACCCGCTGTATTCACCAGAACTTACTCCTTCAGATTACTACTTGTTCTGATGGATGGCACACGCACTTTCTGATCAGCACTTCAAAATGTATGAAGAAGTGGAAAATTGGGTCTCTGAATGGTTTGCCTCAAACAAGAAAAATTCTATTAGGATGGTATCCACAAATTACCTGAAAGATGGTGGAAATGTGTAGCTAGTGATGGACATTACTTTGAATAAAGCACTTTTGATGTTTCTCTTGAAATTATTGTGTTTTCTTTGATTACAAAATTCGCATTATTAACCAGTACACCTGGTACAAGATTGGCTTTCAAATCGAAGTTGCACCCAGTTTTTTAAATTTTATTCATTCATCCTGTTGTAGCTTTGTGAAACATGAAAGAACAATGAAGTTTTTCTGATACCCTTGGATTTACTAAGGCTAATAGAGGGATCAAAAGAAGAAAAAACTGGGATTTATTGGCGAATTGAAGCTGTATGTGGCAATGATTGCTATTGGGATTATTTAGTAATTCATTGTTTTGTCACTGGTATTTTTTAAATTCACGTTTATATTTATCAGTATCAATAAAGTACTTTATTATTATAAATCTATATTTATGCTAAGTAATTTTGTATCATTTCTCTGGGAATACTGTCAGTTTTGGGTATATTACTAAGGTCCTAGTAGTGGGACTTGAAACAAAAGTAATGGTGTTATAGCAAAATAATAGAATTGATTCCACCTAAGGCAGGCTGGCTGGCCCCAACTTTTGATGCACATGGACTTTGTTTTAAACTACATTGTATTTTAGAAGAAAACATTAGTGAGTACTTTGGGATGATATAGTAAGGAATATTTTGCCAAAGCTGACTGAATTTTTAATGAAATTAAGTAATCATGTTTTTTAAGTGTGATAACGTATTGCTTTATGTTTTTAAAAATGGAATCCTTTTAGAGATATATACTGAAATATTTATGAATGAAATGATAGGATGTCTGAAATTTACTTCAGAACAATCTGGGGAGGGATTTGGGGATGGGGGAATGAAACAAGATTGGCTATAACTTGGTAATTAGGTATATTGTGTTCTTGGTTGTTTATTTTACTATATATATATATATATATATATATATATATTTTTTTTTTTTTTACATTTAATTTTCATCTTTTCCTCCCCCCCATCTTTTGTTCATTTTATTATTATCTCTACTCTTGTATATGCTTGAAAATTTCCATAATAAGAAGTAAAAAAAATGTTCTGCCCAAACAAAAATGACTTAGGGGAAATTGTAACCTTTAGTATAATATCTTCATGTCCTAATGGACTATAGGATTAGAGGAGTGATGAGATTATTACAAGGAAGTAATAACAGCAATTATAGTAATGTTACATAATCATAGCTTTTTACCAAAATATTTGGTAATTTTTTGTCTTTATTTATTGTCACTGAAAAATGTAAGGTAGCTTACAAGTTAAATTTTAGCATTTATAATAAAACTTTAGCTGTAGTCTTAGAATATTTTTCCTAAAATTAATCAATTTTGTAACTCAGCTAATAGGTAGGAATTTGTAAAGAATTAACTTCATGTGCTAAATTTGAATAACTGAAGATGTATTATTTTGGCAAAGAGGTGTTAATACCTTTTTTTAAAACCAATATTGGAACAATATCAGAAATCTAAAAAGGTACAAAAGATGTATTAAGCAAAAAGAAAGTCCAGTTAGATGATATGTCATTTTCTGTATGTATTGTTGTAATCTGTTTTTACAATGATATTTTACTTTTATTCTGCCTTTATTGTCCCAGTAGAGCAGCATTTGTTGGTAATGTTTAAATATGACTTTGTTTTAGGAGAAATATTGCCCAGGTTATTAGTATTTCCACTTAAATGTGCATGAAGAGTATGCAAAGTTAAAATGTGAATTATACAAAAATGAAGTATATTTTTATTTTTAAGATTAAAGAATTCATTAAATCATCAATTTTACCTATAATGCAGGAGTAACAATTTGCTAAGGTAAAAATATTACTATGCAAAGAAATAGCCACATTCTCTCCTGCCATGTCTCCTAGAGGATTTTAATTTCTTACCTTAAAAAAAAATCTATGTGCTCTGGAGTGTTACCCTGTACACCAAAAAGTTGTGGGTTCGATTCCCAGTCAGGGCACATAGCTGCGTTGTGGGTTTGATCCCTGGTCAGTATGTTTCTCACATTGATGTTTCTCTCTTACGTTGATGTTTCTCTCTCTCTCCCACCTTCCTTTCTCTCTCTCAAAATCAATAAAAACTTCCTTGGGTGAGGATAAAGAAAAAGATTAAAGATATGCATCCTGAGTGTGTGCGTGTGTGTGTTTGTATGATTGTGTGAGATTATGTCAGAGCCTTGGCATTTCCAGGGGATGGATCCTGAAAGTATCCTGACTTAATATGGATACAGAGACATCCTTTGATGAAAAGGGCAGTGGTGACACATATAGCTGGCCCTAGAACTCAGTTCCATATGCAATCCTGCTGAGTTTTTAGGAGACCTTCATGAAGATAGCTCTTCATGAAGGAGCTCCCTGCTGGCCAGGGCACATTTCACAGTAACAGCTGTTTGTTACCCATGGGGAAAGTATGAAACTGTAGAATCACTGATCTAGATTGCTTTTCCACAATTGCTTTAGTAATCTCGGGTAGGATGGTCTGAGCTTGCCCAGCAAGACATTTACTCAGAAATACCTCTTTTCTGGCTGGTATTGTGGTTAGATAAGTGTGAAAACAGGGATGGGAATATCATGGAGTTTTGGTAGTATTAATAATAATGCTTGATAAATGAACAGCGTCTTTAATTCTGACTGCTTATATCTGTAAAAATGTACTGAGAGTATACCAGCCCTTCATTGGTTCAACAGATAATTGAGTGACTTCACATGTATTGTGATGTGAAGATGTGAAGAATACAGGGAAATATATTACCTGACACTGTCTTCATTCATATTTTCAGTTTACAGAAATTTATTAATACCTGCTTTGTGACAGGCATTATACTAGGTAATTGGGAGATCACTACTTCATAAGGCAGCTAATATAGCTAATGAAAATTTACCTCTTTGTAACTTACTGATTTACTGTAGACCTATATAGAATTTTGTTTGGCACCACACAAAGGCAACTATGTCTACCATGAACTCTTATCTTGCCCTAATTTCCAGTTCTTTCCACCACTTTTATTGCTTGCTTGCTTTCCTCTGGATGTGTTTACATCTTTTAAAAAATGGTTAAATATTATTTAATTATTTTAAAAGTTTTATTGATTTTAGAGAAAGGAAGGGAGAGGGAGACAGAGAGGGAGGGAGAGAGAGAGAGAGAGACATTGATGTGAGAGAGAAGCATCGATTGGTTGCCTCCCATATGTACCCTGACCAAGGACCGAACCTGCATCCTGGGCATGTGATGTGCCCAGACTGGATGTATTTATTTCTTAATGGTACACTACAAAGGAGAAGCTGGGTAGTAAATACAATATTTCAAAGGAAGTTTGGAGTAGGGTAGAATAGCCTCTCCGCTAATTTTTTGCATTCTATTACTATTAATGCAGTCACCTTGCAATTTTGATACATGTTTAATGGGTAGAAACTTAAAATGCTATATGAGCAGGTAAGGCATGTCTCCCTCACCTTACATTTAATCATTTTAATTTCTCAAGCTAAGTGGAGTACTTTATATTTATCTTTATTAACTTTCATACTCCTACCTGTTCTTAATCATCTGTCTAGGAATTTGCACCAAATTTTCTTTACATTTTCTTTGGCTTCTGCATTTACTTTTCTATTAGCTCCCTCATCTCAACCTATTTCCAATTTAAAACCTTACCAAGATTCTCTCAATTTAAAATACCCTTCATTGATCCCTATGTCCTATTATGAGTGCTTCATTATTTCCCTCCTTTCTCCCCATATTTCTCCTAAGTGTTAATGTACCTTAAGGGTCTGTCCTTGTTCCACTTTTTCTTTCCACCTTATCCCATTACATATGTTCTCTTTGGATAATCACCTTTTAAAAAATTTTAGCTGTCTTTTATATGTGCTATTGACTCCCAAATCAGCAGTCTTATTTCTAACTTCTCTTGAACCCCATATTGAATTGCTCATATAGGATGGTGGTCAAGTTCATTGGCATGGCTAACAAAACTCTTTGTGTTTGGCCTTATGGAGCCTGTACTTTTCCTTATTTGGCCTTATGTAGCCTATACTTTACTTTTCTTGTTCTATAGTGATACTTGGATGCTTCTAATTTTCTTGAAGTTATATCATTTCATGTCTCTTTGCCTTTGCCAGTTCTTCCATTGCCTGCCTCTCAGTTTTCTTTTTATCCCTTAAGACTCAGCATAGGGATTATTTCCCATGAAGGCTTCCATGACACTTTCTCCTTTGTATTTATAATTCTTATGCATACACTAGTAGCCCTGCGCATGAATCTGTACGCCAGTAGGTTGCTGCCGCCCTCCTGTAGCTCTCCATCTGCTGCCCCGCCCTCCTGTAGCTCCCCCCGCCCTCCCTCATGGCTTGTAGCTCTCCACCTCCCGCTTGTAGTTCGCTGCCCCACCCTCCTGCAGATCCGTGATCCGGTCATTAAGTGGTCGGTTGTTATGCCTCACGGTGTAGCAGATAATTAGCATATTTCTCTCTTATTATCTATATACACTGAGTGGCCAGATTATTATGATCTCTGAACGCATAATAATCTGGCCACTCAATATACTTCTTTTGAGTATGTCATTTATTTGATATCAAAGATATTATAAATTGTGCACCTGATCAGTTTTCCCCTTTGCACTGGCTGATAGAAAGCTCAGAGCAAATAGGTGGTTGATCTCCAGCAGAAGTCTAGAATACTTTTGGTACCCATTTGAGATACAAATACACTGAGTGGCCAGATTATTATGCATTCAGAGATCATAATAATCTGGCCACTCAGTGTATATAAAAGCCTAAGGGACTGGCCGACTGGCTGACAGCTATGACACGCAATGACCACCAGGGGACAGATGCTCAACACACAGGCATGGAAACATAGAACAGACTGATGAATCTCAGAGGGAAGCGGGGAGGGTGGAGGGCAGGAAGAGATTAACCAAAGGTCTTATATGCATACTAGAGGCCTGGTGCACGGATTTGTGCACCAGTGGGGTCCCTTGGCCTGCGGGGATCGGGCCGAAACTGGCTCTCCGACATCCCCGGAGGGGTCCCGGATTGTGAGAGGGCGCAGACCAGGCCAAGGGACCCCCACTAGAGCACGAATCTGTGCACCGGGGCTCTAGTATAGGATAAGTCATTGTACCTATCACATTACTTTGTAAATATTTGTTTACTTGTCTTTCTTACTAATTTGTGAGTTCCTTATAGTTAAGAACTATATATTATTCATTTTAGTATTCCTAATGCCTAAGCATGCTCCTGGCACATAGTGTGTTCTCATTGAATATTAAGATGAACTAAACTAGATAGTTTTGAGCTTGTTGAAATAAGATGAAGATGAGAAGGATATGATTAGTTTTTGAATCCTGATTTTTGTCATCCTCTCTAATAAAACGGTAATATGCAAATTAACCATCACTCCGCTACATAAGCCACGCCCACCAGCCAATCAGGGTGAGTATGCAAATTAACCCCAATCCAAGATGGCTACAGCCACAGAGAGCAAGGTTTCCCAGGTAACAGAGCAAGCCAAGCTTTCCATAGCTGTTGCAGGCCTAAGCCTCCACTCAAGCTACAAAGTTTCAATTATAGAAGGTAAACAAATTCAAACAAATGGCGGCAGAATGGAGCTTGAGAGAGCAGGCCAGGGTTGCCGCCGGCAACAAGGGAAGCAAAGCTTTCCGCACACCCTGGCTGGGCCCACCCGCTTAAGGCAACAAAGTTTCAATTATAACCCCAACACAAATGGCTTCGGGCCTCAGAGGGAGCCCCAGGCTTGGCTCTGCTCCAGGCTACAAAGTTTCAATTGTAGAAGGAAAATAAATTCCAGATACCAGGGCCTCCCCTTGGGTTGCCAGGCCCCTCGCTCAGGCCACCCCACGCCCCAAGGGAACCCCACCCTGATCCGGGACACCCTTCAGGGCAAACCAGCTGGCCCCCACCCCTGTACCAGGCCTCTATCCTATCTAATAAAAGAGTAATATACAGATTGATCATCACTGCAACACACAATATAGCTGCCCCCATGTGGTCAAAGATCCTGTCCCCATGTGGACACAAGATGGCCACTACAAGATGGCTAGCAGGAGAGGGAAGTTGGGAGGCACCCGGCCTGCAAGGGAGGGCAGTTGAGAGGGACCAGGCTTGCAAGGGAGGGCAGTTGGGGGCGATCAACCCTGCAGGAGAGGGCAGTTAGGGGTGACCAGGCTGGCAGAGGAGGGAAGTTGGGGGCAAACAGGCTGGCAGGGGAGCAGTTAAGCATCAACCAGGCTGGCAGCGGAGTGGTTAGGGGGTGATTAGGCTGGCAGGCAGAGGCGGTTAGGGGCAATCAGGAAGGCAGGCAGGCAAGCAGTTGGGAGCCAGCAGTCCTGGATTGTGAGAGGGATGTCTGACTGCCCGTTTAGGCCCGATCCCACCAGGATCGGGCCTAAACGGGCAGTTGCACATCCCTCCAGGAGTCTCAGATTGGAGAGGGTACAGGCTGGGCTGAGGGACAACCCCCCGCCGTGCACGAATTTCGTGCACCGGGCTTCTAGTCAGAATATAAGTGAGATTAGTTGTGTCATTTCCATCCTATCTAATAATAGCGTACCATGTAAATTACCATCACTCCGCTACGCCCACGATTGGGCGGCGGAGGCTAGGGGGCGGGACTCAGGGTGGCCTATCCGGCCATTGAGAGGCACGGATCCGCTGCCACTGAGCGGGGGCTACGCTGCTGTTGAGAGGCACAGGAGGCGGGACTCCCGCCCCCTGTGCCTCTCAACGGCCAGATCCGGGCTGCTGAGGGGGTCCCACCCCCTGCGCCTCTCAACAGCAGGGGAGACCCCCTCAGCGGCCGCGGATCATCAAAAGTGGGGGAGTGAGCTCTGGCCTCAGTCAGCGAGCCACGGAAACCACGGAAACCCGGCAGAGGATGGAGAGCAGCGACGAGGAAGACATGGAGAAGCACCGCATCCACCTACGCCCCGTCACTCTGCGCACACGCTGCACCTCCTGCCCTGTGAAGTCCGGGTTAACCGGCCCGCCCCTGTGGGGCGCTTTTTCACCCCGGCCATCCGTCAGGGTCCCGATAGACTCGAAGTGTCGTTTCGGGGCCGCAGTCTGAGGGGCGAGGAGGTGGAGGTGCCACCTGGTCTGCTGTGATATGTGATGGTGATGGAAGAGAAGTCGGTGGGGAAGCAGGATTTTTCAGCGGGATCCGACAAGGAGGAGCAGGAGCTGGTGGAACCCCCGGAGGCGCTGGAGTGGGACTTCGACCGCTTTATTCGTGCCTCCGCCAGTTTCAGCCGCTTCACCCTGTGGGGCCTGGAGAGCATCCCTGGCCCGGATGCCAAAGTGCATGCGGCCCTGACCTGGCCCAGCCTCGCCGAAGCAATCCATAAACAGGTGCTGCAGGACTGAGAACCAGCGCTTGAAACTGGAAGCTACCGATCCCTTCACCAGCTCTCCACTTTGGATCCACTGAGTCCACCACCCCAATAAATGAGCTCTTTCACAGCAAAAACAAAAACAAAAACAAAAAAAACAAAAGTGGGGGACCTGGGTGCCTGTCTGCTCCGGCACCAGGCCTTTCAGAAGCCTCCACCGAGCCGGAGGCTTCTGAAAGGCCTGGTGCACGAGTGGACAGGCACCCAGCTCCACCGTGAAAAGCGAAAGCGTGTAGGGGACCCTACACGTGCATGATTCAATCATGCACTGGGCCTCTAGTATGTAAATAAACACCAGTTTGTTAGTTAACACTCTGAGTATTTGGGATTATGTTGTAATTATTTCTGTATTGCTAGTGCCTAACACAGTGCCTGCCAAATGTCAGGCTACCATTATTTATTGAACGGAAGCAAATTAAATTGAAATTAGATGAAGGTATCCATGCCCCAAAGATACAATATGGCTAGTAGCATTCATCTTTACTACTATGTTTTTAAGAATAAATCAGAGAAATTTTGTCAGTTGCCTTATTAAAATCCAGATTTAGGAAATATGTGTTATGTTCCTGATATGTAAGTCAAATGATCAAAATTTGCTGTGGCTTTATTTATTCATAATCACACACTTCCCTTTCTAAGGATTAATAGGTCAGTATCTCTTAAGAATTTGTTCTAAAAATATGCAAAGTAATACTATATAATAAGACCTTAATATGCAAATCTACTGAAAGGCGGAACGACTGGTTGCTATGATGTGCACTGACCACCAGGGGTCTGTGCGCTCCCCCGCTCAGTCAGAAGCCGGGCTCACGGCTGGTGAGCATAGCAGCGGTGGTGGGAGCCTCTCTTGCCTCTGCTGCAGATGGGCAGTAAGGAGCAAGGGGTCCTGGACTGTAAGAGCCTTGGACTGTGAGAGGGATATCTGACTGCCGGCTTAGGCCTGATCCCCAGCTAGCAGGCGGACATCCCCCAAGGTGTCCCGGACTGTGAGAGGGTGCAGGCTGGGCTGAGGGGACCCGCCCCCCCTCTACCAACCCTCCCCCCCAGTGCAGAATTTCATACATGGGCCTCTAGTAGGTATATAATTACCTTAATTTTTCTATTTTTCTCCTCTTTTGCAGTGCTCCTAGCATTCTTCCTATTTATCTCCAGAGATGTCCAGTTGGGTGCAGATTTAATTGGCAAGATTTTTCAGTACCTTTGTAGGTTCTTGGTACAAGAGATAAATTTATAGATCAAGAAGTTCAGTAAACACCAAGTAGGATTAATACAGGAAAGCTGCAGATAGGCACATTTCAAAGTGCTGAAAACCAAAGATAAAAGTCTTAAAAATATCTAGAGGAAAAGAAGGTATTCCATGAGAAGAAAAATGACAAGAATTGTACTTAACTTCTCATCAGAAACAATGGAATATAGGGGACAATGGAATGATCTTTAAGTGTGGAAAGAAAAAATTTATTAAACTAGAATTTTGTACCTAGCAAAATTATCCTTCAAAAGTGAAAGTGAAGACATTTTGAGAAAATGAAATCTGAGAGAATTTGTTGCCAACAGACCTGAACATTGTAAGAAATGCTGGTGGGAAAAAGAAGGAAATCATAGGAATAAACTAATACAGATTTAGTTTTGACCTAAACCTTAAATGTAGAATCTGAAACTATAAAACTTTTAGAATATAATATAGACGAAAAAAAGAAATGCTAGTGGGAGTTCTTTAGGCTGAAGAGAAACGATACCAGATGGAAATGTGGATCTTTGGAAGAAGTAAAGTGCACTGAAAATGGCATATATGTGGGTAAATGTAAAAAATTATATTTCTTCATAATTAAAAAAATTGACTAACAAAAATAATAGCAATTCATAGTAGAGTTTTATATTTTATGTAGAAGTAAAATATGTGAAAGTAGTAGCTGAAAGAAAAGACAAATGGACTCTCTTTTAAGGCTCTTACATTATATGGGATGTAATATTAACTCAAGATAGACTAATAAGTTATGGATGCATGTCATAATTTATAGAATAATCAGTAATAAATAGAAGAACTATATATAGTTAAAAAGCCAATAGACAGATAAAATGGAATGCTAAAAATAGGCTCAATCTTAGAGACTGCAGATAAGGAAAAAACAAAACTGAAGGAAAACAATTGGGACAGATTATAAACACAAAAGATGATAGACTTAAACTCAGTCATATCAATAGTTATGTTAAATGTAAATAGACTAAACAGTAATCAAAAACATAGAGACTGTCAGATTAGATAAAAAATAAAAACTGATTTATATTGTTTACAAGAGGGACTCATTTGAAATATAAAGATCCAGTTAGGTTAGAAATGGAAGGATGAAGAAAGATATACCATGTAGACACCAGTCATAACAAAGCTAGTATGATTAATTAATAACAGACCAAGTAGGCTTTAAGATAAAGAGTACTACTAGAAATAAAGACATTCTGGCCCACTGTTTTTCTACTTTCTAAACCTGGGTAAGTCATGTATGTGGTCTTTTGTTTTCATATCTATAACTAGCAATTAATGATTGAGCTCATATGCTAGGCACTTTATTTGCATTATTATCGATCCTTATAATAGCCTTGCAGTATGTTATTCCCATTATATGGCTGAAAATACTCATACAATGAGGTTAATAACTTTCCTAAGGTCACTGGGCTGGTAAGTGGCCAAGCATGGATTTGAAATCAGTTCTGCTTTGATTCAGACTTGATTTTTTCCCCCCACTGTACATTGTTTCCTGCCAACAAACCTTCCTGAAAAGTACTGTGTCCTATGTCTTGTACCAATACACCTAATTGGAAGAGCTATCCTAAGGTCACCTACCTATCATCATGCCCTTTTAAAATTCATTCCTCTTTAAGTCATATAAGAATAGCTATATTCAAATGTTATTAATAGGCTGATTGAAAAATTTCAGTGTTGACATTATGATTTTACTATTCATCAGTACATTTCAAAGATGCTTCTCTCCTGAAATACTTTAACTATAGCCCCCAAATTCCCCTAAGTCAATGTTAATTTGCTTACATTTTGATTAAGCTAAATTGAAAGAGATGAAGTGGCTTAGATAATTAGCATCCAGTTGGAAAAAAGATATTGGCATCAAAGCATACTGTGAATTCTTTATATAATTTGTGTAATGCATGTTATTTGCCTCTTAGAGTTATAGACTATAAGTTACTGATATTTGTTTAGTCTTTTTCTTCATATTTGTAGTTTCTGATCAGACTGAATGCTTATAAATTACTAGAGGCCCAGTGCATGAAATTTGTGCACGGGTCCCTAGCAGTTGCCAGCTGCCAGCCGAGGCCTTCCTTTGTTCTGCGCTGCCCCCTGGTGGTCAGCGCATGTCATAGCGAGCAGTTGAACTCCCGGTCGGTCAAACTCCTGAGGGGACACTTTGCATATTAAGGCATATATATAAACTATATAAAAAAAGTAAAAATAAAAAATATATATACACATATACATATATATGTTATATATATATATATATATATATATATATATATATATATATATATATATAGTTTACAGTAATGCTATAAAAAAGCCAAGTATGATTTTTTGTGCTCATTAAAGAATTTTACAACTCTCTGGATATATAGTTGCCTTAAGTATTGTGATGCTTAAGAGCAGGAGCTTTTTCTTTTACCCATAGTATTTCCAGGCATTGTCTGGCACATGGTAGGCACTCAGTTAAATATTTTTTGGTAATTGTTGTATTATAATTTTTTCCAATTATTGTCACCTAAAAGTCATCTGTAAAAACGTATTTAAAGACATTCCCATAAAGATGTTTTATTTTTAAAATATATTTTATTAATTTTTTACAGAGAGGAAGGGAGAGGGATAGAGAGGTAGAAACATCGATGAGAGAGAAACATCGATCAGCTGCCTCCTGCACACTTTCTACTGGGTATGTGCCCACAACCAAGGTACATGCTCTTGACTGGAATCGAACCTGGGACCCTTGAGTTCGTAGGCTGACACTCTATCCACTAAGCCAAACCAGTTAGGGCCATAAAGATGTTTTAAATGTTTGCTCCCTCTTGTGGATATAAAGAAGATTGTAAGCTCTTATATTGAATCTGTTCTTTAGTTTTGTTATTAAAAGATATACTAGTAAATTGTACCAAATTTTATTACTCTGCTTTTTTCTTTTGATAAGTAAAAGCTCATTTATTTTGTTGTTTATAACTACAAAAATTTTATGTGAAATTCACATTCAGTGAAATGCACTTATCTTAATGTGGATAGTTGTATATACTCCTATAATTATCACTGTAATAAAGATATAGAATATTTCCATTGTTATAGGAAGATTTCCTCAGATTCTATTCCAGTCAGTCTCCATGCCTCATAGGAAACCACTGTTTTGATTTCTAGCACAGTAAATTAGTTTTGCCTTTATTGAACTTCATATAAATGAAGTCATACAGCATGCAGTCTTTTGCATTTTGCTTCTTTCCTTCAACATAATGCTTTTGCACTTTACCCATATATGAGTACATCTGTACTTTTTAAAATTGCTGAGTAATATTCCATTACTCCAATAAGAGTATAGAACATTTTCATTGTTCCAGAAAGGTTTCCTCAAGGTCTCCCATGAGGCAAGAATCCCCAGGCCTCATAGAAAACCTGATTTATACCACTTAGGTTAGTTTTGCCTGTTATTGGACTTCATATAAATGAAGTAATAAATCATGCAATGTTTTAAGTCAGATTTCTTTCAACCAAATGCTTTTGAGGGTCATTAGATATCCTACCTAATAAAATAGTAATATGCAAATTGACTGCACCTTCGCTACACCCAAGCCACACCCACCAGCCAAAGCCACACCCACCAGCCAATCAGGGCGAGTATGCAAATTACCCAACAAAGATGGCGGTTAATTTGCATACACTGAGGGAGGGAGGAGTGAAGACTGAAGACAACTTAGAAGGAAGAGGGAGGAAAAGCGGAAAGCAAGGTGGTTGCCAGAGGGAAAGCCCGGGTGGGGCGGAGCAGGGTGGGGCGGGGCGGGGCGGGGCGGTGGCAGTGGCGCGCGGATGCAGGCGCGGAGGTCGAAATGGCGGCGGCAGCAGCGGCCGCTTGCAGGATTCTTCCTGCAAATGGGCTACTAGTATGTATTATGAATATGTCTCCCATTCTGTGTCTTGCTTTTTTATTTTACCTTTGAGCCTGGTATATTAAATGAGATCTTGACCCATTGCTGCTCCTGGAGTCTTAATTTTTATCTTGTAAGACTGCCAAAAACTATGCTACTTTCTTTAGAGTCTTTCTACTAAGGGTTTTAGCTTTCTAACCTGTAGATACCTAAATTTTATTAAATGTTACTTGGCAGAAAATTGGCTCCCAAAATTTCATGAATAGTATTATGAGGCAAATCTATACTAATAAAAGGGTAATATGCTAATTAGACCGGGAGACCTTCTGGGAGACCTTCCGGACAAAGCCATGGTGGCAGGGCCGAGGCAGAGGTGGTTAGGGGCGATCAGGCCATCAGGGGAGGGCAGTTGGGGGCAAGCAGGCTCGGGGGGGTGGGCGAGCAGGCTGGCAGGTAGGGGCAGTTGGGGGCGAGCAGATCGGCAGGCAGAGTGGTTAGGGGCGATCAGGCAGGCAGGCAGGTGAGCGGTTAGGAGCCAGTGGTCCTGGATTGCGAGAGGGATCCAAGCTTGGAGAGGGTGCAGGCCAGGCTGAGGGACAACCCCCCAACCCCATGTGCACGGATTTTGTGCACTGGGCCACTAGTAATAGTATAAGACAGAATTGAATTAAATGCAAAGTGATATTTCAGACAGAAAATCGTAAGAGAACCAGAAAAGGAACAACAGTTTTTCAAGGGCTTCATACATGAGGAATTTTAAGCCTTAAAGGTGGAAAAGGGCGAGGGGCTGGGGGTAGTTTGTGGTAGGGCCATATCCCCTGGCTTTGTCAGGAAGGATGTCTGGTCTAATTAACATATTACCTTTTATTAGTATAGATGATTGAGCACTTTGATGTTCTGGTTCTAGATTAAAATTCTGATTCTGCCACCAAGTAGCTGAGCAACTTGGACATGCTTCTTAATCTCTAAGCTTAAGTTTCCTCATAAGTGATACTTTATCTTGTAAGTATGATAAGAGGATTATGAATTAATATGTCTAAAACTCATGAACAGTGTAAGAACTGTATTTGTATAAAACTTACCTAGTCATTCATTCTTTCAACAAGTATTCATTGAGTTATCTACTATGTGTCAAGCAATCTGCTGTGCGTCAGGATTATATGACTGTGGTATTCAGTGGTCTCTTCATTTATGATATTTACAGTCAAGTGAGGAAGTAGAAGCACATGTAAACAGCTAAATATAATAATGCTTTTATAGTTGACTAGAGGCCCAGTGCATGATTGAATCATGCACGTGTAGGGTCCCCTACACGCTTTCGCTTTCGATCGTGGGGGAGCTGGTTGCCTGTCCGCTGGTGCCAGAGCAGACAGGCACCCAGCTCCCCCGCTTTTGATGGTCCGTGGCGGGACGTGAGCTCGCTGCCCCAGAGGCCCCTTCTGTTCCGCAGCACAGCCATGGTGCAGACGCTGACCCAATCGGCTACCCCGGCCAACCCGAGTCCCGCCCCCTGCGCCTCCCGCTGGCCCAATCGTGGGCGTAGCGGAGTGATGGTAATTTTCATATTACCATTTTATTAGGTAGGATAAGAGCATAGTTATAAGTATTTTTAGAGGTGCCAGAAAAATGCATTGTCAAAATATGTAAGGCGTCTCAGACTTGAGTCCCTCAACTTACTAACAGTGCCTGGTTAATTTCTGTGAATTGACTGTTTCTGGTGTGGCTTCTACATTCCTATTTTTTTTTTTTTAAAGGACAAACAATGTTTTAAGAAAAACTTTAAAAAAATTATTTAAGAAACAAACTGGGTTAGAGACTGATATTTCCTAATATCTATCTAACTGCTGTTTGACAAAATGTGTGTGCACTTACCCCGTGGCACTGTTTGGCATTTATAATAAGCACTAGGAGCCCAGTGCTCGAATTCGTGCACCTTGAAAGGAACTGTGGGCTGTGAGGCTGTGGTAGGCACAGGGGTGGGTCTTGGCCCATCCTTTGCACCCCCGCCCGGCCCCTCCTTCTGTGGGCCCCCTGTCCCCTATCTGCCGGCAGCCCGCTCCTGCCACTCCCATGCACTGATGGCACCGGCCCCGCTCGCACCCGCTGACGGCACGGAGTGATTGGGGCCAGTGACAGTAACAGGTGCGAGTGGGGCCAGCGCCATCAGCGGGTGCAAGCGGCGGGTGCTGCCCCGATCACCCCTCAGGAGCAGAGGGAGGTGGAGAAGCCCTAAGGGGCGATCGGGGCCAGCAGCGACCGCTCGCACCCGCTGACAGCACCGAGTGATTAGGGCCACTGGGTGCTGGGTGCTGGCAGTAGGTGCAAGCTGCAGCTCTGGCGCCAGTAGTAGGTGCAAGCAGGGCTGGCGCCAGAAGCAGGTACGAGTACCGGGCGGGACCGTGGCACACGGGAGCAAAGAATTTTCAGCAACCACCAGACACTTGCCCCGATGACACGACTGGTGCCCCGCCTTGTTCTGGCACCTCTGATCACCTGCTCCACCATCCTGCTGCGGCCGATGCCTGTTATGTTCTGTGCTCTGCCGCCTGCTCCCGACGCCCACTATGTTCCGCAATCGCCCTCTGATGGTCAGCGCACATCATAGCAACTGGTTGTTCGGGTGTTCCACCATTCCGTCTATTTGCATATTAGCCTTTTATTATATAGGATTTACAAACATGAGTAGACTAGTGACCCGGTGCACAAAATTCTTGCACGTTAAAAGGGGGTTAATTAGAGGAAATAATTTAATATTGCTATTTGCCCATTCTCTATAATAGAAGTGTCAGAGATAAAAGAAAATTAGTAAAATGTATATGAAAACCTTCCTCCTGTCAGAGTCTGGGGCACACCATGGGACCCAGAGTCAAGTCCCTGCCCACCCACATGTACACCAAAATCGTGTGAGACCAAGAATCCAAAATGCACAAAATCATGAGTTGATCTAGGTCAACCATCAACATTGACTGCAAGGCCACCAAATCGCTTCAGAAAGAAGACAATGAATGCTCTGTGTTTGGTGGGATCAGGAAGGTGTGGTGTATTATGAACTAAAACCAGGTGAAACCATTAATACTGATCGCTACCGACAACAAATAATCAATTTGAACCATGCTTTGATCGCGAAGCGACCAGAATGGGCCAGAAGACACGGCAAAGTAATTTTGCTTCATGATGACGCACCATCACACACTTCAAAACCAGTTAAAGACACATTAAAAGATCTTGCCTGGGAAGTATTAACCCATCCGCTGTATTCACCAGAACTTACTCCTTCAGATTACTACTTGTTCTGATCGATGGCACACGCACTTTCTGATCAGCACTTCAAAACGTATTAAGAAGTGGAAAATTGGGTCTCTGAATGGTTTGCCTCAAACAAGAAAAATTCTATTAGGATGGTATCCACAAATTACCTGAAAGATGGGGGAAATGTGTAGCCAGTGATGGACATTACTTTGAATAAAGCACTTTTGATGTTTCTCTTGAAATTATTGTGTTTTCTTTGATTACAAAATCTGCCATTATTAACCGGTACACCTAGTAAGTGGAATCATACAATTTTTGTCCTTTTGTGTGTGCCTTTTTAAAAAACTTAATATCTTCGGAGTTCATCCCTATTGTGGCATGTGTTTGAACTTCCTTTTTTTTTTTTTTTTTAAATATATTTTATTGATTTTTTTTACAGAGAGGAAGGGAGAAGGATAGAGAGCTAGAAACATCGATGAGAGAGAAACATCGACCAGCTGCCTCCTGCACACCCCCCACTGTGGGATGTGCCCACAACCAATGTACATGCCCTTGACCGGAATCGAACCTGGGACCCTTCAGTCCGCAGACCAACGCTCTATCCACTGAGCCAAACCGGTTTCGGCTGAACTTCCTTTTTAACAGGTTAAACGCCCAGCCTGTTTTGTCTTCCAGATGGAAAGTATAGTGTCAGTCAACGGTGACTTACTGGGCACTTAAGGTGTTAAGGCTAACACTTCATTACATGGATTTACCCCATTTTGTTTAACCATTCATCTGTTAATGGACACTTAGGTTGCTCTTATGTTTTGGCTAGTTTGTGTTTTTTATTTTACTTTAATTTTTTTATTGCTTCATGATGACCCACCATCACATGAGGGAGGAACGAAGAGGGAGAGAGAGAAACATCAATGATGAGAGAGGATCATTGATTGGCTGCTTCCTGCAAGTCCCCTACTGGGGATTGAATCTGCAATCTGGGCATGTGCCCTGATGGGGAATTGTGCCATGACCTCCTGGTTCATGGGTCCATGCTCAACCACTGAGCCACACCGGCCAGGCATGTTTTAGTTATTTTGAATAATGCTGGTATGGACATGAGTGTACAAAGATCTGTTCAAGTCCCTGTTTCCAGTTCTTTGGGTATATACCCATAATTAAAGTTGCTGGATCATATTGGTAATTCTATGTTTAATCTATTGGTTGCTTCCCGCACCTGTGGATGTGTATTGACCTGGAATTGAACTCACCACTTTTTGGTGTATGGGACAACTCTCCAACCAACTGTGCCACACTGCCCAGGGCCCTGTGTTTAATTTTTTTGAGGACTTCTATGCTTCAACAGAGTTTTTATATCGTTTTCATTTACATGGCTAGTTTTGCGAGGTTCCAGAGGAGGAATTTGTTGGAAGTAATTTTTATCTACAATCTTTTGAGAGAGCACGTTGGAAACCAAGTCAAGTAAGAGATTATAAAGAATGGAGTGGAGACTATCCCTTAGTCCCTAGTTCTAGGAAGCAAGGGAAAATTAAACTTTGTGGTAGTTAGTATCTGTTGGTGCTATTGGATTTGTCACCAGAGGTATATAATCTCCTCCTCCCTTTAAATCACCCGTCACACCTATTTTTCTCTTATCATTGCAATTTCTATTAGATGTCCTAATGTTCCAGTATGTTTTTTGTTATGAAACTAGATTTTTTTGCTAGTGCTGCACCGTGATTTAATTCATGCATCTTTTGTATTAAATAGAATTATTTAATTCCTCTGAAAAGCATTTATTACCACCAGTTATACTAGACATAGTTACAGGTGATGAGCTTCAAAAATAAGCAAGACACAATTCATATCTTTGAAGAGACAACATTAAGCAGATGATTAGGATATAGTATACTAATTATTATATTACTTATGTGTGTATGTTTATCTCAGGAACTTTGAGATAAACACACACACATACAAACACATACAATATCCTAAGAAAATAGAGGTAAGTAATTTTTTTCAGGGCTTAAAAACTAGTGATGGCTATAGAATGAGGTATCTTGAGCAGTAGAAATGTCATTAAAGGCACTTTAAATATAGCAAATAATTTGAACAAAGGTGAGGGTAGATTGAAAATATATTAGATACTAGAGGCCTGGTGCACGAAATTCGTGCAGGGGGGGAAGGGTGTGTGTGTGTGTGTGTGTGTGTTTGTCCCTCAGCCCAGCCTGGACCCTCTCCAATCTGGGACCCCTCGAGGGGTTGGACATTCCTCTCACAATCCAGGACTACTGGCTCCCAACCGCTCGTCTGCCTGCCTGCCTGATTGCCCCTAACCACTCCCCTGCCAGCCTGATCGACGCCTAACTGCTCCCCTGCTGGCCCGATTGCCCCTAACTGCCCTCCCTTGCCAGCCTGTTCGCCCCCAACTGCCCTCCCCTGCAGGCCTGGTCGCCCCCAACTGCCTTCCCCTGCAGGCCTGATCACCCCTACCTGTCCTCCCCTGCAGGCCTGGTCCCCCTCCTCCCAACTGCACTCCCCTGCAGGCCTGGTCCCCCCTAACTGCCCTCCCCTGCAGGCCCAGTCACCCTTAACTGCCCTCCCCTGCAGGCCCGGTCCCCCCTAACTCCCCTCCCCTGCAGGCCTGGTCCTCCCCACCCCAAGTGCCCTCCCCTGCAGGGCTGGTCCCCCCTACTGCCCTCCCCTGCTGGCCATCTTGTGGCGGCCATCTTGTGTCCATATAGGGGTGGCCATCTTTGACCATATGGGGTTGGCCATTTTGTGTGTTGGAGTGATGGTCAATTTGCATATTACCTCTTTATTATATAGGATTAGCAAACATTATTTAGTTGTGCAGTTGGGATAAAAGATGACTAACACATGGTTCCTACATTTCAAGGTATCAGAATTAAATAGGAGAGATAGAAGAGAGATTTGTAAACAAATAATTATAATAAGGTCTGATAAATGCTCAGGTTTCATTGGAGAGTAGTAGGGAGAAGAACCTAGATTACCAGAAATTACTGCTAAGGTTTAATTTAGTTGGATAACTGGGAGTTGACTCTTTTATCATATATTCTGATTTTTAAATTTATTTTAGATAAAAGAGTATATCTGGTTATTGTTACTCTGCCTTTGCAAAGCTTTAAAAATTTGTTATTGTTGAATAATATGAAAATATTTACATGTTTACAAAATGAAATCTATAAGTCAAAGTATATTCAAAGCAGTCTAGCTTCTTTTGCCTATTCCTTTCCTGTTTTTAATATTAAAAAATTATTTCTTTACCCATTGTAAATAAGTAGAAGTGAATATTTTTATATTTTCATATTCTTTAAAAAAATCTTTATTGTGTTACAGAAGACCAAAGAAATACCAAGCACGCTTCCTAGAGAAAGGGAGGGACCCCGTTTATTAACACTAGTGGACTCTGGGAATAATTTCCAAATCAGAGTGAAGAAACAAGCAGAGGGCTTCACTTTTTATAACCTTCTGGGGTCTTTGTCTTGCAGATATGGTTCCGCCCCCTTTTGTGGGCTTACAGGAAGGCCCCCAGGTGTTGGGGGTCCCCAGGCCATATCCAATGATCTGTCCTGGGGCCAGCGACAACGACCCTTCTCCTCCCGCCCCCTCACCACCCCCCCCCCCCCCGGGCAGTGCATTGTTCACAGTTTTGTGGCCTGACACACCTTGCAAGACCAATTTCCTCCTCAATTGTTGAAAATATTACATATATACCTTTCCCCCCACCCCCCATTGACCCTTTCTAGGCCCTGCCCCTTCCCCAGGCCTTCAGCACACTATTGTCTGTACCCATGGATTATGCAAATCCATACAAGTTCTTTGGTTGATCTCTTCCTACCTATCCACACCCAACTTCCCTCTGAGTTTCAACAGTCTCTTCCATGCTTCTATGTTATTTTCATATTCTTATCAGTCTTAAATAAATGATAGCACAGTGCACAAACTTTTTACAACTTTTATTCACTCAAAGATGTGTTCTGGAGATCTCTTTATTGTAATATATAGACAGTTGGTCATTCCTTTTTATAATTGCATAGTACATCTAGAATATTTTTTAAAAATGTATATCCCAAACATAGTATTTAACTCCAAGCTAATGCTATTACTGAGCTGCAAACCACCCTGTAACTCAGTGTCTTAAAACAATAATTGACTCTCATTCAGCCATTGCTGTGAGTTGATTGATCCAAGCTGTTTGTCTAGGTGGCTGTGCTTCAAGTTACAGGTCTTGTTGTACTTGGCTCCAGAGCAGGTTGAGCTCAGATATGTTTCATGCATTTTCATTCTAAGATCCTTTTAAGGGATTGCAGGGAACCCAGTAATTAGTTGTTTTCACATGTATAATGATAACACAGAAATGTAACAGGGCAAGCAGAAACTCATAATACCTCTAAAGGCCTAGGTTCAGAATTGTCATAATGACACATCCAATCGTATTCCATAGATATTAGTATAGTCAAGTCATAGATGCTACAAAGTTATTTTAGTGGTCTTCCCTGGCCTATCTATAAAAAATTTTAATCTCTTCCCAATATTTCATATCCCTCTTCCCTGCTTTAAATCTCTATTTATTACTCTCAAGTTCATATGTACACTTAAACTATTTATCTTGTTTATTGCCTGTGTATTCCCTTTCCAATGCATGTATAACTAGAGCAGTGTTTTCTATATTTTTATTGTATCCCCAGCACCTAGAATGTAGTTGATACTCAGTTAATATTTGTTGAATGAATAAATGAAGGCATGAAGTGAAATGGGGTTAGGGAGACCTATCACTCATCAGTACCCTTTTTTGTTATTGTCAGGGTTTACTTTTATAAAATAAAATGCACAGATATTAAGAGTACAGTTTGATAAATTTCAACAAAAGTACTAGTATACTGATGAAACCACAACTCCATTTAAGATACAGATCTTGCTACAAAGTTTTGTCATGTCTCTTTCCTGTCAGGTTGTGTGGTTTTTTTTTCTTTTTTTGTCACCATAGATTAGTTTTTTCCAGATTTGAATATCATTTATATAGAATCATATAGCATATACTTTTTTTGTATTTCCTACTTGCACTTAACATATTGTTTTTGAGAGTTATCCAACTGGTTGCATCAGAAATTTATTCCTTAAAAAAACTTAATAAAGGATGTGAAGGACCTATATACTAAAAACTAAGACATTATTAAAGTAAATTGAAGAAGACACAAAAAAATGAAAAGATATTTTGTGTTCATGGATTGGAAGAATCAACATTGTTAAAATGGCCACTTTACCCAAAACAATATACAGACTTAATGCAATCCCCATCAACATTTCAATGACATTTAAAAAAGAAATAGAACAAGAAGTCATCAGATTTATATGGAATGACAAAAGACCCCAAATAGCCAAAGGAATCCTGAGAAAAAAGAACAAAGCCAGAGGTATCACACTACCTGACTTCAAATTATACTACAAAGTGACAATTATCAACACAGCAAGATATTGGCAGAAAAACAGTCAGACCAATGAGACAGAATTGAGAGCTCAGAAGTAAACCTACATATATATAGGCAAATAATTTTTCACAAAGGCTTCAAAAACTTACATACAATGGAGGAAAGAAAGCCTCTTTAATAAACGGTGCTGGGAAAATTGGAAAGCCATGTGCAAAAGAATGAAACTAGACTATTTGTTAGTATACATAAAAATTAACTCAAAATGGGTCAAAGACCTAAATAAAAGATCTAAAACAATCCTCCTATATAATAAAAGCCTAATATGCTAAGTGTCCGGTCATTGGTTCAACCAATCAAAGCATAATCTACACTAATAAAAGAGAAACATGCAAATTGACTGTACCCCCACTATGCCCATCAGCCACGCCCAGCAGCCAATCAGGAGCGAGTATGCAAATTAACAACCAAGATGGCTGTGGCCAAGGAGCGAGCAGGAGGCTTGGGTTTCCCCGGCAATGGAGGAAGCCAAGCTTCCCGCCTGCCCAGGCTGGCCCCGGCCTCCGCTCAAGGCTACAAAGTTTTAATTATAGAAAATAAATTCCAGATACCAGGGCCTCCGCTTGGGTCACCAGGGGAGCATGGCCGGCCTGCAAACCACCACAGGCCCCTTGCCCAAGCCACCCCATGCCCCAAGGGAACCCCCACCCTGATCCGGGACACCCTTCATGGCAAACCATCTGGCCCCCACTCGTGAACCAGACCTCTAGCCTATCTAATAAAAGAGCAATATGCAAATTGACCGTCACTCCAACACAAGATGGCTGCCCCCATGTGGACACAAGATGGCCAGCAGGGGAGGGCAGTTGGGAGGGACCAGGCCTGAAAGGGAGGGCAGTTGTGGGCGATCAGACCAGCAGGGGAGGGCAGTTGGGAGGGACCAGGCCTGCAAGGGAGGGCAGTTGGGGGCGATCAAGCCTGCAGGGGAGGGCAGTTGGGAGGGACCAGGCCTGCAGAGGAGGGAAGTTGGGTGCGACCGGGCCTGCAGGGAAGGGCAGTTAGGGGTGACCAGGCCTACAGGTGAGGGCAGTTAGGGGCAATCAGGCTGGCAGGGGAGTGGTTAGGGGGTGATCAGGCTGGCAGGTAGAAGTTGTTAGGAGCAATCAGGAAGGCAGGCAGGTGAGCAGTTGGGAGCCAGCAGTCCTGGATTGTGAGAGGGATGATCCCGGTAGGATCGGGCCTAAACATCCCTCGAGGGTTCCCAGATTGGAGAGGGTTCAGGCTGGGCTGAGGGACACCCACCTCCCCACCCCTCCCCGATGCACGAATTTCGTGCACTGGGCCTCCAGTATCTAATGATATGCTAAGGCAGCTCAACTGTTTGCTATGACGTGCACTGACCACCAGAGGGCAGACAGTCAACTGATCAACCAGTTGCTGTGATGTGCACTGACCACCAGGGGGCAGATGCTCTGACCACTAGGTTAGCTTGCTGCTGGGGTCCTGCGATTGGGACTGAGCGAGATGGGCCAGACACGCCTTGGAGTCCTCCTGCAGTCCTTCCCCAGCTGGCCAACCTCCCACGTCCCTCCCTGGCACTGATCGTGCACTGGTGGGGTCCCTCGGCCTGGCCTGCGCCCTCTCGCAATCTGGGACCCCTTGGGAGATGTTGGAGAGCTGGTTTTGGCTCAGTGGTGGGAGCATTGGCCTGTGGACTGAAGGATCTCCGAGTTTGATTCCGGTCAAGGGCACGTACCTTGGTTAAAGGTTTCATCCTGGCTCCCCCTTCCCTCCTTTGGGGTGGAGGCAACCAGTCATGGATCTAAAAGAACCTAAATTAGCTCTACATATAAACAGAAGAATTTTCTCATACGTTCATAACGAACCAAGCAACAGCAACTATTCTTAGAACTCAAAGTTGATTATAGCTTCCCACAGCCATTTTTGTAGAAATGAAAAAGCTGATCCTCAAATTCAAATTCATTCAGAATTATAAGGGGCCCAGAATAGTGAAAACAAGTCTTTCATTCCTTGGTTAAATTTATTCCTAGGTATTTTATTCTTCAGTTTTATTTCTCCTATTCCAATTTCAATGTGTTTTATTTTTTTCTTGCCTAATTGATCTGGCTAGAATTTCTAATATCATGTATTAGAAGTGGCAAAAAAAAAGTGGGCATTCTTGTTCCTGCTCTTAGGCAAGTATGTCAAGCTGCATGTGGCCCACAACGAATATCTTTGCGGCCAGCCAATATAACGGTATGTAAGAAATGTTTTAATAAAAATTTTGTAACTTAATTTTTACTATATCCTGTTATACATAATTATTAATAATGAACGACAGCGTTTGCTAATGACTTATTACTATAATTGTGTTGCATTCATTTCCCTTGCGCGCAGGCGCACCATTTCCCTCCACTAATACTAGCAGCGAATATTTTAGCAGCTGATTGCCATGTCATTAGTCTTACACTGACTTGTTTGTGTGAGCAACAGGAAATATTTCGCTTTTGGAGAATAAGAAAAATAGGTTTATTTGTGTTACGCTTATTAATTTGTGCAGTTATTCAGTGTCTGGTAAGTTAATGTTCAAGAAAAAAATATTAATTTTTATTAAAATGTTCTATTATTTTATGTTAACGATTACTCATTTACTTCAGCCCTTTGTATTCAGCATGCTCTATCGAAATAAAAATCTACGTTTCTATGAAAATTGAAGCTTTTGTTTTTTTGTGGCCCACATAAACTTAAACCTTGCTTATTTGGCCCATGTTAGCCTTTGAGTTTGACATTCTTGTCTTAGAGCAAAGGCTATTAGCCTTTCATCATTGAATATAATTTTAGTTTTGGGATTTTCATAAATGTGTTTTATCATGCTAAAGAAGTTCCCTTTTATTGATAGGTTAAGCATTTTTAACATGAAAAGCTGTTGGGTTTTTCAGATGCTTTTTTTGGTGTCATTTGAACTGATCATGTTTTTTTTCCCCCTTCATTCTGTGAATGTGGTATAATGATTCCTCTATACTGAATCTCTAGTTTTCTTGAGCTTTCTTTATCTGACTTTGTTTGTAAGGTGATGCTGGCCTCAGAAAGACTTAGGAAATGTTTCCTTTTCAGTATTTTGGAAGAGTTATAAAGGATTGGTATTCTTCTTTAAATGATTGATAGCATTCAACTCTGAAGCCCTCTCTAGTCCTAGACTTTTCTTTTTGGAAGGCTTTTGAATTCTGATGTAATATCTTGTTATAAGTCAATTTGTTCTTGAGTCTTTCTAGGTGGTTTGTGTATTTCTAGGAATTTTTCCTTTAATCTAGGTTATCTAAGTGGTTTTCACATTATTGTTCATGGTATTATTTTTATATTTTTATTATTTAAGGTCAGCAGTAACATCCCCACTTTCATTTCTGATTTTAGTAATTTCAGTTTTATTTTTTTAAGTCAGTCTGACTAAAGATTTGTCAATGTAGTTAATGTTTTTGAAGAACCAACCTTTTGTTTCACTGTAATGTAAATTTACTGTGTAATTAGCAATTTTCTAGCCTTATGTGTAAAATGCTCAGAAGTGCTAGGTATTTGGCTTTATTAATATACCTATTCAGACTTAAATTATTCATTATGCTATTTATTTTTCAAGATTAATTAACCTCCCCAGTCCCAAAATCATATATAAAATTCTTATTTGCTTTGTTTCCAGGCATGTACTGGCATTGAAAACATTGATGAAGCTATTACATTGCTTGAACAAAATAATTGGGACTTAGTGGTAAGTACTTTAACTTTTCCAGCTTTATTGAACTATAATTGACATGTAATATTATATAAGTTTAAGGTGTACAATGTGATGATTTGATATATGGATGTGCTGTGAAATGATTATGTGTTAATATACCCATTACCTCACATAATTACTTTTTTGTGTCGTGAGAACTTTTAAGATTTACTCTCTTAGCAACTTTCACATATACAATTAAGTATTGTTAACTATAGTTACCATACTGTACATTATATCCCCAGAATTTATAACTGGAAGTTTGTGCCCTTTGACTACCTTCACTCATTCCCCCTACTTTGGCAACCACCAATCTACTATGTTTCTGTGAGTTTGGTTTTCTTTTTAGATTCAACATATAAGTGAGATCATATAATATATGTCTTTCTCTGACTTATTTCAAGTACTTTTTTTTATCTGACCACTATTCAAATTTTATGAAATTTGAATGTCTTAATATTCTTTTTAAAAAAATATATATTTATTGATTTCAGAGAGGAAGGAGAAGGAAAGAGAGAGATAGAAACATCAGTGATGAGAGAGAATCATTGATCGGCTGTCTCCTGCATGCCCCCTACTGGGGATTGGGCTCACAATCCTGGCATGTGCCCTTGACCAGAATTGAACCTGGGACCCTTCAGTCTACAGGCCGATGCCCTATCCACTGAGCCAAACCAGCTAGGGCAGTGGTAGGCAAACTGCGGCTCGCGAGCCACATGCGCTCTTTGGCCCCTTGAGTGTGGCTCTTCCACAAAATACCACGTGCGGGCGCGCACGTATAGTGCGATTGAAATTTCGTGGCCCATGCGCAGAAGTCTGTTTTCGGCTCTCAAAAGAAATTTCAATTGTTGTACTGTTGATATTTGGCTCTGTTGACTAATGAGTTTGCCGACCACTGAGCTAGGGCATGTCTTAATATTCTTATAGTTGGTTTGGCATACTGTCGCCCATCTGTAACTCTAACCTGAATGGATAAAACCGAAATATTATAACTTTAATATGAAGTTCATATTTAATATGAAGTTCAATATTAAATTACAAAATTATGAATTCTTATGTAATTTAAATAATTTTAAAACTTCTCCGATCTTACTGTGTATTAAGGTTCATCTTCCCTGTAGTATTGTGGTGGAGATACTTGAAAGAAGAGAATAACCAGACTTGTCTGAATAACTCTATTTGATGTTTCCCCCTCACTTTCTGGGGCCTTCACTGATAATTATTCCTTTCTGAAGATGTTAAAGAAGTGGCATTCTGCTGTGGTTTTCCTTATGAACTTCAGGCAGTTTATTATAAAAGTGGTTTAGTATTTTTGGGGGTGTGGAAGGTGGCAGGAACTCAAAAGGCAAGGCCCATTATAGCACTACACATTCACAAAATTGTAATTTAGTTACAATTGCAAAGCAAAGTAAAAAATGTACAATCTTGGAGCAGCATTGGTTGTATTGTGATGGCACAGATATCCCTCATTGCTTTTGAAATTCTAACAAAGTTCAAATTGCAATTAGAAGAAGTGCTAATTTTTCAAAGTCAAAACTTAAGGTGTGTACTTATAGAGCTGTGATTAGATATGTAGGTATATCCAAATCCATACATGGACTTACATAATCAACTATCAGTTATCTGTGTGCTTTGTGTAGATTTACTACTATTAATTTTTTAATCAAAATATAAAAAACATTTGTTTTCAGCTTGTAAAAGTAATAATGCTCATTGTAATGAACTGAGAAGATAAATTTACAGAGAAGAAATGAATAATCACCTTTAATCCCATCACTTAGAGGTAGTAATTGTTTAACATTTTTGGGTATATTATTTCAGGGTGTTTTCTCTTAATTATATGATTAAATTTTTAAAAAATGCAAATGTGATTGTTCTCTTTCTACTGTTTGGTGATTTGCATTTTTACATAATCTATCATGAATGTTTTTCTATCCAAGTAAATGTGACTGTTTATCATTTTTAAGAATGTTTGTTTAATGTTTACATGTTATTTCGTGGCATGATTGTAGCATACTAATTTTACTAATCAGTAGACATTTAGGAATTTTGTTATTATATATATTGCTGTAGAAAACATTCGTGTATATACATCCTTTCATACTGAACCTGTTATTTTCCTAGAATATATTAAATAAATTCAATTCATAATTAAATTTCTTGGTCAAATTGTATACATTTAAGTTCTTAGATACTTCTAGTTAAATGGCCTTCCAGGATGGTTGGAACTAATTTAAATTTCTATCAACTATATACATTTTGAAATTGCCTATTTCATTAAACTAATGCTTCCTTATTATTTTTTTTAACATTCTGTAACTTATCAAAATTTACAAATATGTGTATAGCCTGCCTCTAAATCCATACCTCTATCAATGTACTGTACTCTTAACAAAGCACCGTGTAGGGGGATGGGGTAGCAACTTATTTGGAATAATGTCCTCAGGCTTCTGGTCTTGAAGCTCTTTTTGCAATAAAGGGCTTTGCTTTGTTTAGTTTGTACATTTTAGGGGCTGATGTAAATTATTAGTTGAGGTTAAAAATGCCACTGAGCCACTGTTGCTTGCATGATATGGTTGAGTGGGATATGGGATGGAGTTAAAGAGAGGCTGTGGACTGGAAGTAATGAAGTACAAATCTTTGATGGAGAATTACCACTTATGGGGGATGGATGTAAGTTTTTTCCTTATCTGATTCTTGTTGGTTTATGTTGATTAGTTTTTAAGGCTAAAACATTTGTTGGTTCTGGATATTTTCTCAATCCAATCTTTCTAAAGTATTGCAGAAGGAGAATGTTCTCAGATGGTATTAAATATTTCAATGGTACAAGTGCTTTCCAACTATTTCTAAGTTAATTGATTTTGGAAAATGTTGTAATAGCACTTGGTTGAAAAACACTGGTACTATATTTGTACAGAAATGGGATCTCTTACACAGTATTGGGCCCAAGCAAAAGCATCAGGCTATCTTTCACAACCTTAAAAACTTTGGCTTTCTTTTGAAAAGTATGTCCTAGCTGGCTTTTCTCTACAAATAATCAACTTTTATCCATAGTAAAGATTTGTTGTGTTGTGTAATTATCTTGCTCTATAAATTTTCTCATTTCTTCTGTTTTTATACCATATTTACATTGTCATTTAAAAAAATGAAATTTAAATATTTTAAATAACCCATTATTAGTTCAAATTACATTAGGATCATGGAACTTTTTATAAGGTGTTTTCTATATTTTTCCTCAGCATTATATTTTGTGTTTCTATATTGTGATGATCACTTCTCCGCATTTTATGAACCTTATGGAACAGTTCATGTAATTTTGAGTATTTAGCCTAAGATATGTCTGTATTTTAAATTTCCTGTACATATTAGGTAGATCTCTCCTCCAGTGTTTTTGTGCACATTTTACTACAGAAGTGTAGAGGAATGTGAGTTAAGTACCACAATCTGGAATTGTAATGAATCTAAGACAGTCTAATAATAGAAAACTCATTCTGTCACTACTGAGGGCTTATAGTGTAATTTATTCTAGATACAATGGGTGCATAAACAAATGTAACAATATATGGTGTCTGACTTTGAGAACTATACTGAAAAATTGATGAAACATATGGTCTCTTATACATGTACTAGAGGCCCAGTGCATGAAATTCATGCATGGCGGGGGATGTCCATCAGCCCAGCCTACACCCTCTCCAATCTGGGACATCCCTCTCACAATCCAGGACTGCTGGCTCCCAACTGCTCACCTGCCTGCCTGCCTGCCTGATTGCCCCTAACCCCTTCTGCCTGCCAGCCTGATCATTCCCTAACCACTCCCCTGCCAGCCTCATCGACACCTAACTGCTCCCCTGCTGGCCTGATTGCCCTTATCTGCCCTCCCCTGCTGGCCTGGTCACCCCTAACTGTCCTCCCTTGCTGGTCTGGTCTCCCCTAATTGCCCTCCCATGCCAGCCTGGTCGCCCCTAACTGCCCTCCCCTGCCAGCCTGGTCCCCCGGAACTGCCCTCCCCTGCTGGCCTGGTCACCCCTAACTGTCCTCCCCTGCTGGCCTGGTCACCCCTAACTGCCCTCCCTTGCCAGCCTGGTTGCCCCTAACTGCCCTCCCCTGCAGGCCTGGTTGCCCCCAACTGCCCTCCCCTGCAGGCCTGGTCACCCCCAACTGCCCTCCCCTGCACGCCTGGTCCCCCCCAGCTGCCCTCCCCTGCAGGCCTGTGTCCCTCTCAACTGTCCTCCCCTGCAGGCCTGGTTGCCCCCAACTGTCCTCCTCTGCCGGTCCGGTCACCCCTAACTGCCCTCCCCTGCTGGCCTGGTCGCTCCTAACTGCTTTCCCCTGCAGGCCTGGTCCCCCCCAACTGCCCGCCCATGCAGGCCTGGTTCCCCCAAGTTGCCCTTCCTTGCAGAACTGGTTGCCCCCAACTGCCCTCCCCTGCAGGCCTGGTCCCTCCCAACTACCCTCCCCTGCTGGCCATATTGTGGCAGCCATCTTGTGTCCACATGGGGGCGGCCATCTTTGACCACATGCGGGTGGCCATCTTGTGTGTTGGAGTGATGGTCAATTTGCATATTACCTCTTTATCATATAAGATATTATAATCATAAATGGGAATAACATCCTGAAAAAATTATTACAAATATTTTAGCTATTTTACAGATATAGATACCCAAAGAAAAAGTGTTCTATATGAAAATATAGTTTCAGAAATTTTAGTCATTAGTCACTTTCCATGATTATGAACAGTATTTTCTTTATATAGCTATCCACAAAGCAGTGCTTCCAAACCCTATGTTTTATTACCCCACAATTAGACTCTACTTATTTTGAGGCACTTACAAGTTGTTTTGTATGTTAAAATTTTGAAGGCAAAATAACATAAACTTTAGTACTATTGGAAAGCATCTCAGGCTATGGTTTTATTTGACATAAAGCCCCACTGCCTCCATCTATCTCAGATGTTCATTTTTCACATTTTCCTGCACTTATAGTTGATTCCTTCATCACAGATGAGTATTTTCAGTTTATATCCTAAAAGGTAAATATGTAAGGAAGAATTATTAGTAATGAATTAGAACTTTCACCAAAGGACTGCCTTCTTACATGGAACATACTACATGATTACTATAAATTATAATCTGGGCTCCAGAATTGACGCACTGCTCATTTTCTGTTTTTAGAAGATTTTTGGTCAGTGGAAAATAAAAATCTATACTGTTTGTGTTAATTTGGAGTAATAAAAATGTGAGACAGCTAGCTATAGTGGTAAACCCATTGCATTAATCTTGAACCAGGAGCCCTCGCTCTTCAAACCTCTTGTCATTATTTTATTGAGTATGCTCTAGACCCAGTTACTTTTCCCTGAACTTCTGAATTACGTCTTATAAAATAAAAGTTTTGGACTGGATTATACTCAAGATCCCTTGATACATGAAATGTTTATGAAGAAGCTGTTTATGTCCTAATTTCTGTTAAGATTCTACAAAGAGCAGTAAATTATGAATAGTAATATAAGCAAACATTTTAATGGAATGTCATGAGTTTGAAACACTTGTACATGTACCATTTTGTTTAACCCTTTTTTTAAAAAAACAAACTTATGATGTAGGTAATGGCAGGACAAGATGCTATGCCAGTTGTTTCACAGAGGTCTGTACATGTGAAATTCCTTCAATTAATTCAAATTTCTAATAAATTATAGGAGATCCAGGGAAAGGCATCTGACATATACTTGGTAACCCAATGCTAAGAGAAAGTAAAAATTAACCTAGCCATACTACATTTTAAGTACTCTATGCTCTTAGGAAATGATTTTTGAACTTTGCACTCAATTTCTGTTATAGTTTGCTGCCTCTGCTGACATAGCTGCTTTTTTGAAGAAAGACTCTTTTCAGAGGACTTGTATTTATCTTTGACTACATGTTCCAACTTAAGTCAAACATAAAACAAATCAGCTTATTTTTGGATCATTACTGAATTTCTAGTCTTCAAAGATAATATTGTATTAATATTGGAGAGGGTGCAGGCTGGGCTGAGGGGACCCCCCCCCCCCATGCACGAATTTCGTGCACCGGGCCTCTAGTGAAGTCATAAACACCGAAGAATCAAACCCAAGGAAAATTATCATGCCCATAATCTGTCTAATTTTAAGATTTATTTAGGTTCTAGAAGACATTTCCATTTCACTAATTTTCACTTTTGAAGAAATGTATCTTAATGATTATCTTAAAATTCCTTAGAACAGTTTCTTCTACTCTATAGAGTTCCTCGAATGTGCACTGCTTTTTTACTTTATACAGTGTTATGAACACCTGCAGTTTTATGAATGAACTAGTTTCACCAGTGACATAATGAGTCTCTGTCATCCTCAGAAAGCAGCCAGGCATTGAGCACTGCCCTTCATCAATGGCCATCAGATACTGGCTTATGTTTGCACAGATCCTTGCTATGACAAAAGAGAAGTTACTGTGAAGGAATATATCATATCAATATATCTTCCTTTGATATAGCCTTCTTTGTATTCCTTGTTTTTAAGGGGCCATAAGCCCATTATTCTACAGAATTTTTCAATTTCTCAATTTGTAATTTGACCACCATCCCACCTCTACTGTCTTTCCTTTTATTGAGGGTCTACTTTCTGCTAGGTATCATGTCAAAGTGATTTACCTACATTATTTCATTTAATCTTTACATCAGCCCCAAAAAGTGGATAGGTAGACATTATCTTTATTTTATAGATGACAAACTTTTAGAGGTCCAGTGATGTTAAGTAAACTATCTTTGCTCATACCACTGATAAGGGTTACAACTGATTTTGAACCCAAATCTCAGTCCATAAAATTTTTCATAGCTTTAAAATAATGGTTTAGGTTATTAGATTTTCTGTATTCAGTGTGCTATTCTCTGAACTTCTATATTTTTCTTTAAAATTTATTTTCAGATTACAGTTTACATTTAATATTGTTATTAGTTTTAGATGCATAGCATAGTGGTTAAACAATCATATACTTTACAAGTTATGCCCCAATATTTCAGGTATTCACCTGATACCATACATAGTTATTACAATGTTATTGATTATATTCCTTATGCTGTACTTTACATCCCCTTTTTAAATTACCAATTTGTACCTCTTAATTCCTTCACCTTTTGCACCCAGCCCCCCAAACCCCCTCCACTCTCACAGCCATCAGTCTGTCAGTCTCTTCTCAACTTCTGTGTTTTTCTTTCTACCACTCATAACTAATTTCACATTGTCAAGTGAAAGGACTTTTGATAGTTAAGTGTGTTTATGCTTTGTTGTTAAATATACTGTAAGATTCTAGAGTAAGGGAATTGTTTTTCTTATGAATTTTGTCTTGGCACATGGTAGTTGCTAAATAAATGCTTATTTGACGGATTGATTTTATTCCTACACTTATTTTTAAGTATTTTTCATCTCTATCATTTGGATATTTGAAAAGTCTTTGCTGTTCAGACTTCTGACCCTTACAGCCATTACTGTTCCTTATCTGGCAACCATAAGGTTTAGGAAGGAGGGAAGATAACCCAGATAAACAAGGAATAGGATTGGGTTGATTTCTTTATCTCACTAATAAAATTTAGATGTCTCCACCTATTGTAGCTTTTGGAGAAATATTGTTCTGCCCTAGTCAGTTTAGCTCATTGGTTATTGCATCACCCTGGGGACTGAAGGGTCACGGGTTCAGTTCCAGACAAGGGCACATACCTTGGTTGCAGGCTTGATCCCTGGCCCTGATTGGGGTACTGGCGGAGGCAACCAATTGATATGTCTTTCTCACATCGATGTTTCTCTCTCTCCCCCTCCCTTCCACACTCTCTGAAAATCAATGGGGAAAAAAATCCTCAGGTGAGGATTAATAAAAAAAGAGAAATATTTTTCACAAACAAATTCTTTCCCTTGTAAATTTTTTCTAAGCATCTCATAAAAATTTCCCCCTCTTCTGTTTATTTCTGGTTGTGCCATTTTACCAAAAAGAAAGTGCATCATATAACTTAACCTCTAAATTTTTTATCAGTTCTACCTCTCAGGAGTAAATTTAGTTTGATAAAAGAATACTGCTATCTATACTAATAATCTATACTAATAAAAGGCTAAAATGCTAATTAGACTAGGTCAACCAGCCATCTTCCGGACGTCAGACTTACTTCTGAACAAAGCCATGGTGGTGGGGGCCAAGGCAGAGGCAGTTAGGGGCCATCATGCCGGCAGGGGAGAACAGTTAGGGGCGAGATCAGGCTGGCAGGGGGTTAAGGGTGAGATCAGGCTGGCAGGGGAGGGCAGTTGGGGGCGAGATCAGGCCGGCAGGGGAGGGCAGTTAGGGGCTACCAGGCCAGCAGGGGAGGGCTGTTGAGGGCGAGATCAGGCCAGCAGGGGAGAGCAGTTGGGGGCTACCAGGTCGGCAGGGGAGGGCAATTGGGGACGAACTGGCCAGCAGGGGAGGGCCGTTGGGGGTGAGATCAGGCTGGCAGTGGAGGGCAATTGGGGTCATTAGGCAGGCAGGCAGGTGAGTGGTTAGGAGCCAGTGGTCCTGAATTGTGAGAGGGATGTCTGACTGCCGGTTTAGGCCTGATTCCGCAGGGCCTAAACCGGCAGTTGGACATCCCCTGAGGGGTGTCGGATTGGAGAGGGTGCAGGTCCGGCTGAGGGACACCCATGCATGAATTTCATGCACCGGGCCTCTAGTTTAAAATATAATAAAGTGGGTATTAAAGAATTGTTTTCTATATTTCAGATGAAAAATTAAGTTTTTACAAACATGAAATTCTCAGTTTACTAAACTCACAGTGTTTACATTATTTTGGAGGTCCACTCAAGTTTCCCCACCCCCCTAACTATACTTTGAGTTTCTGCTTAGTTTTTTATTGGATTTTGCTTCATATGCTGTTATTTTTTCTTGAAATGTAATATAATTCTAGAATTATAATTTATATGAACCAAAAATCTCTTTTATAAAAGTTTAGAAGCTTTAAGACTTGATAAAAATGTGGGTGTTAATCACCTAGCAGAAAATGATGTTCCCATTAGTAAATTAAATTTGGAAATGTGGCTAATATTTTGTTTTTGATTTCTAGTACTAAACAACATGTTTCAGAGCACATTAAACTATTTAAATTAAATTGTAAGGAGTCAGCTCACTGCTAATTCTGAAAGAAGTAGTAATATATACTACTTATGACTTGAACACTTAAAAGAAAATAAACATTTAAATGGCTTTGTTTTTAAAATTGTTCAGTTCAATCAGGTGCAGTTTGATCTAAAAGCATGCTAACCTTCAATTAGCTTAATTTAAAAAATGGAATTATTTTCAACAAGTTGCCTTGTTGAAACTAATTTATTTCTATTGCAAGAAGTGGTTTAAACAAAATATTGTAGCCAAGTTAGTGGTTTAGCACACCTGTGAATGTGATGGCTTGCAATTCCTCCTACTGGTTTCAAGGACCAGCTGACATAAATCAGTGTGCGCTTGGAAAAGGAAAAATAATATGGCAGTTTAAACTCCTGTTTTTATAATTCTTTATATTTGTACTGACAGTTAAAAATTTAGCTACTTAATATTAATATGATTTCTTAAAATGTTAGTTATTCTTTTATCTTTAAGTTAAATGGAAATTAAAATGTTCACATATAAAATTTTATATTTCCTACTTATTTCATTTTCATTGTCTTTTTTATTACAAAAATTTATTTGTGAGGTGAGAATGCTTAAGATCTACTCTCAGTAATTTAATACTTTTTAAATCTATTTTTGGATTTTGTTGTTTGGCTTATATTTTGTTTAGTTTCATGTTTTAGTAATGTTTTATATTTTTTCTTGTACTCATCTAGTACTTCTTTCTCTTTGGAGCATGGGTTTCTCTCAAACACACACTTGCTCTTCAGTATATAGATTTATGTCTCTTTGCATTTCTGGAAAGCTTTCTTAGAATATAGTTTTAAATTTTGTTTCTGTTTCATTGCTTTGTTTTTTGTTTTCAAGTTCTCGACAGTATGAATATTATTTTGTCTCTCTTCCACTTCTACTACTTCTTCTATGATACTTTTTACTTCTTTCAGCATGTTAATTTCATTCTCTTGGTGTTTTCCTGCCTTTCTTCAATGCCCCTGAATTAAATTTTGTTGGGTACCTTGTAATTTATTTTTCATTTTAAAGAAAATTTTGTCTTTTTCTTTTTTCCTTAGTACCAACTTCTTTCCTTTCTTTCTGCCTTTTGTGTTATTGTTGTTATTCATATTTTTTGAATTCTCTAATTTAAAAAAATATTTTATTTAAAAAATAATCCTGAAATGTTTAAGTATATTTAAGTATACAGTTTGGAGTATTGATTTACAGTATTTTTTTTTCTGCTTCTTGGTTATTTTTGGGAGGGAATTTTCCTCACTCGATATGTATGAAATTTCATTTCCTGATTTTTTTTTTAGCAATAGCTCTTATACATTTGTTGGTATTTTCATTTTTATGGTAATGCTGTGATTTACAAGATTTTTATTTAATGGCACCCTGTTCTTTCAGTTTGGCTAAGTTCAGATGCTTTAGCTACTTTTTTTGGTTTGTTTTGGTGTTTGTGGGTTTGGAGGTGAAAGGATAGTGAGGAGTAATGAGTGCTTTAACTTTATGGTTCTTGTTTGTTTTTTATTTTAAAACTAGAGGCTCATTGCACAAAGATTCGTGCAAGAATAGGCCTTCCTTCACCTGGCTGCTGGCACTGGTTTTCCTCCGGCACCCAGGACCCAGGCCTTTGCTCCGGCCGGAGTCTTCACTCTGGCCGGCGGGGAACCTGCAGTCTTCACTCCCGGCCTGAGTGCTGCCAGCAAAGACTGCAAGCTCCCAGGCCTCGTCTTCGCTCGCGGCGCTCAGGCTGGGAGCTTGCAGTCTTTGCTCCTTGCTCGAGCGCCACTCCTGTAGCTCCCTCCGCCCCCCCACCCCCACGCCCTCCTCCTCATAGCAGGTGTCCCACCCAGCCCGGCTGCTCCACGCCTGTGTATGCAAATTAACCCGCCATCTTGGTTGGGTTAATTTGCCTACTCCTGATTGCATGGTGGGTGTCACGGAGGTACGGTCAATTTGCATCTTTCTCTTTTATTAGTGTAGAACATATTTGTATTGATTTGAGGGAGGAAGGGAGAAGGGGAGGGAGAGAGAGAGAGAAACATTAATGATGAGAGAGAATCATTGATCAGCTGGCTCCTGCACATGTCCTATTGGGAATCAAGCCCTCAAACCAGGCATATGCCCTGACCAGGAATTGAACTGTGACCTTCTGATTCATAGATCAACACTCAACCACTGAGCCACACTGGCAGTGCTTGTTCGTCTTATAAGACCCTAACATTTCCTGGTTTGCTTCTTCTCCCCTTTACTACTCCATTGCTAACAGGAGTTTTTCACTTTCTTTTCTCTCTATGTGTTTCTTATGGGAAGGCAGCCTGAGCGCCCCCAACCTGCATTCCGATGCATATGCTTGCTAGCCCCAATCCCCTTTCCGCTTGTGTCCTAGTTAGCCTTGCAGAACCTGTTTATCTGCAGGGGACATAAAAAGCCCCCACAGATTAACTGCTGGCGCAAGCTAGCCTGGGCAATTGGTTGTAATCTCACTTCCCCCATTCCAACCCATGGGGGCTGCAAAGCCCATGAAAAGTGTGGAAGCCTGATTCATATTTGGGAGACAAAGAAACTAAGGGGATAAAAGGGAAAGCCTCTCCCCCCCCCCCCCCCCCCCCACATTCCTGCATTCGGTGCTCAGGCTTTGGAGACTGACTCCCCTGAGTCACCACACTAGTGCATCTGCAAATAAAAGAGTTTTTCCTGAATCTTCTGAGTGCCTGTTGTGTTTTCTGGTCACCTGGTAATTTCTGCAACACTTACACTGCCCCTTTAAATTCATGCCCATGGTGCTTTTTAAAGTTCTTTTCCTGAGATTTTTGCTCTGATCTGTTTATATACTTTTTACTGTTTTCAGATATATAGGACTTAGGCTCTCAGGCAATAGTTTTAGAGCAATTTAATTCTCTGGTCTATCTTTTCAATATTTCTGTGTCTGTCTGTGTGGTATAGGTAGGGTGCCAGGAGAGGTCATGTGATGAGAGTTGGTAATGTCTCTCTTTTATTTAGAATTATTTTGAAATTTTGCTTCTCTTTTATTTAGAAATAGAAACTAATGGTCACAGTGAAGTTTTGGAATCATTACTTTATTCAAGCCATGCTTATGATTGATTTCTTTAAAATTGTGTGCCCCATATCTGTTTTTTTCTTCTTTCCTTACTATTTCCTTTCAAAAAGCTTTTACTATCTAGATTTTCATTCTCTCCAAGTATTTTTGTCTGTATATTAATTGACTGGCTAGTTAAAAATGTTGCATTTCAAATAACTTAATATTGTTTTCTCTATTTTTACTGTGCTAGTCAAAGATCTAGAATTCTTAACCTTATTTTCCTTTTTATTAAAGCCTTAAAGGCAAAGAAACAAATGTAAAATGTAGCTAGGGTTAGCCTGTTTCTTCTGAGTTTACTATTATTAATTATATTTTAAAAATATAATTGCTTAATACATGAACAATACATAGATACTATTGGAAAAATTGAAAATTACATAAAAGCAACAAAGGAGAAAGTCACTTATAATCTTAACTACAACTTTTGTGTGGCATTTTGGTATATTTTCTTATAGTCTTTATTTTTCTGCCATGCTTATGTGTAAACATGCTTACATATATATCACTTTTTCTTACACTATTTTGGGTTACATGTATCTTAAAATTTTTGAAACCTATGAATGAGAAAAAAATACATAAAAGTTAGACAATTTATATGTATTTTCGAGGCGGGGATGTGTGTCAGGATTTAGCCTATCAGCATGGATCTTTTTCATTTATTATCATGTGTTGTTGAACCTTCTTATTTTAGATCTTGTTCTACTGCTGTAAATCTAGTTAGATTGTTTCTTTTCATTGATAAGATGAAAAAAATAAAGTACCTCATATGATCTAGTTTCTGCCTACTTCTTGTCCCTCACTTTACATGCTTTCTCACATCTACCCTACTCTCCAGCCACACTGAAAAAACGAAATTGCAGCTGCTATAGTTTGCCATAACTGCTTGCCCTCATATTTATTACCCTAGCTGTTTTACTCTTTGCCACGTTATCTGACATACTATTTATTTAAACTTCTAAGGTATAAGTTCCTACTGGAAGTCCCTGCATAACATCTTCATTGGCTAAATTAGGTGCTTTTTCTTTGCTCTCTGCATATTGCTGTTATGGAACTATGTGCTTGGTATTTCTTTTTAACCCTCACCTGAGGATATGTCCATTGATTTCTGAGAGGGGGAGAGAGGGAGGGAGGGAGACAGAAAATGGATTAGTTGCCTCCTGTATGTGTCCTGACTGGGAATTGATCTTGTGACCTTTCAGTGTATGGGATGGTGCTCCAACCAACTGAGCCATCCGATCAGAGCTGGAACTCTGTTTTAAGTATTTGTTTTCATGCCTTTTTGCTATAAAACTATGAACTTTTTCAGAGGCATAGCTCACATATATAAGGTGTTCAGTAAATGTTAATGGACCTCCATTTAATCCTAACACTATGAAAATAATTTTTCTTAAGGAAGCAGGCATATATTGGTTTTTCATAGAGTTGTGACTTTTCCCCCCAATTCAATCACTTTATTAAAATTTATTTAAAAAGCAAGGAATTATTAACACAAAATTCAAATTAGTAGTTACTGAAGATGAGAACTGGTTGTACTTGAAAATTTGAAAAAATACCTGAGAAACTTTAATGATAATATAATTCTTTTCCTTAAATTACACTATATTATATAGTGGGTTGTTATTTTTCTATTACATTATGTAATAGTATTTTTTTGTTATTTGTTCTATTATATCATGTAGTAATATAATAGGGATTAATTTATATAAAATATTTCTTAATTTTTCCAACTGGACTTTCTTGCAGATAGGTTTTAGAATTATTTTGTTCAGCTTACAATCAGATGTTGGTATTTACTATTGGAATTTCTTTATTCTTATAAGGTAACTTGGGAGGAATTGGCCTCATTTTAATAGTATTTCCATTCAGGGATAGATTCCCATTTTTTCAAATTTTCATTTTATGTTTTTAGTACAATTTTAAGTGTATTTATTTTTTATTTTAAAGTGAGGCAAGAAGCCATTGGAGCTGATAAATAAGACTTTGAGCCCTGGGGGATGCCACAATATAGAATAGCTTATCTATGTGATAAACTAGTAACATATTCTATTCAGATTATAAAATGTAGGTTGGTAAAACTTGGAAGTGTTTTTATAAAAGATGTACTGTTTGTTGAAGTTGTCAATCTGCCATTTATCTAATGATTGTCACAGAAAATTTATAAGAACAACCTTTTTTAAAAAATGTGTGGCTTAAATGACACCTTAGGGATGATGAGGGAGATGGCTAAACAGTGTTTAATCTAGATCTCTGTGATGTGGATTAAGATATCTTCCAACAACCTGACTCTAAAAGGGATATAGCAAGGCACAAGGTTTGATTGTATGTGCGTGCCAGAATCTAATGACCAAACTATTACTTCTGTTACCTCACAATTTCTTTCAAGCTACTAATAATGCTTTTTTAAAATTTGGAACAATATTTTTCTTATTCTACTCACTTGCAAAAGCAGTTTGGCTCATGAAATTTAAACAACTGAAATGCTGGCCCTTGGTTTGTCAATAATTGGCAGCTCAGTTACAGGATGAAGTATAGCTGCCCAGATTTAGAAGAAACAAGTGGAATAGGAAAAAAGAGAAGGGTGAGTGGGTAGATTCTTGGTTTCCTGATGTTTCCACTCAGAAGTACAAAATGCTCTGAAAGAGGAATGGACTTTTGGGAAGGCAACGCCTTTGACTGCCTTTAATCCTGAGTAGCAGTCTCAGTTTCCTACTTATCCTGGCGTACATGCCTGTTTTCTATTGTGGAATGTGTTGAGGAAAGCAGCAGATGGGTGTCAGCACTTTGAGGTTAGGCTCTAATGAGAGGCCGCTTAGTTGAGAGTGAATCAAGTTATGGTTTATAACACAAGATGTTAGTATTTCACAGTTGCTAACACTGGGAAAGCCAAATTGTGCGACTTATTGAACAGATAGTTTAAGAATAGTGTCTTTTTTATGTATTCTGTCCCACCAAACAACAGACTTTTCTGACTAGCCTGGTTCCATTTTTCACCTTCATGTTAGAATATAGCTTCTTGCAGTAGTATACCTCCCTGCCCCACTTTTCTCCACTATATCTTTTGTAAAAGTTGTTGTACCAATTACATTACTGTTGGCACATTATGAGAGTTCCAGATGTTCTATGTCTTTGCCAGTACTGGATATTGTCAGACTTTTTATTTTTATTAATTCTCTTGGGCATATAGAGGTATTTCATTGTGGTTTTAATTTACACTTCCCTGATTAGTAATGGCCATTTGATTGTGGTCTTTTCTAAGTACCCACTCAAATCTCTTGCTTAGTTTTCTATTGGATTATATGTCTTTTTGCTGTTAATTTGCAAGGGTTCTATATAGTTTCTGTTTAGGAGTTCTTTGTTTGCTCTATGTGTTGTGAAGATCTTCTTCCATTCTGTAGTTTGCCTTTTTGCTTTTAAATGGGGTTCTTAATGAGCAGGAATGACTAATTTTAATATAGCTCAGCTTATTAATCTTTTCCTTAATTGGATTTGCTTTTTGAGTCCTCTTTTTTTTAAAGAAACCTCTGTCTATCCTAAGCTAATGAAGATGTTCTTCTAGATTTTTTAAAAAAAGCTTTGCTTTTTACCTTTAGATTATAATTCATCTGGAGTTGATTTTTGTGTGTGGTATGAGATAGGCTCACATTTTTTTGTTTTTTCTCATGGATATCCATTTGATTTACTATTACTTATTGAAAAAACCATTCTTTGTCATAAGTCAAGTATTCCTATATGTATGGATCTGTTTATGAATTCTTTATTCTGTTCTATTGCTCTACTTGTTTATTCTTGCTTCAATACTACCTTGTTTTATGTAATGTACTGGTAAATTTTAAAAAGTCTTGATAATCTGGTGGGGTAAATCTTTAAACTTTTTCCTTTCAAAATTATCTTGGTTATTCTTGAATCTTTGCATATTCATATGACATGCAGATTATCAATTCCCACAAACAAATCTGCCAGGATTACAATTGAAATTATATTGAATTTGAAAATGAATCTGGAGAGAACATCTTTATAGCAAAAAGTCTTCAAATCCAGAATATCATGCCATTTATTGAACTAGTTTTTAAGGCCTAGAAAATATTAATTTAATCTCTAGTTAAACAAGTCAGATTAAGGATTACTTGGGGCTGGCGGGGAATGATAGGGAAGGTACTACAGGGAAGTGTAGAGATGAGTACATGCATCTATTAAAACTTAAAAAATTCTACACTTAAAATGGAATCAATTTATCATCAATAAAGTCAATATTTAAAAAGAGAACCACTCAAACACACTAAAATGGCTGAAATTAAAATGACTAACAACACCAAATGATGGTGAGGATTTAGGAGGACTGGAACTCTCATACATTGCTGATATGAATGTAAAATGGTACAACTACTTTGGGAACAGTTTGACAGTTTTATATAAACTTAAACACACACTTACCATACAATCCCACAGTTCCACTCAGGAATTGGCTCAATAGAAATAAAAACGTATGTCTGCCAAACACTAGTACTGCTTTCCATTTATCCTTTAATTTTAGTTGAGACATTTAGTTGTTTCATCCAGGAAGCTTCTCTGAGACTTCCTCAACTCTTGATTGCGTAGCTCTTCTTTGGCCTCTTAGCATCATTCATTTAACAAATAATCATTGAGTGTCTTTTATGTGCTGAAACTGTGTTAGCCAATGGGATTAAGAGGTGAACAAAGTTGATATCATTTCTTCCATCATGGAACTTACAGTCTAGTGAGAAAGGCAGGCATAAAACAAATAATCACCAAATAAGTAATTAGCATTTATATGAAGGAATAGTACAGGGTTTTATGAGAGTAAACCTGCTTAAATGAGGGTTGATCAAAGAAAAAAAATTAAAAAGTATATTTAACAAGAGCTCTTATGATTATTAAGATGTAGGCAGACAAAGAATGGGGAAACCGCATTGCAAAAGATAAAGTATTTTCAAAGGCTCTAATTAAGAAATAAAAGAACTTGATGTCTCTGAGGAATGAAATTTTGATTGTAGTATTAGCTCATTATACAGATGAGGAACCTGAGGCTCTTCGGCTCAGTGAATGTAGAATATACTAAGGTCATCAAATTAATAAATGGGTGAGTCTAGATTCAGACTTTGAATTTTATAAATCCTTAGTGTTCTTTCCATTATACCTTGGCATTCCCTAGTGAAAATTTGTACAAAATCTCTCCAAACTATGGTACTTTGTTTCTTTTCCAATACCATAGAACATTCTCTTACCATTTTCTATTTTTTAGCAAAGTAGGTATTGTATGTGGAACTATTGCTCTCAACAGAAAAGGGATAATTGACCTGGCACTAGGCAGAGATGCTTCCATTCAATTTGTGGCTTTGAAAACTGATTTTAGCATTCGACTCAAAGGAGTAATTGAGCCTCCAGAGTTGTCAGGGCTATGGCATCTGCTGTACATATTAATCTGTGAATTTCTTTATTTGTGTGTGTTGTGTGGGTGTTTCTTTTCTTTTTTTTTTTTTTTTTGCCAGTAGGGCATTACAACTTTCAAACTTCATAGCAAGCATCTTATACTCTACTTTATTTCCATTCAACACTGTAACATTGTAAACTTGACCCACCTCTATCAAATATTCAAGTTAATATTTTACAAAATACATAAACTCCTTTTGGTGGTTGATTTCCAGGTAGCTGATAAAACATTGAAGTGTTAGCTTCTTTTCTTTTCCATTTTGATGTGTACATAGATGGGGAAAGGGAGGGAAAAAGTTGTTATGATGCAAAGATGATATTGGATAGGTCATTATTTTCCTCCCGACAATCTTCTCTATTACCCTGCAGTGAACTGCCCACAATCTAGGATGTAACAGCCTGCTTGCTTAGAACTTCCATATCATGTCACTTTTGTGCAATGTTGTAAGTAATTGGTGACTTGTTAGCTTAGAGACCAATTTTAGGAATCCTATCTAATAAAGAGGGAATATGCTAATTGACCACCACACCCTCACAAAGATGGCAGCACCCACAGGCCAATATGGAGGAAATATGCTAATTGCTGCCACGTCCTCAAAGATGGCGGTGCCTAGTCCCCTCAGCCCTGCCAGGGTGGCAGGTGCGTGGCATGGATGGGCCCGCCCCTAGGTGGGTCTGGCTGCTCCGCGCGCCTGCCTCTGGAGTCCCCCAGCCCCTCAGCCCCCCAGCTGCCCAGGGCCAGCCCGAGGCGCAGGCAAGCCTCAGATGGCAGCTGCCCAGCTGCCCAGGGCTGCCCGAGGCTCAGGTAACCAGGGCCAGCTGAGGCTTGCACTGCTAGCAGTGGCAGCAGCAGAGGTGTGATGGGGGCATTGCCTTCCCCTGATCACCGGGTTGCCTCCTGCCCCTGAGGGCTCCCGGACTGTGAGAGCGGGCAGGCTGGGCTGAGGGACCCCCCTCAAGTGCATGAATTTTCATGCACCGGGCCTCTAGTGTTTTATATAAGGAAACTTCCCCAGTGGTGCTCCTGCCTCCTTTTGTGATCTGATAAAATCACGGTGTTGTGTTTATCAAAGAACTTTTGCCCCTATGCTTTTCCCTTTTAAATGTTCTTAAAAAAAAAATATATATATATATATATATCTCAGAGAGGAAGGGAGAGGGAGGGAGAGATAGAAACATTAATGATGAGTGAGAATCATTGATTGGCTGCCTCCTACACGCCCCCCACTGGGGATCGAGCCCACACCCAGACATGTGCCCTGACAGGGAATCAAACTGTGACCTCCTGTTCTTGGATTGACGTTCAAACCTTGAGCCACACAAGTTGGGCCCCTTTTAAATGTTCTTTAAAAAAACCCACATGATTATAACATGAAAGAATGAATTAATTCCTGAGCTAATTTTAAAAATTCTTATTGGAACTTTTCATTTGTGATTTTATATCTTGTTCTTTTCACCCTGAGGAAGAAAATAATATTTAAAAAATTACATAAAGGTACTGAGTTTACTTATTTTGACATCCTTAAGCATTGGTTTTGTGGGTGTATTACTTGAATGAGGACTGTGGAATTAAGCTTTTTTTTAACTCAAAATTTGGGGGTATTATTATACCAAACACATGTTTTAAATTTTTTCTAAAATAAGGTTTTATTATAGAGAAAGAGAGAAAAAATTCATAGATAATATTTTGTATCATTAAGGAAACATTTACTATTTTCTTTAGACTTTTCAAAATATATTTCTCTTAAAATGTTCACCACCCCACTGCGACCTACCTGTGAACAATTTTTTGTTTCTTTAAATGGCCTTCTCTGTTTTCTGTTTGCAGGCAGCTATCAATGGTGTAATACCCCAGGAAAATGGCATTCTACAAAGGTATGTTATAAGGTGTTTAAAGGTAAGATGGGAATTTAGCAAAGCAAAAAGGAGACATTTGTTAATTTTTTGGTTTCACTTTTTGGTAGAGCATTTCACCTTTGGTGTATAAGTTCATTTTAATATAGTTACTATTCTTTCAGATATTTCTTGTTAGTTATATTTGCTAAAGTCTCAACTTTCAACCATATAATGTTATTTCAGATTGTGTGATATTTTTAAAGGTGGTTTTATTTTTTTTTTGAGAAAGCTTTTCAAGATCATCGCCTAATTATAAGATGAAGGAACCAAATCCTTTAAACCATTGGTAGTGAGAAAACAATACATGGTTCAATAGTGTCAGAGCATGGCTATCACCTACCTATACAGGCTTTATCTCCAACTTCACTACATTCTTTTCTTTCTTTCTTTTGGTTTCTAAATTAAGCACATGATAACTTGACATAATTTCAGTAAGTCCTAAAAATGAAACTTCCCAGAGCACTGAACTTCTTTACCTGAAGAATCCAGCATTGACATGTGGAATGGTCTTCGTGGTTTTGTGTCAGCGCCAGAAGGTAAAATTGGAAGATGATGCCAAGAGATCTATAATTGCTACAAAATAACTTTTTAAATTAAAAATACACTCATAACTTTTCTCTCCTTAAAATTGGAGACTCTAGTTTTAGATTAAAAGAGCACTCTATAAAGTCATAGGAGGTAAAACCATTCCCCCTTCCAAATGTAGTTTAATTGCTTGACATCCCCTCCTCCCTTTTCTCAATTCAAACTTTGGCTTGAATTTTGGTGGCTGGGATTTCTAAGTCACTGAAGCGTGATCTGCTAAGTGCAGATGAGGCAAACAGAAACAGCAGACTAGAAATGAGGTTGTTTTGGAGAGGAAGAAAAGTGCTGTTGCAAAAACATAAAAAAATTCACAAGGAGCAGCAAAACGTACTATACTTATAGGAAACTGTGTATATTTAGAAAGGAAGCAAAATTCTGTTTGATACCTGTATCACCTTTTGATTAATGGTTTTTAGGTGAAAGCAATGATAAATGGATCTATCCTTTACCCGTTTTTAAAAACTGTCAGAGTTTCATCCAGAGTAAACATAGCTCATTTCCAAAGCCTGTGCTTAATTTTTTGTTTGATCTTTTTTTTTTTGCTTCAAAAGCATTTAATCCTAACCTTGTCTAGAAAGCAAACCAGATGATTATAGGAGCCTCCTTCATGATCTTTTTTTCTTCTTGGTTTAGAAAGTTTTAGACTGCAAAATATGCTCCAGTTTTATTCTTGAGTAAATATTATTTTGTTTTTTGTGCCAAAATTTTTGCTTGCTAAGCCCTTGTGGATTCAGCTGCTGGGTTCTGAGTACATACTGGATATATCTTACATTTAATGGTATTTGCTATGGATGAACGAACTATAGAAATTCCCTTATCCCTGGAAACATCCCATCTCCCTTGTTGCCGGTGATACTTTTTGCTTAATATATTTTATAACTAGAGATTTATAAGTGAATTGATTACTATGTAATTGGTTACTATGATATTTGGGCTATAACTTTCATCAGTGTGGGTTGTTTTTGTTTGCTTGTAAAATGAAAGGAATTAATGATGTCCACAGAAGAAAGTCAGTTGTGTCTAGTTACAGTCTTCAACTATTTTCCTTCCTACTAACTTTTCTTCTTCAGCTTTGAAACCACCGTGGATTCGATATAACTGAAAATTATTCTGTATGGAAAATGAAAGAGGGCTCTTTGCACTTACTCATAGGTTTAATACTGAAAGTAGAAGACAGTGCTAGGAATGGTATATGTTGGCAGTTAAAAGGATATTTGTATTGTATGTTTGATATTTATAGTAAAGTTGAGTGTAGTCTGTGAATACAAGTGAATCATAATTTGTCAGTTTATACATTAACAGAGAGAGTTACTAAAAAGAGTTTAAACAAACAAACAAAAAAAGAATTATGTTTGGAGGGAGAAGAGCCCAATCCCTCTGCTTTATAAATTTTTTTTGTAATCAGATATTTGTGTGAATTTAAAAGTGGGAATATGGTTTTTAATGTATCCGTAAAGTTTACGGGCAAAGAAACAACTTTTTTAAGAAAATAATTTTTTATTGATTTCAAGAGAGGAAGGGAGAGGGAGAGAGAGATAAAAAACATCAATGATGAGAGAGAATCATTGATCGGCTGCCTCCTGTACGCCCCACACTAGGGATTGAGCCCGCAACCCTGGTATGTACCCTGACTGGGAATCGAACCGTGACCTCCTGGTTCATAGGTCGATGCTCAACCACTAAGCCAAGCCGGCTGGGCAACAACATTTTTTTTTAATGTTTAATTTATTGTGCTAGATAATTGACATATTTTTCCTTATTTAATACAGTACCATTACAAACGTTAAGAGATAAATGTATTCGTTTAGCATAGATGAGGAAACTCAAGGTTAGAGGGTGTACATAAACTCATTCAAGGTCACAAGTGTAGTAGGTAGTGAAGTCTGGATTGTTATCTTTTAAAAGCCATACTCTTTCTTTTATACCACTCTGTCCTAAGCCAGTCATGTCACAACTTCTGTGTTAAGATTTTTTTACATTGGGTAAAAAAGTTGAAATTTAATACATGTATATAACACCTTTCTCCCACAGCTTTGTTTTTACAGTTATTATTTTAGTTGTAAGCAAGTAAAGGCAGATTATTATCCCTCATTTTACAGGTAGAAAGAATAAGGCATGAAGTGACCTGGCCCAGATGATACAGCCTGATGTTGATGGAGTCAGGAATATAAGCAAGTCTTCTGCCTCACCCTCCAAGGCTTATTTCACTAGACAATATGTTTCTAATAAAACATATTTATAAAGTGTGTAACTTATGCAGTCACAAATGTAAATCATTCATTTAGTCAGTCATAAACACCTAGTGAGTACATATATAGCTATTACATCTTGGTATAATATTTTACATATTTAGCATATTGTCCAAAGTCTCTTTAAAAATTATTTTTGGAGATAGTTATTGTTAGAAAGAAGTGCTAATGAATTACAAGTAATTTCTAAAAGAGAGCCGATTATATGTTTTCTAAAATTTTATGAGTTAATAGTTTAATTTTACTCATTAACTAAATGGGTGGTACTTATCAGTTCATATTTATTTTATTACCCAGACAGGTGTACTGTATATTTTTTTGTCTATTGTTTAATTCATTGAGAAAACCTAGAGAAGACAGGACTTGTTTTCAAACCTTGACCATTATGCTTTCAGAATATATAAATGTCAATGTTTTCTGATTTAGAAAACATCCATTTTGGCTGATTAGTTTCTATTTATTGTCTTCTCTGGTGCCCATTTAAAATATTTGATTCTTTTCTGAAGACAAGTTTATCTTTTAAACATGTATTTTTTTGTACCTAGAGATTTTACCATGAGATGTACTTTTAAAAATTGAAATAAACAAGTGCAGAGTTCCTGTTTACTTTGCTGTTGTTCACTGCCTTCCAAGGACCTGTGTGGGTTGTAGAGGAAAGTTGAGTAAGGATAAAAATACTCCTGTAGTTGAAGATTAGGTCTAAAATAGATTTCTCTATAGATTTTCCCTTACCAATCAGTGTCCTTTTAAAAATTATTTAAAAATTTTAAAAATTTATTTTAAGTTACGGTTTACATTTTAAATTCTTGATTAATTAGAAAAGAATATTGAGAAGGTCAAATTAAAGGATGGTAGTCTTCATCTTATAATGAAAAATCTTAAAAATACTTTTTTTGGGTCAACAATTTTGGATGCCCTTGCACTATTTGGATGCCATTGAACATTAGTGAAAGCTGATAGGTTCATTCATTAACTAATAGTCTCTCTCTTTTCCTTTCAGTTTTTTTGATTGCTAGTGAAAAACTCTAGTTAAATTCATTATCTTTTCTAGATTCTGAAATGGAGTAGTTATAGCCCGTAAGCAAATTTCTCAAGTGATAACTTAAAAAAAAAACCCTCTTTGTGGCTGACAATCACACCCAGTAGCCTTCTCTGATTAGAAATGTTAAGTTATTTCCTAAAGTTAGGGTTTGGTAAAGAGGAAAAAAGCATACTAGGAACTTCAGAGGGAATTTCATATAGGAAATCTGTTACACAGATATGGAGCAGGTTGAAAGAACAAAAAGGGGATACCAATACAATCCAGATATAATGACTCCAGGAAACACTGGACCACCAGGGCCAGATGGAGGTGGGTTCTGCTGGTCAACAAGGAAGGGAACCTAGGGCTAGAGTAGACTTGCAGTTGCAGCATCCTCTGAGAAGGGTGATAGAGCTAGGACTGTGTAGAGTCCAAGGCACCCACTCCAGGAGGCCTGCTCCAGGACAGGTCTGCCTGGGAGAGACCCCTGCTCACCACTGAAGGTCACAAAGTCCCTCCTAGTACTGGTGGGGAAAAAGAAAACAGGTTGGGAGAAGTTGAGGTTAACAGAACTTTGAATTTCAGAGGAAGGGCCCTAGGAATTTGGCCCCAGACATATGAGAAAGAATTCCTCCTTAGCTGATACTTGTACATCTGACAGGATGCAAAAGCCTTTTTTTTTTTTTAAAGTATTGAACGAAGTTAGAAGGTAACACCAGTGGCTGATGCTGGAACAAAATCAGATGCCATTATTATGGTGCTATCACTTCTAGTGTGATGCAAACTGTAAGAAGAGAAGTGTGTGTGTGTGTGTGTGTGTGTGTGTGTATAGCGCACACACACACACACATGCGTGCTGCTATAGCCCTTGTTTCTGTTACTGGTCATAAGGCCATGGTAGATATTTACCAGTTTCTTCTTCCACTATTTATTCTATATTTCCTCTGCCAGCACCTCAAATACTCAAGATTCTTTACCTGGTGGGACATCTCAAACATTCATTCTTGAAGAATTAGAATCCTCAGTGGTTCTGTCTTAAAAAAAAAAAAAGGTTATAGTTTTCCATTAACACTTACTATTGGACATGCCACAGAAAATAGTCCATTCTGTAGCAGCAGCCTATTTTTTTTCTTGGTAATCAGGACCAGTCATTCCAGCTAGTACTTCCTTCCTCCTTTGCTAGTTGATTCAGTAGCATGAGGGTACAAAGTGGCCAAGGGACATTCTTAAATTCTAATTCAGTGGGATAACTGTGAAAACATTACATACCTGGGAACTATGATCTCTGAACCACTTAAGCAAAAGTTTGGTAAGTTATTAGGCATAATAGGAGGAACCACCACCACTTAATTCTCATACCCATGTTTTCTGGAAGCATGAGAAATACCACTGTGTTTAGTCAATGATGAAAGCATATACCTCATCCTTTCAGGTGGAACACCAAGCTTTGAGGGTGTTGTCTCCCAACCTGTGCCATAACTCTTAAGCAGGTCATTCCACTGTTCTATCAAGCTAGTTCTGGTATATGCAAGTGATACTAGTGCTACACTTATTTGGCTGTGAAATGAATTCCTGGGTTAGAACCAGTGTTGTGTTGGAAGCCAGAGAGCAATAAGGCATTCTCTAAATGCACTAGAGGCCCAGTGAATGAAATTCATGCACTGGGGGGACGGGGGGTGGTGGTGGTGTGTTCATCAGCCCAGCCTGTACCCACTCCAATCTGGGACCCCTCAGGGGATGTCCGACTGCCGGTTTAGGCCTGATCCCTCTCACAATCCAGGACTGCTAGATCCTAATCACTTGCCTGCCTGCCTGCCTGCCTGCTTGCCCCTAACCACTTCTGCCTGCCAGCCTGATTGCCCCCCTGATAGCTCCCCTGCCAGCCTGAATGACGCCTAACTGCTCCCCTGCCGGCCTGAATGCCCCCAACTGCCCTCTCCTGCGGGCCCGGTCGCCCCCAACTGCCCTCCCCTGCAGGCCCGGTTGCCCCCAACCGCCCTCCCCTGCCGGCCTGGTCGCCCCACACAGCCTGCTGTTCGGTTGTTACTGTGAGGGCGTCCTGACCAATTTGCATATTACCCTTTTATTAGTACAGATGATTGGTGGTGCTGGCAGAAGAATTGCTGCGAGGGAAGTCAATTTCATATCCAGAAAACTCTTTTTAAGTGAGAACATATTGCCTCCTCCATGCTAGAAATGATCCATTACCAGATTCCTGAGAAATGGTTCCATATTTGTCTTTTTGTTTGCATTTTAGGCAGTAGTTTCCCTAGCCAGATACAGACTTAGTGATGGGGAGTTGATGTTATACCTATGCCTAACCTCCTTTTTTGTTAGCATGGCACATTGTACATAAATATGCTGAGCAGACCTGGGATAGTAAGGGGAAAAAGTTGACTGACATCAACAGAACAATGTCATCTTATTCATATTGAGAGCCCCTTTTTCAGTGGATAGCCTATAAACATTCACCTTTGAAACATATATATTAACCTTTTGTGTCCATTCTAAAAGATCCATTTTCATATTTCTTTCCTAGACTTTCCTTTTATTCTATTCAAGTCTTGATCAGCTGGCCAACTCATTAACTATCAATGTGGATATGTGCCACAGGATCTTTTTCCTTCTAAATGAAATGGTCAACCTGTGGCAGTTGGAGGCCTTTCTTTCCCTACTCTCTTTGATTGGTGCTGTAATGCTTTAGCAGCCTATTTTTTCAACCATTTTTCCCTTTCTCATTCCAAATATTTTTTTCTAAGTTAACTTAGTTATATTATCTAATAAAGAGGGAATATGCTAATTGACCCTCACGCTGTTGCAAAGATGGTAGCGACCACAGCCAATATGAGGGAATATGCTAATTGACTGCCCTGCCCTCAAAGATGGCGGCGCCCATAGCCAATGAGGGAATATGCTAATTGACTGTCATGCCCTCAAAGGTGGTGGCGCCCATAGCCACAAGGTAGCAGCGCCCAGTCCCCTCAACCCTGCTGGGGCAGCAGGCATATGACAAGGCCAGGCACGCCCACAGGCAGGCCCGGCTGCTCCGAGTGCCTGCCTCTGGAGTTTCCAGTCCCCTCAGCCCCCCAGCTGCCCAGGGCCGGCCTGAGTCGCAGGCAAGCCTCAGATGGTGCCTGCCCAGCTGCCCAGGGCCACCCGAGGCTCAGGTAACCAGGGCTGGCTGAGGCTTGCACTGCCAGCAGTGGCAGCAGCAGAGGTGTGATGGGGCATCGCTTCCCCTGATTGCCGGGTCTCCTCCTGCTTCTGAGGGCTCCCGGACAGTGAGAGGGGGCAGGCCGGGCTGAGGGACCACACCTCCCCCCAGTGCATGAATTTTCATGCACCAGGCCTCTAGTTATATGTACATCGATGGGAAGTGCAGGATACAACAACTGGTCTTTTACCCTGACATGCTTTTGACCATTGGACCGCAGAGACTTCACAAGGTGGCAGGTCCTTACATTTTTGTGGTATGTATCTTCTATTCTCTAGCATGCATGTGTCTTGCCAAACATCCAAGTAATGTACTTTATACTTCTGCTCTTCAGGACCAATCTACAGGTGATCAAGATCTCTCCAGACTAGATTATTATGACAAAGAGCAGGAGAGTTAGCATAATCTTCAAAAAAGTCAATGAAGATATATGGACTTTTATCCTGCTGGGTGAAGCAAAATGCTTGTCATAATGTTTGCAAGTTTTATGGAGAAAAACAAAGTATATGCAAGATCATTTGCTTCCTGTTGTCCCTCCCTATGTAATAACCCTATCTCCATGGATTTCTGGAAACCTATATGGGATGTCTACCAGTTATTGAGTCTTTCTTCCTTCCTTCCTTCCTTCCTTCCTTCCTTCCTTCCTTCCTTCCTTCCTTCCTTCCTTCCTTCCTTCCTTCCTTTCTTCCTTCCTAAAATATATTTTTATTGATTTCAGAGAGGAAGGGAGAGCAAGAGAGAGATAGAAACATCAATGATGAGAGGGAATCATTGATTGGCTGCCTCCTGCACGACCCCTACTGGGGACCAAGCCCACAACCTGGGAATGTGCCCTTGACTGGAATCGAACCTGGGATCCTTGAGTCCACAGGCTGAAGCTCTTTCCACTGAGCCAAGCCGGCTAGGGCAAGAGTATCTATTTCATTTATACATTCAGGCTCTAAGTGAAAAACTACAGGGTAGGTTGACAGATTGAACCCATTGTGGGTGGATTTGGGCCCAAATTTCATTTACCACCATAAACTTCAATTTATATCCCCAGAAATTAGAATCAATGTAGAATTAGCATCTAGTAATTCCCTGAAGATCTAGATTTTTTTTTTTTTTTAAATCAGGACACAGAGACTCTTGTAAATGGCTGTAGATCTCTGAGGGGAAGTCTTGGAGGAAAATTTACAATACATACATGTGACTCTGTTGCATTGTCTTTGGGGGCACCAGGGACTTTATGTCTGAACCAACTTGCGTTTGGAAACTGGGAGTGACTATGACTTTCCATTGTGGTTAGGGAAGTTAGGATTTAGAAAGTGAGATCTAGGGTTTCTACTGTATATAGATCAAGTAATATTTTAGTAGACTGATTTTTAATTTTGTTATTTAGAAATGCCATTTCATTTGATCACTACTAAAGATCTCTGCAGGTTAAACTCCATGATTGCCTCTTTTTGTCCATGCTATCCATTAACTAATTGTTTCCATCTTTTTCTTATTAAATTCTGCCATTTGATTTTTGCACTCTGAGATCTTATCACATTCACTAGAGAGTCTTTTTCAGTGGTGCCATGTCATTCCCAACCCAGAGAAGATAGCCAGTACAGGGTTTTTCAAGAATGCAGATTCCCTTACTAATGTATTTCTCAATACTTTACTGCAATATCCTCTGGGATCTCATGGACAATGTAGTAGGAGGATGTGTCTGTAATCAGGTTATACATGATAAATCTATTCGAGCATTTGCATTTTCTAAGCATCTGGATTTCTTCTACATTTTGTCAGGCAAGTTTGGGCATTTCATCCTCTGGAGTTTTAACTATTTTAACTATTCAATGGAGACTCCTTTGGGACTTAAGGTTTACTCATTGAACAAGCAAACTATTAGAGGTACTTGAAGCTGCTTAAGCAAACATGTTATTTGGCCCTATCCAGACTCACTTCAAATTCATTTTCATACCTAATTCCTAGATTGTTGTAGATGTAATTTATGAAAAATCTTATAATTATTTTTGGATATAGGCTTTCTTCTCAGTTAAGACATTGTATTTTTTTTTTTTTTTTTGGAGCATGCCTCGATCTGATTTTGGAGGTAATAGGAATGGTGGGGGTGGGTTTTGAGAGAAGGAATCCATTTCAAGGCAAGTGTTGCAGGTAAGGGTATTGACAGTTTTCAATCAAGAGGTGGGCTAACGTTTTCAGTCATGGGAGGAGAAGCTGCTTCTGCTTACAAAAGAAATTCAGAGAGACTCCAGGGATTCAGTATTCTAACCATTTGAGTCCACTCAGGTATCCCCATTTCACATCTTAGGGTCCCACTCCTTCCAAAACAGTGCCTTAACTTTTACAAAAGAGACTTAAAAATTGTATATTCAACTTTCATTGTAATTATGCAAGCTGCAAAATTAAAATTTGGGTCTAATTCTCAACAGGAGCATACCTGTGATTACAGAAATAAGAAACTTTTTTGTTTGTTTTGTTAATCCTTACCCGATGATATTTTTCCATTGAGTTTTAGACAGGGTGGAAGAGGCAGGGAGAGACACACAGAGAGAAACATCAATGTGAGAATGACACATCAATTGGTTGCCTCCCACATGTGCCCCAGCCCTGATTGGGGTGGGGACTGACCCTGCCATCAAAGTATATGCCCTTGACCAGAATCAAACCCGGGACCTTTCCACTGAGCCAAACTTGCTAGGGCAGAAACTTTTTAAAGGGCCACTTCAGAAGCTCTGTAACTTTCTTATCATGACTTGAAGTGAAAGTTAAAACTCCTAAATATGCCATTTTCTTCTGTAGGCTCTCCATTAGAGTCAGAAGCAGCCAGCCCACAATCTTTGTTTTCATTATTACCACCATAATGTTCGAGTCAAATCATCATTTGTTCTCCTTAGGCACTTGTTTCAAAGGCATGTGATCATAATCCTATATAATAAAGAGGTAATATGCAAATTGACCATCACTCCAACACACAAGATGGCCGCCGCCATGTGGTCAAAGATGGCCACTGCCATGTGGTCAAAGATGGCCGACCCCATGTGGACACAAGATGGCTGGCAGGGGAGGGCAGTTGGGAGGGACCAGGCCTGCAAGGGAGGGTAGTTGGGGGTGATCAGACCTGCAGGGGAGGGCAGTTAGGGGTGACTGGGCCAGCAGAGGAGGGCAGGTGGGGGCGACCAGGCCTGCAGAGGAGGACAGTTAGGGGGGGACCCAGGCCTGCAGGGGAGGGCAGTTGGGGGTGACCAGGCTGGCAGGGGAGGGCAGTTGGGGGGGACCAGGCCTGCAGGGATGGGCAGTTGGGGGGGACCAGGCCTGCAGGGATGGGCAGTTGGGGGAAACCAGGCCTGCAGGGGAGGGCAGTTAGGGTTGACCAGGCCGGCAGGGGAGGGCAGTTAGGGGCAACCAGGCTGGCAAGTAGGGAAGTTAAGGGTGACTGGGCCAGAAGGGGGGGGGCAGTTGGGGGCGACCAGGCTGGCAGGGGAGCAGTTAGGCGTCAATCAGGCTGGAGGGGAGTGGTTAGGGGGTGATCAGGCTGGCAGGCAGAAGTGGTTAGGGGCAATCAGGCAAGCGAGTGGTTGGGAGCCAGCATTCCTGGATTGTGAGAGGGATGTCCCAGATTGGAGAGGGTGCAGGCTGGGCTGAGAGACAGACACCCCCTTCCCGTGCATGAATTTCATGCACCGGGCCTCTAGTTAACTATAAGTGATAATTTAATCAATTATTGTGCCTGTTATGGTATCCCACTTTCCATTGGCAAGGTGCTCAGCAGTGCTTTGAAGGTCAAGGACACAATCAAGCCAATTTCTGAATCCTATGTTTCCTGGGACACCTCCATTAGCAAGAAAATGAAACCACACTAGGGTATTTCAACAGAAGGATTTTAATGAAGTATTGGTTAAATAGGTATACAAGACTAAAAGAGCAATAAAAGTAAAACTGAAGTATAACGTGGATATAATAAGTGCTTCAGGAAGTTACCATCTTAGAGCTTGGGAAGAAGGGATTAACAGAATTTTGAAGCTCAGAGGGAATCCTTGGCGCTTAGGATTTGATCTCTGCAGTGCATACTGCCCAGCTACTATTTGTATCTCGGAAGAGATGTCAAGAAGTTGGTTATAAGAGTGCTGAAAAAAAGCAGGAGATGAAGCTGAGGGGTAAACAGATTGAAATGCATGCAATAGGAAGAAGGAAGTTGTTCCTCCTCTCTTCCTAATTACTAATCTTTACTAGTATTTAGTGTCCCCTATTGGCAGAACCTGTCAGGAAACAATATGCCAAAGGGAAATACAGGGTGGGGCAAAAGTAGGTTTACAGTTATTTGTATGGAAAATAATACGATAGTTAATAAATAATAGTACAAGAATAAACTGTGTTTGCGTACTCACCACTGTAAACCTGTATATAATTTTGCAGAGTCCTATCTCCAGCATCACAGAATAGACTATAGAAAGGTGAATTTGGAGTTAAGAAACAAGTCAGTGACAGCCTACTAACTTTAGCTGTTTTCTTGGTTTCTGAGAAGTTGTGACAAAATTTAGAGATATGAAGTATCATAATTGCACAGATTTTAGTTATACATACTTGGAGCTCATTTTGGATTCCAACAGTGACATTCTTTCTTGCTTTGGAAAATTTCTCTGTTCCCATATCTTCCTTCCAAGGTTACTTTTCTTGAATCTAACAACTGGGAGAAAGGGTAGATTTTTGTCTGTGGATCAATGATTGCTATAGTATCTGAATCTGGTGAGATCTAAGCTAGTCACTTTCAGACTTTTGGACTATGACCTACAATGAGGAATACTTGGAATCTAAAATACACATGTGCAAATATGTACCAGAATAAAAAGTTTTATGAAACAATATTTGGTGCTAAGTATTAAGTGATACATCCTTATAATTTCTATTCCATTGTATTATATCGTATCGTATTGTATCGTATCGTATCGTATCCTGTCCTGTCCTGTCCTGTCCTGTCCTGTCCTGTCCTGTCCTATTCTTTAAGAGACATATCACCATTCACTAAATCAGTTATGTAATCTATAATTTGGTAAACACTGATTAAAGCAATATTGTGAAGTAAATGTAAATACTTTCTTCTGCTTAATTGTATGAACAGTGCTTAACGTGGCATGTTTTGGTCATTCTTTATTCTTTTGGTTGTTCCTATTCTGGTTTCCAGCCTTAAATTCTGGGTGAGAAGAAAAATGTTTTAGACTGAGCTTGTAGTTCTGGTTGTGATAATAATGTTTCAATGGAAGGAATACATATGTTCCCTTCATTTCTACTTTTCCCAGTGAGAAAAAAAAAAAGTGACAGTATATGATAAATTAAGTCAGAGAAAAACCGAATTCTTTGATTGTTATTCCTCATTAGTTTGTCAAATATTTGAGTACTTTCTATATATAAAATCTTGAGCACAGGGCAAAGGATGCAACACCAATGTCAGCTTCACCCTTGTGGAGCTTACATTCTAGTGGGGATTTAAATGTCAAATGATTAATTATACAACTCAATACATAGTTATTGATAGTGGTGAGGAATTTGAACTAGCCTGAGATGGTAAAATATGTTCTTAATTGATAAACATTCAATGTGAGGTATGAAGGATAAATACAATTAGCTAGAAAAAACATGGAATTTGGGGATGGGAAGGAAAGAATAGTCTGTGTTTGCCAATGAAACACAATCAAGGTTAGACAGAAGAAATGAAAGGCTGTTATAGCTAGTAGTGTAGAGAGATGGAGATAGTATAGCACAAGATAAGACTGGGAAGGTAGATAGGTTCAGATCATACAGGACCTTGTATGCCACTTTAATTATTTAGGTGAAGAGCAGAGGGAGTATTGAAGAAAATGATATGAAGAGATTTCTGTCTTTAACTTCAGTCTAGTGGTGATATGGAGTGAAATTCAGGGGAGATAGATTATAGGACAGTTTTGCATTAGTTAATATAAAAAGTGATTGTGGCTTAGAGTAGGGTGACAGCTTCAGAGGGGGAGGATGGATGACTTATCTAAAAGATATTTAAGAGGTAACATTGAAAGGACTAGTTAGATGTGGGAGTTGAGAGAGAAGAAGGGGTCAAGGATAATGTCAGAGGTTTCTGGCTTGGGGAGCTGATATGAGGAATTTTGGAGAAGTATCATTAATGAGTTACAACTTTGGATAATACTGAGTTTGAGATCTTACTAGGTACCAGGCATTGTGCTAAGCTTTTTCATGCACATTATCTGATTTAATCCTTACAAATATAATTGATTTTTTTTAGAACCAGGATTTTATTTTTATTTTTTAAGAAGGGAAATATTGGAGCATATTTAAATGTTTTTAAGAAGAATCCAAGATAAGGGGATGTTGAAGATACTGGAAAGGAAGGGATAATAATCCGTAATGTAAAGCTAATGAGAAGATGGTTTCAGATTTTGCATAGATAGAACGATGTCTTCTCTATTTTATAAGAAGAGAGAAAGAGTGTGCATATGTGGGTTAGTTTATGGATTTGATATAAAAAAGCTAAGGGAATTTTCTCTTGATGGCATCTGTTTTCTCTGCAAAGTAGGAAAAATATATATTTTATGACTGAGGAGTCAGATGGGGAGAATGGAGGGTTAAGGAAGGTGAAGTTTTAAAGTAGTTTTTGTGAAAAGTAGAGTTAATCAATCAAATAATGATTCATTGTTTTGAGTGTGAGTAAAGATACTGTTCTTAATTCACAGAGTTTAAAATAATGTTTTGCTGAAACTGGTTTGGCTCAGTGGATAGAGCGTCGGCCTGCGGACTCAAGGGTCCCGGGTTCGATTCCGGTCAAGGGCATGTACCTTGGTTGCGGGCACATCCCCAGTAGGGGGTGTGCAGGAGGCAGCTGATCGATGTTTCTCTCTCATCGATGTTTCTGGCTCTCTATCCCTCTCTCTTCCTCTCTGTAAAAAATCAATAAAATATATTAAAAAAAATGTTTTACCAACATCATAACAACATAAGGCAAAAATCTAAATGCAAATGCTATGTATGATACTGCTGATAGACATAGAAAAAGAAGGATGGGACAGAATAATGTGGTCTACAGTCATTTGGAAAGATTTTGTGGAGAAAGTAGAACTTAAGATTAGGTGTGGATGTAAAGGTAGCTAAATTTGATAGGAAGAACAGAAAACATATGGAGCAGGTTCTTAGTGGTAATCCATAATGATTTGGTTGATGTTAATCCTTTTTTAAATGTTAATATTTCAGTGACTATGGAAATGAAACTATATCAGGACCTGCATTTGATCCAGCAAGTCACCCAGCTCCAGCTCCTGCTCCCTCTTCCTCCTCGGCATTTCGACCTGTAATGCCATCTAGGCAAATTGTAGAAAGACAACCTCGGATGCTGGACTTCAGGGTTGAATACCGAGACAGAAATGTTGATGTGGTACTTGAAGACAGCTGTACTGTTGGTAAGGTTTTCCCTATCACAAAGCCTTCATAAATTAATAGTTCATTAGGTAAATATTCAGTTGATGTATTTTTTCTTTTGAGTTGACTGCCAACAAGGACAAAAAAAAAAAAGCGAATGGGATGGGATGGGAAAGAAAGAATAGTTTGTGTTTGTCAGTGAAACACAATCATTTTTTCTCATACAGATTATTTTGCTCTATTTTTAAATACTGTGTTGAGGTTGAGGTAAATTTGAGATTAATTTTTTTGTTCCACATATATGGAATGGTATATGATGCTGTTTTAGCACAGATGCAAATCAAACATCTAGGAGCTTAAATGCCATAATTATTAGGTACATTGCATATAGGACTTTATAGCTGAAGTTCACTTTTCATACTATGAAAGAAGAAATAAGACATGTTTTTATCACTCCTTCTCTCTGCCAGCTGGATAAATACTTCAGTACTATTCTTTCAAAGGAAACTCAAAGTGTATGCCTGCCATTTGTAAAGAAGCTATGTTGAACTCATATTTAGATTTTTGAACCATATTCATTGTAGGACCAGAAATTATATTAATTTCTATTTTAATATAGTTTTACCTTAAATCTAAATATCAGATATTTCTGAAATTTTGTCTTTTTTCCTTTTTGAGGAGATTCTTTCCTAATTTTATTAATTTATTACAGAGAAAAGCAAGGCTGTTAAAAGTATGATCATTCCTAAACATGAATCAGATTGTTATCCTTTACTTAAAGCCATTTAGAAACTTTCCATTGTTTTTAAAAATTCAAATCTTTTAACATGGCTGTAAGTCCCTGCTACATTTATAGTTTTCATCTATTATCACTCTCCTTATAGCTCACTATGTCTAAGTTGTAATGGACTTACTCAGTTTTTTTTTTTTTAAATAGGTTCAGGACCTATGTACTTGTTCATTCTTCTGCCTAGATTCCTCTCCTAGTCCAGCCATTTCTCCCCATGCCCATCCCTGTGTCCCCAATTATTCTCCTGTATATCCCGTTAAAAAATTGTGGTTAAAAAAAACTACATAACATGAGATCTATGTTCTTAACAAAATTTTAAGTGTACAGGATAGTTTTGTGAACTATATACACATTGTTGTACAGCAGATCTATAGAACATTTTCGTCTTGCATAACTGAAACATTGTATCCACTGAACAACTTTCCATTTTCCCCATTGGCCAGCCTCTTGCAATGATCATTCTACTTTCTGTTTCTCTAAGTTTAATTACTTTAAATGCCTCATACAAATGAAATCATACATTATTTGTCCTTCTGTGTCTGGCTTATTTCACTTAGTATGATATCCTCAAGGTTTATCTGTATTGTAGTATATTATGGGATTTCCTCCTTTTTTAAGGCTGAATGATATTCCATTGTATGTATATGTACATTTTCTTCATTCATTCATCTGTTGATGGACAGTTAGGTTGTTTCACCTCTTGGCTATTGTGAATAATTCTGTAGTGAACATGTAATTGCAGATCTCCTTCAAGACCCTTCTTTCCATTGTTTTGGATAAATTCCTAGAAGTGGAATTGCTGGATCATGTTAGTTCTATTTTTAATTTTTTAAAGAACTTCTGTACTCTTTTTCCATAGTAGCTGCTTCATTTTGCATTTCCACCAATAGTGCTCAGGGATTCCAACTTTTCATCCTTGCAAACACTGCTGTTTTTTGGTTTTTAGTTTTTAATTGTTATTATTTTGTTTTGTTTTTAAATATAATGGCCATCTTATGAGGTAAAAGATGATATCTCATTTTGGTTTTGGTTTGCATTTTCATGATAATTGGTAATGTTGAGCATTTTTTCACATACCTGTTGGTCATTTGTATGTCTTTTTTGGAGAAATGTCTCTTCAGGTCCCTTGCCCATGTTTAAATCGGGTTTTTTACTTTTTTGCTGTTGAACTGTAGGACTTTATATATTTTGGATATGAACTGTCACATACATGGTTTGCAAATTTTTTCTCCTGTTCTGAATGTTGCCTTTTCACTCTGTTGATTGTTTCCTTTGCTTTACAGAAGATTTTTGGTAGTCTCACTTTGTATGATATCTTTGTTGTCTGTGCTTCTGGTGTCATATCCAATAAATCAGTCCCAAGACCAATGCTGTGGAGTTTTTTTCAAGGAATTTTATAGTTTCAGATCTTACATTTAAGTCTTTAAATCCATTTTGAGTTAATTTTTGTGTATAGTGTAAGGTAAAGGTCCAACTTTATTCTTTTGCGTGTAGATACCCAGTTTTCCCTGCATGATTTATTAAAAGAGACTATATTTTCCCCATAGACTTGTCTGTATTTTACATAATTTCTAGAGTGTAAATATTTCTATATATCTTTCAGTGATTTTTCCTATTTCCTATATTCTATTTCATTTGTCCTTTCCATCTTTGATTATCTCATGAAAATTTTTCCTCTTATGGAGCCTTTCTTGACTTCCATGGACATAGTTAAGTTGATTTGTTTCTTATGATTCCATAAAAAGTAATAGAGACTTTTAAAATGGATTTTAAAATACCTTATTCTTTATGTTTCAGGTTTCTCTTGTTAAAGACTAGGTCTTATTCTTCTACACATTCTCTCTCTAAGCACAGTGTTTGGCACCAAGCAGTACCTGTTGAGAAATTAAATGGCTCAATAAATGAGTATATGTGTATATTTATATGTACATTAATTCATCTGCCATAGGAAATTTAAAAAATATACTCATTGCAGTTTTTGTGACCTGTAATATAATTGTTAGTTTTTAGATATAGTTCCACTTACCGTTAATTAAAGAACTGGATAAATACTAATTTTTCTGTATATGTATAAGTGTAAAAATGCAAAAAGATGCTCTAAAGAAAATGCAGTTTTCCATGTTATTGGAAAGATCAGGAAAAGACCAAGTATAAAAGCAAGCCTAAACACAGCCAAGAACTTTATATCAGAGTGACACCTAGTGGCAATTGTATTGGTCTGTTAATGTTTTTAGTGTTCTGTTTGTTGCTGCAGTTTCATTTTATTATAATAACCTATTTTTTTAAAATCTTGAATAAATTAAAAAAAGTTTTTTAAATTATTGGTTTTTCTATGAAATTACTATCTTGTGTGAAGTAGTGTGATATTGAGGGTAGGAATTATTGTGTATTATACTATAAGATCTAGCAGTGAATTGGATTTAACCTACAAACAAGTATTTGTCTAATAAAGTTAGTTGAATCAGTTCTGTCAGCAAACTTACTTTTGCTGGGTTTACTCAGCATAGCCTTAGTTCCATTTCTGGAATATAGTAGAAAAATAGGTCTGTTATTAGTTGAACCATTTGCCTTATTTTTTTGTTCTTTTTGTTTTTAATCTAATTTCTGAAAACCATCTTTATTATATTGGATACATTTTAGTTTAAAAGAATCATATTGAGTTGTGGAAATAGTTAAGACATTTAATTTAGCAAGTGCATTTTGAGCTTGAAAAAATAGTTCAGGATATTTCAAACGAATTTTTGTCTTGAATTTGTAAACTTAGTTTCTGGTTTTGACTCTGTAACTTAGATTAACTGTAATTTTTGGCACATGCCTTAAACCTTCTGTACCTTAGCAACTCTTTATGAGTAGTAAGCACTATATAAAAGGTTGGTTTTTGTTATCAGAACATGTGAAAAGAAGGAAAGAGCAGCAATCTTATCTGCCTTGTACAGATGTTGGGAGTATGAAAAGACAATCATAGCTTGTATTTTTAGGGAGGAAAGACAGCAAATGTTGTGCATTAGTAACATTGTTCTTTGGTCCATTTACAAGTGTCTTTTGCCTCTATGCCAACAATTATGTACTCCCTAGATTATATTTAAAATCATTAAAAAATTTAAATAAGCAGCATCTCAAACTGTGGTCTTAATGGGTATAGTTTATTTATATACTACTAGAAGCCCGGTGCACGAAATTCGTGCACGGCGGGGGGTTGTCCCTCAGCCCAGCCTGTACCCTCTCCTATCTGGCACTCCTGGAGGGATGTCCGACTGCCCGTTTAGGCCCGATCCTAAACGGGCAGTCGGACATCCCTCCAGGAGTCCCCTCTCACAATCCAGGACTGCTGGCTCCCAACTGCTTGCCTGCCTGCCTTCCTGATTGCCCCTAACTGCTTCTGCCTGCCAGCCTGATCACCCCCTAACCACTCTGCTGCCAGCCTGGTTGATGCTTAACTGCTCCCCTGCCAGCCTGTTTGCCCCCAACTTCCCTCCTCTGCCAGCCTGGTCACCCCTAACTGCCCTCTCCTGCAGGGTTGATCACCTCCAACTGCCCTCCCTTGCAAGCCTGGTTCCTCTCAACTGCCCTCCCTTGCAGGCCGGGTGCCTCCCAACTGCCCTCTCCTGCTGGCCATTTTGTAGTGGCCATCTTGTGTCCACATGGGGGAAGGATCTTTGACCACATGGGGGCAGCTATATTGTGTGATGCAGTGATGATCAATCTGTATATTACTCTTTTATTAGATAGGATAGAGGCCTGGTGCACAGGTGGGGGCCAGCTGGTTTGCCCTGAAGGGTGTCACAGATAAGGGTGGGGGTTCCCTTAGGGTGTGGGGCGGCCTGAGCGAGGGGCCTGTGGTGGTTTGCAGGCCGGCCACGCCCCCTGGCAACCCAAGAGGAGGCCCTGGTATGTGGAATTTATTTTCCTTCTACAATTGAAACTTTGTAGCCTGGGGCGGCAGCCATTTCTGGGCAGCAGCCATTTCTGTGGCAGTTAATTCACCTTCTACAATTGAAACTTTATAGCCTTAAGCGGGTGAGCCCGGCCAGGGTGTGCGGAAAGCTTTGCTTCCCCTGTTGCCGCCGGCAACCCTGGCCTGCTCTCTCAAGCTCCATTCTGCTACCATTTGTTTGAATTTGTTTACCTTCTATAATTGAAACTTTGTAGCTTGAGTGGAGGCTTAGGCCTGCAACGGCTATGGAAAGCTTGGCTTGCTCTGTTACCTGGGAAACCTTGCTCTCTGTGGCTGTAGCCATCTTGGATTGGGGTTAATTTGCATACTCGCCCTGATTGGCTGGTGGGCGTGGCTTATGTAGCGGAGTGATGATTAATTTGCATATTACCATTTTATTAGAGAGGATAGGCCTGGTGCATGAAAATTCATGCACTGGAGTGGGGGGTGTCCCTCAGCCCGGCCTGTCTCCTCTCATAGCCTGGGAGCCCTCAGGGGCAGGAGGCGACGCCCCATCACACCTCTGCTGCTGCCACTGCCGGCAGCGCAAGCCTTGGCTGGCCCTGGTCACCCGAGCATCGAGTGGCCCTGGGCGGCTAGGCAGCCGCCATCTGAGGCTTGCCTGCGCTTCGGGCTGGCCCTGGGCGGCTGGGGGGCTAAGTGGACTGGGGGACTCCAGAGGCAGGTGCGTGGAGCGGCCAGGCCTGCCCCCAGGCCTTGCCATATGCCTGCTGCCCCAGAGGGGTTGAGGGGACTGGGTGCAGCTTTCTTTGAGGGCGTTGCAGTCAATTAGCATATTCCCTCCTATTGGTTGTGGGCACCGTCATCTTTGAGGGCAGGGCAGTCAATTAGCATGTTCCTTCCTTATTGGCTGTGGTCACCGCCATCTTTGAGGGCAGGGCAGTCAATTAGCATATTCCCTCCTTATTGGCTGTGGGCACCGTCATCTTTGCGATGGCCTGAGGGTCAATTAGCATATTCCCTCTTTATTAGATAGGATTAGAAATGTTTCTTTAGCCTTATATTTTAAAATATGTGCTTTGAGTAAAAATTTTTTAAAATAGAGAAGTATAGAAAGAACAAAATGAGTATTTTGCCCTTTTCTCATTCTTAATTCCCTGCTATTATCAGTTTTATTTATAGTTTAATATTGCTGTTTTATAGAAAGCCTTTAAAGTTAATGTTCTCTCAACTACTTTAATCCCTCATGTCACCTTTGTTGTCTTATCTTTAAAGCAAGGCAGTGAAGATCAGAACCTTGATTTATTTATTTTTGTCATCTATACTTCCTGCCATTCATCTTCAGTCTCTTCTTTCTTTGACACTTCCCTATAATTTTTGATTCTTTCTTTGAAATATTCTAAAATAGCTCTTTCCTTTTTTAAAGGAACATATATAGTAATGGCTATAATAGTAAATAACACATTACTTTACCAAGGTCTCATATTTAGCAGCACTGCTGAAAATTAGGAAGTAAATTACAAAGACTTTTGTAGAAATCAGATAGATCATTTTATTTTACATATTTGTCTATTACTTTGGGCTTAAAACTATGCTAAAGTTCTTGGAGTATAAATAAGATGAGTCCTTATCTCAGAAGAACCCATGGTCTATATTTGGATAGGAGGTGGGAAGAATACATGGAAATAAAGGACATTTATCTGTTCATTCACTCATTTATTCACACATACATACTCATATTACCCACTATACAGCAATCACTATGCTCACTATTCCTATACAGCTCTCAGTTTCTATACAACGCATACAACAACTGTGAGGCAGACGTTATTATCCCTGTTTCAAAGATGAATAAACTGAGAATTCTGAACCACAAATTCAGCCTTAAACTGAGTCTAGAACTCATAATCTTTCCAATGAAACAATTTCTATATGGAAGTACACACAAGGTGCTATGAGGATATTGAAAAAGAAGTAATTAATTCAATTTTAGCTGGTGTTTTGAGGGTATGGGAAGGGAATAATTAGAGTTGTGGGGGTGCTCAGGAAAGATTTCAGAAAGGGACTAAGCTATGAAAGAAATATAAGTTAAAATATGTTATGTGGACAAAGTGAGGGGAAGTTTATTCTAGGCAAGGAAAAGCACAGAGAAAGGAACGATAATGGTGTGTCTGGAGGAATGATGAGGAATATGCAGCACTGAGCATATATTGGGGGTTATATTTTTCATTTAGTTCAAAGTTAACTTAAATAGAATCTCTCCTTTTTTGCTAGTGACAGGTTCATGCCTCCCTTCCCTCCTCTTACTCTGCCTCTACCCTTTTATGCTCATTGACATACTTATTTTCACATTGCCTTAAGATAGCCAGAATCTGTATCCACATTTTATACTAGTAGACTAGAGGCCCCATGAACGAAATTCGTGCACTTGGGAGGGCGGTCCCTCAGCTTGGCCTGTGCCCTCTCGCACTCCGGGAGCCCTGGGGGGATGTTTGACTGATGGCTTAATGGGCCTACATCGTCAGTCGGACATCCTTAGCATTGCCACCGAGGTGGGAGAGGCTCCCACCACTGCCGCTGTGTTCGCCAGCCGTGAGCCCAGCTTCTGGCTGAGCGGCGCTCCCCCTGTGGGAGCACACTGACCACCAGGGGGCAGCTCCTGCATTGAGTGTCTGCCCCTGGTCGTCAGCACGCATCATAGTGACCAGTCATTCCACCATTCGGTCATTTGCATATTAGCCTTTTTTTAAATGTAGAATACGCTGTAGATAAGGCCCCCTAGAACCATAAGAAATGCAAAAAATTCACTGTTAACTCATTCTCGAATTGCCCCCACTTAAGATCAAATTGCCCCAACTGTGGGGCATGTGCTGCACCTTGGGAATCACTGGGCTTGACACTTTTCCTCTCTGAGCTTCATTTCTGAATACATATGCATATACCATGGGAATTGTAATCTCTTCTCTGCCTATCTCACTGGGTTGTCATGAGGAGGTTCTGAGCTAATAAACCTAGAAATGTTTTATAAGTAAGTGATGTCTAAATGGGAAGGGATTGTTATTTTTAAGCCCACATGTACCCTTGCAGGTATCAGGTGCTGATTAGGGGAGGAGGGCATTATTGTTTCCTGGGACTGTAGTTATGGAAGCTTTGCAGAGGGTTCTGTGGGCCTCGGAGGGGCGGGCTCTGGCCAGCATCCCTGTAGTGGTGGTTGTCCCTGGAGGCGCTGGTGGGGCGCAAGGTGTTAGGGGGGCGCTAGGGGGGCGGCGAGGCTGAAGAGGGTGTAATTGTCAAACCTTCCCGCTTGGCGCCATTCTTTAAATTATATTTGGCTGTTTTGCAGTTGTGCCTGCTTAGGGCGGGGCTCCTATCTCCTGGACTGAGGTGTGGGCCGGGCCAGGGCGGAGCCAGGGGGGCTAGGAGGGTGGGTTTAGCTGCGCCCCCAGGGTGGGTTTAGCTGCGGAGACTGCGCTGCTGCTGTCGGGGAGGAAGGGTGTAACCCTGGGCCTGCTTAGGCCTGCCTCCACCCGGGTCTGGAGTTGTAGGGAGGAGAGGCGGGCCCAGCCTCAGTGGAGGGGGCCTGGCAGTGGCAAGCCCTGGGCCCCGGGTGCCTCAGGAGCGCTGACAGGTGGTCGCCAGCATGCTATTGTTGTGGATGCCCCTGGCGGGGGTGGAGGGAGTGGTGGGGGAAGAGATCGGGAGTCGAAGGTGCAGGCTGCAGCTTACCCCCGAGGCTGGGTCTTCTCCCCGTCTGGTCAGCCTTCCCGTCTCCCCGGGGGTGCAGGGGCTGGGGTAGGGTGTCTGTGCAGGGGGATTGGAATAGTTCCTCATGGCCACTTTCTCTTCCTTCTTTGCAGTCCGGTCTCCTGTCAGGCACTCTCCTCAGACCCCCAGGAACTTGGCTCCGGCCACCCATGCCCTGCTGGTCTGTCAATATGCAAATTGGTTGTTACTGGGACACCGTAACAGACAATTAGCATATTACCGCTTTATATGTTATACTAGTAGATGTGAAAATTGACACAACAGAATCAATGACTTCTTGGTTCATGGAGATTAGTGGGTTTGGAGGGATTTGTAAAACCTAGTCTAGTAGGGGTGTCAAGATGGCAATGTAGGTAAATGCTACACTTGCCTCCTCCCACAACCACATCAAAATTACAATTAAAATAGAGAATAACCATCATCAGAACCACCTGAAATCTATCTTAATGGAAGCCCTACAACTAGTGAATTAAGGAAGAAACCACATTGAGACTGTAGGAGGGGCAAAGGCATGGAATGGGTTAGTCTGAAATCTCTGGTGTGTTGTTCATCAGGAGGGATATCTTGGTAGTCCCCTGCCTTGGTGACTTCCTGAAACCCTGCCTGACCCAATTTGCAGTCCCACTCAAGCTGTTGGCTGTGACTTTTCCATATGAATGCCCTGTCTTTGCTCAGGTTTCAGACTTTCCAAAAATCTCCCAGACAAGCAGCAGCTGGCTCCATACCTCTCCATAAGTGGTCCCAGACCTGGCACTAGCACCACCTTCCCAAGATTCACAGCTTGGCTTCTCCTAGGTACCTCCAAGCCCATCAAAAGTAGCAGCCATCAGCAAATTGCTCTGTAGCTCATGCCTGATGGCCCCAGGCAGGGCACAGGCAGTAGCTGATCTTGCACCTTCCAGAAGGCTCCAGAGCCAGTGCACCTGGAGGTCAGCTTCACACCATGCCAATTTACAATCCTGCCACATCCATGAGTAACACATTCAAGGGGCGAACCCAGTGAGCATCAAAGCCCCATTGAAGCAAGTCCTGCTCCATGGGGTGTCTCTTGCAAAACAGCTCTTCTGCTGTAGTTGCAGTTGGTATACACTGCCAATAGGCCTGGTGGTCAATCCCTCTGAGTGACACCAATAGCAATCAATGCTCAACAACAGGACAGTGCATAGAGCCCACAGAGGGGTGCACCTGTAGTGCCCAGCTCAGGTGACTGGGGAGGCTGAGCCCCTGGGCCCTACTGGACACCTACTACACAAAGCCACTCTACCAATTCCAGAGACATAGCAGCTCTATCTAATACATAGAACCAAACACAGAGAAGCAACCACAATGTGAGACAAAGAAACATGTCAAAAATGAAAGAACAAGAAATCTCCAGAAAAAGAACTAAATGAAATGGTAGCAAGCAAAATACCAGATAAAGAGTATAAGGATACTAAAGGAACTTTGTGAGAACTTCAAGTAACTTAGATCATCATCAACATAAAAAAGGACTAGTCAGAAATGAAGGATAATTTACAGGGAATCAAGAGTAGTGTAGAGGATGCCGAAAATCAAATCAGTGTTGTGTAATAAAAAAACACCCAATCAGCACAACAAACACAAAAATGAATCCAAAAATGAGAAGATAGTGTAAGGAGCCTCTGGGAAAGCTTCAAGTGTATCAACATTCGCATTATGAGGTGCTCGAAGGAGAAGAAACTGAAAACCTACGTGAAAAAATAACGATAGAGCCAAAACTGGTTTGGCTCAGTGGATAGAGCGTCGGCCTGCGGACTCAGGGGTCCCAGGTTCGATTCCGGTCAAGGGCATGTACCTTGGTTGCGGGCACATCCCCAGTGGGGGGTGTGCAGGAGGCAGTTGATCGATGTTTCTCTCTCATCGATGTTTCTAACTCTCTATCCCTCTCTCTTCCTCTCTGTAAAAAATCAATAAAATATTAAAAAAAAAATAACGATAGAAAACTTCCCCTACCTGGTGAAAGAAATATACTAACAAATCCAGGAAGCACAAAGAGTCTCAAAGAATATGAACCCAATGAGGTCCACACCAAGTTACATCATAATTAAAATGCCAAAGATTAAAGACAAAGAGAGAACCTTAAAAGCAACAAGAGAAAAGCAGTTAGTTACCTACAAGGAAGTGTCCATAAGACTTTCAGCTGATTTCTCAACAGAAACTTTGCAGGCCAAGGGCAAGAAATATTCAAAGTGACAAAAACAAGGACCTACAACTAAGATTACCTAGCAAATTTAGAATTGAAGGTCTGATAAAGAGTTTCACAGACAAGAAAAAGCTAAAGGAGTTCACCACCAAACCAGTACTACGTGAAATGTTGAAGGGTCTTCTTTAAGAAGAAGAAAAGTAAAACAGATCAAACATATGAACAATAAAATGGCAATAAATATGTATATGTCAGCAATTGAATCTAAAAAGCAAAATAAATGAACAAAGAATCTAATGGACAGAATTACTGATGAATAAAATAGAATCAGAGACTTGGAAACATGGAACAGACTGACAAATCTCAGAGGGAAGGGGGAGGAAGGGCAGAAAGAGATTAACCAAAGAACTTATATGCATACTAGAGGCCTGGTGCATGAAATTCGTGTACGGGTAGGGTCCCTAGGCCTGGCTGGCAATCAGGGCCGATCAGGTTCCCCGCCTCCTTCCCACACCACCCTTGCGCTGCCACCGTGCAATTCCCTGCCTCCCCGCCTTTTTCGCTCACCACCTGTGCACTGCCACTGCGTGGTTCTCCCTGCTTCTCTGCCTCCTCCTTTCCTTGCTCCCTCAGCACCCTGCTGCATCACTAGTTGCCCACCATGTCCCCATCTCCCCATCTCCTTCCATTGCTGCCTGCAAGCTGCCACCGCACAGTTCCCCCTGCCTCCCCACATTCCCGCCTCCTACTTCCCTCGTTCTCTCAGTGCTCCACCGCCACCACTGCTCATCCACCATGTTCTGCGCTGCTCCCTGGTGGTCAGCGCACATCATAGTGAGTGATCAAACTCCTGGAATCTCAGTCGAACTCCAAAGGAGACACGTTGCATATTAACCTTTTATATATATAGATATGCATTACCCATGGACACAGACAATAGGGTGGTGAGGGCCTGGGATGGGATTGGAGCCAGGTGGAAGGTGCAATGGGGGGATATAAAGAGGGATATCTGTAATACTCTCAACAATAAAGATAAAAAAACACCTACCTATTTTAACTGGGCAAGATGTAAGCAGTCTTTTCCATATTTTTATCTTAAGGAAGATCACTTAGTGGATGCTTAAATACTTTTAGCAATGGTATGCTTATTAATTTAAGGCAGTGACTTTATTGTTTACAAACCTGACTATAATTTTTTTTGACAAGGACAGTGATGGCATTTGTTGAATAACTATTATATCCAAGGAATTATGCTAATTACATGCATGATCTGATTTAACTTAATTTTGAATATGAAGGCACTGAAGTTCAGAAAGCTTAAGTAACTTCCATAGTGCATATCCAATATTTGGTAGAGCTGGGATTCAAACCAAGAGCCTGTATTTTAGTCAGTTTTTTTGTTTTTAATTAAATTTATTGGGGTGACATTGGTTAATAAGATTATAGAGGTTTCCAGTGTACATTTCGATGATACATGATCTGTATATTGCATTGTGTGCCCACTACCCAAGATCAAATCATTTTTCATCACCATATATTTGGCCCCCTTTACCTTTTACTGTCCCCACCTCCCTTCCTTCTGCTAACCATCCTACTGTTGTCTGTGTCTATAAATTGCAGTTTTACATCCCACATATGAATAAAATCTTATGGTTCTTAGCTTTTTCTGACTGACTTATTTCACTTAGCATAATAGTCTCAAAGTACATCCATGTTCCTCCAAATGGCAATATTTCATCTTTTTTTATGGCTGAATAGTATTCCACTCCTGGCGGAGCCCCATTATGTAGCTCCCTCTGCCCCTCGCCCTCCCTTTCATAGCAGGCGTCCTGCCCCGCCCAGTCGCTCTGTGCCTTTGTATGCAAATTAACCTGCCATCTTTGTTGGGTTAATTTGCATACTCCTGATTGGCTGATGGGCATCACAGAGGTACAGTCAATTTGCATATTTCCCTTTTATTAGTGTAGATCATATTATTCACTAGAGGCCTGGCACATGAAATTCATGCACAGTTACAGTCCCTAGGCCTGGCCTGCGATCAGGGCCATCTTCCCTGGCTTCCCGCAGCTGGCCCCGCCCCCCGTTGTCACTCACCTCTGGTTCCCCGTTCGCCATTGGGTGATCGGAGCCTCACGGCTGGGAGAAGGGACTGAGAGGTCAGCAGTTCCTGACCGCTCTCCAGCCCACACCCACTGCGGGTTGCCCTCTGTGTGTGTGGTGACCGGCGGAGTGGAGGCTTTGGCCTGGCGCTGCCTGCATCCTCTGCCACCCACCCCCAGTTCCCCATTTGCCATTGGGTGATTGGAGCCTGTCGGCCTGGGGGAGGGACCGAGAGGTTGGCCGTTCTGCCCACTCACCGGCCCCACCCCCGCCGCCACCCAACCTGGTTCCCCATTTGCCATTGGGCAATCAGAGCCTGATGGGCAGGGGAAGGGACTGAGAGGTTTCACATTCCTGCCTACTCTCCGGCCCCGCCCCGCCCCTGCCTTGGGTTGCCCTTTATGTGTTGGGTGACTGGCGGGGCAGGGGCCTTGGCCTGGCACCACCTGTGTCCCCCACCACCTACCCCTGGTTCCCCGTTTGTCATCAGGAGGTCGGAGCCTGCCGGCTGGCGAAAGAGACCTAGAGGTGGTCAGTGTGCCTCATAGTGACTGGTTGAGCAGTCGTTCTGGTCATTCTGCCATTAGGGTCAATTTGCATATTACCCTTTTATTATATAGGATAGAGGATTGGTGCATGGGTGGGGGCCAGCTGGCCTGCCCTGATGGGGGCCCTGGATTGAGGTGGGGGTCCCCACTGGGGTGTGGGGCCGGCTGGGGCGAGGGGCTGCAGGCGGTTTGCAGGCTGGCCACGCCCCCCGATCAGGGCGGGGGTCCCCGCTGGGGTGTGGGACTGGCCGTGGCATGGGGCCCCAGTCATTCTCGTCTCTTGTCATTCTGGTCGTTCTGCTGTTTCGGTTGCTGGGCTTTTATTATATAGGGTTTGTATTACAACTGTAAATCTACTTTTGCCCCACCCTGTATACCAATTACATTTTAATAAAACTGGCAAAAATGCATAGTATAGATACTTGTTGTTGATGCACTTATTTTTTTCTGAGGCTACTTTTAGCTACTTTTTCATCTTAGAACCATGATTCATTTTAGGATGCCAGAGCTGCATATACAATGTTATTAGTGCCCACTGTGGGTTGAGAGAACATAGTTGGTCTAGCCTTTTCATTTTCTATTAGTGTAACCTAAATTAGTTTTTGAAACTACCTTTTCATGTTTCGGAGTCTTATAGTGAGATGGTGATTGGAGTTACTTCTTGCCCTGTGCTATCTTTCTGTACTTTATATATGTTTGTGTAGCAATTGTTTCATGTTTTCTTAACAAGTCTGTCTTTCTCTGAGACTGTACCTTCCTTAAAGATGGGCATAATTTCTTATCTTTATGTTGTGCTTGTTGCTTGTCAATAGTAGGTATTAATTAAGTATTTGATTAATACACTTATTGAATAATGAGATGAGCATTGGTCTAATACTAAAACCTTTAAAACAGCCGTTGCCAACTGGTGATCTGCGGACCACTGGTGGTCGATGAGGTCCAAAAGGTTGGCGACCACTGCTTTAGAGTTAAAACGTATGTTCTCCTTTTCCTGTCTTTTAGTTTGCAGTGTTTTCTTGCTGAGACTTACTTACCGGCTAGTTTTTTAATAACTTGAATTTTATTAGTCCAACCTGATAGAGAGCATTTACAAAATCCAACACCTAGAATACTTAATGGTGAAAGATTGAATTCTTTGACCCTAACATTGAGAACAAGGCAGGATGTTAATTCCTGCCACTTCTATTCAGCATTTTACTGGAGGTCCTACACAATGCAATTAGACAAGAAAAAGAAGTAAAATGCAGATTTAAAAGGAACAATTGAAAATATTTTTTTCAAAAAAGACATAATAATCTATGTAGAAAACCCCAAAGAATTTGTAAAAAGGCTACTAGAACTAATAATTGAGTTTAGCATGGTCCAAAGATATAAAGGCAGTATACAAAAACCAACTATATTTCTTTTATTTATTTTTTACTAAAGAATAACTTTTATTAAATTTTCAACTTACTATTGGTTTACATGGATAACAAAGTGATATTTAACCATAACTATATATTTTTTTTAAGATTAAAAACTTTTTTTTATTGTTTAAAGTATTACATATGTCTCCTTTTCCCCCCCATCTACCCCTCCCCATCCACTCCCACGCCCCAGGACAAGCCCCCACCACCCCAGTATCCATATCCATTGGTTATGCTAATATGCATACATACAAGTCCTTTGGTTGATCTCTTACTCCCCTCTTCCCCCTATTCTCCCCTGCCTTCCCTCTGAGATTTGATGGTCCGTTCAGTGTTTCTCTGTCTCTGGATCTATTTTTATTCATCAGTTTATGTTGTTCACTATATCCCACAAATGAATGAGAGCATGTGATATTTGTCTTTCTCTGACTGGCTTATTTCGCTTAGCATAATGCTCTCCAGGTCCATCTATGCTGTTGCAAATGGTAAAAGTTTCTTCTTTATAGCAATGTAGTATTCCATTGTGTAGATGTACCACAGTTTTTTAATCCACGCATCTAGCAAATAGAATCCAGCATTACATTAGAAAGATTATACACCATGACCAAGTGGGATTTATTCCGGGGATGCAAGGATGGTACAATATCCGCAAATCAATAAACATGATACATCACATAAACAAATTGAGACACAAAAATCACATAATCATCAGTTGATGCAGAAAAAGCATTTGACAAAATCCAACACCCTTTCTTGTTAAAAACTCTCAGCAAAGTGGGAATAGAGGGATCATACCTCAACATAATAAAAGCCATATATGACAAACCCACAGCCAACATCATACTCAATGGGAAAAAAATAAAACCATTTCTTCTAAGAACAGGAACAAGACAGGGATGCCCACTTGCACCACTCCTGTTTGACATAATACTGGACATTTAGCCACAGCGATTAGACAAGAAGAAGATATAAAAGATATCCAAATTGGAAAAGAAGAAGAAAATCTGTCATTATTCACAGATGACATGATATTATACATAGAAAAACTTAAAGACTCCATCAAAAAACTACTAGACTTAAAAATGAATTCGGCAATGTAGTAGGATATATTTCTTTATATTAGCAACAAACAATTAGAAACTAAAATTAAAAAAAAATACCATTTTACAATATTATTTTTAAAAATGACCCAGGGATAAATATAGCAGGAAATATCCAAGTCCTTATCCTGCAGCTACAAAATATTGTTGAAAAAATTAAAGACCTAAATAAATGGAGAGAATATATCATGTTCATGAATTAGAGGACTCCATATTATTAAAATGTCATTTTTTTACTTCCACGTTGATGTATAGAATGCACAGTTCAATTCCAATAAAAATTTCAACTTTAAGTAAGTAAAATATATTGAAAAGTTGATTTTAATATTTAAATTAAAATGCAAATGTTGTAGAATGTTCAGAACAATTCTGAGAAAGAACAAACTTGGATGGCTCTATACTACCTAATTTTAAGTCCGACTTTAAGACAGTAATCATAATATGGTATTGGCAAATGTGATAGACATAGGTCATTGGCCCAGAATAGAGATTGTAGAAATATATATACCTGGTCAATCAGTTTTGGAATAGATACTCTTCAACAAATGCAACTGGCACATTTGTATATCCAAATGCCAAAACAGAAGAACCTGAATCCTTATACCATATACAAAAATTAGCCCAAATTAATTCACAACCCTACATGTAAGGGGCTAAAACTATAAAATTTATTACAGAATATCTGTTACTTTGGTTAGGCACAGTTTTCTTTGTTTTTATTTTTAGATAGGACACCCAAAGCACAAACCATAAAAGAAAAATTGAAATACTGAACTTCATAAAAATTCTACACTGCTCTCTGAAAGACATTCTTAAGTAAATGAAATGATGGGCTAAAGTCTGGAAGAAAATATTTACAAAACACTCACCTTATAAAGGACTTGTATCCAGAATATTTAGAGGACTCTTAAAATTTAATCTTAAGAGGCCAAACAACCCAATAAAAAGGAGGCAAAGATTCTAACAGACACTTCATCAAAAAAGACATCGGTAGAAAATAATCATGAAAAAATGTTCAATTAGGGAAGTCAAAGTACAATCATAATGAGCTACAACTATGCACCTATTAGAATGGCTAAAATTTAAAAAATGTATGCTAAGGGCTTATAAGAATGCAGAGCAACTGGAATTTCCATGGTAGGAATACAAAATGATACACTTTTGAAGATGGTTTGGTGGGATTTTATAATGTAAAACATGTACTTTCCATATGACTCAGCAATTCTGTTTTTAGGTATTTACTCAAGAGAAATGAAAACATAATCCCAAAAGACCTGCACATGAATATTCAGCAGCTTTATTCATAAAAGGCCACAAACTAGAACACCTCTATTGTCTATCAAGTAATGAGTGGATGAACAACTTGTGGTATAACCGTGCAATGTTTATAGGAATTTTTTAGCTTCATTATAATATTACTAGAGGCCCGGTGCACAGATTCGTGCACCGGTGGGGTTCCTCGGTCTGGCCTGCAGGGATCAGGCTGAAACCAGTTCTCTTACATTCTCCGAGGGGCCCCGAATTGCGAGAGGGCAGTTCTCGGGTGATGATGCATCCTGGAATCGGGCTCACTCCTCTCTGGTTCCCAGTGCATCACCCGAGAACCGCAGCTGCCAAGTCACTGCAGCTCAGCAGCTCCTGCGTTGAGTGTCTGCCCTATGGTTGTCAGTGCAAGTCATAGCTATTGGTTGGAGCACCTGTCCCCTGGTGGTCATTGTATGTCATAGCTACTGGTCAAATAGTTGGACAGACACTTAGGCTTTTATATATATAGATGGGGCCATCATAATATTTGGTTCATTGTTGACTGCCATGTCGTTATGTGGCGCGTGACTGTATTTATGACTTTTAAATAATCATAGGTGTTATCTTACTGATATTTTTGATTAAATTTGTGTATTTGAACAGCAAGATATGCAAGGTCCACATCTTTGAATATGTGAGATTAGAATGTTACAGAGGGAAAAGCACTGGAGCTTTACCTTGTTAGTCTTTGCCATTAAGTCACTACTTGTTCTTGGGTTAATCAAACTACTTGTTCTTGGGTTAATCATATCCCAAACAGTTTTTAAACAGCTTCTAAGATGGGTTCTTTCTAACCCTGAAACATCTAATATGCCTTCTCTGATACAAAATCTTAATCTGATTTTTTCTCAAATAATAGCTTTTACAGTTGAAACAAGTATTTGTAGGGGCTGCTGGCTTATAATGCTTAAAATGAGGAAATGCATAGAGGCAGTAAAAGATTTCTGACATGACAAAAATGTTAATGGAATTAAAAGGGAGGAAATTTGTTTTTGAGAATTATGCTTGAGGAAAAACCCACATGATAATTTTTTGCACATTTGTTTCTTATAAGTGGCAGGTTTGATTTCCTTATTGTGTCTACTGAGATAGGCTGCCTCATTTTCTTTTGGGGGCAGTTTTAACCTTTTAATGTCACCTTATGTTTTTTAAGTTTAAAAAATGGTAATAGGTGGCATTGATATGAAATGTATTCTTAGTTAAAAAAAAAGTTAACGTGGAATTTGAGGCTCAGAGAGTGCCTATAATTTGGCTTCAAGTAGGCGTCATGTAGTGATGGAACTGACATGACGCTTTCATCCTAGTGATCATAACATTGTAACAGTGTGATGTATTCTGCTTGGAAAGTATTAGTACACCTCCAGTATAAAATCCTTTACAATCCCCCATGTTCAGTTTTCTACAAATTAGAAAGGTTTATTACTATAAACTTAAGTCACAAATTTCTTCAATATGATTTTAAAAGAAGGCAATAAATTCTACAGACAATGTATTTATTAAAACTTTATTAAATCTGAAGGAAAATAAAAACTACATAAAATTATTTTTCTGTCACTTAAATGTCAGATAAAGTATTTGTAAATTTGTTTTCAATTTATTGGAGTATAGCAGACTAAACAGAATGACGTTTTGCTACTTATTTCTCCGTTGGGCAGGCCAAAATCTGTTTAGAGTAATTGCTGAATAAGATTTGAGGTAGGCTTTTTTCTTTCTTTCTTCCTTTCTTTTTAGCTTTCTCTTCTCTAAAAACTGGAAAGTTCTTGAGAAAGGTTGCTGTTAAAAACAAAAAAAGCAAAGACATTTATTATACTCAGTAACATTTGAAATATCCATGTTAATCTATAAAATAAATTGTTATATGTAATAATTTAGGATTCATGGGAATATAAAACTGTGTGCATATAAAAATATCGTAATTTCCAATGTAAAGGTAAGCAAAATACAGTTAATATGCCTAATAATCTTACCTTATAATAGACAAATATGCAAATTGACCGCACCTTCGCTACGCCCAAGCCACGCCCACCAACCAAGCCACGCCCACCAGCCACGCCCACCAGGAAACCGTTGTAGGGACGCTGGGTGTGGCCGAGCCCAAGGCCGGGAAAGCCTCGGGCGGAGGCACCAGCAGGGAGCCTGCACGGATCACAGGCAACGACCAGGGGGTCGGCTCCTGCGATCGGTAGCAGGGACGCTGGGTGTGGCCGAGCCCAAGGCCGGGAAAGCCGCCCGAGGCTTTCCTGGCCTTGGGCACCAGCGGGGAGCCTCCACCGATCAAGGCAGGACCCCCCACTGGGGTTCGGCTCCTGCGATCCCTAGCAGGGACGCTGGGTGCCGCCGAGCCCAAGGCCACCGCCCGGGGCCAAGCCCCGACCCTGAAAAAAGGCAGAAGGCGGTGGCCACAGCCAAGGCCTGGGTCCCTGGTGCCGGCAGAAAACTGGTGCAGGCAGCCAGGTGAATGAAGGTCTATTGCACGAATCTTCGTGCAAACGGGCTACTAGTGTTCTAATAATGTTTTTTTGAGCTACATCTTTGACTGGTTAGTTTTTCTGAAGTGTTCAAACCAGGGAAAACATTGGGATTTTTGTTTGTAATAACTCTGTACGAGAAATTAAAACTTATAAGAATTTCTGTTTCTGCCCTCAAAGGATCAGAGGACTAATTTGGATGCTACCTGCTGTAAGCATCCATAAAACGACAAAATATCTGAAACAATTACGTTTAGGCAGCACAGTTGGCCTGTGATCCCTGAGGAAAAAGAAGCAGATGAGGTAAACTCCAGTTGCCTCAGATTTCTGCCTGCAGGGAATTTCTAGGCCACTCTTCAGGGATAGGGAACCCAAGTAGAACCTAACAGTTTTGCCTTGTTTCAAAAGAAAAAAAAAAGAATTGGAGATCCATGAGGCAGAAATGACTGGACTGTAAAGGGTGGAGAAATAGAGAAAAGAGCTACATAGAGGAAAAACTCCAGAAATCTGGATTGTATTATCTTCAAATCTTTGAATAGTAATCTGTACGTCATAGGGTAAGCCAAACAATTTTTTCAGCTCATAGGTAGGATTAGGAGACCATTAAATTTCTTTTACCCAGAGGAAAGAGATCTTGTTGAACATGTGGGACAATTATTAGAGTCTCCAGAGGAACATTTTTCATATTAGTAATTAAAACTGAGAAATTTAAGTATCTATATTTATAAAAGGGTAATATGCTGTGTCCCTCCGACCGTCCGACTGGTCACTATGACACACACTGACCACCAAAGGACAGATGCTCAACGCAGGAGCTGCCGTGATGCGCACTGGCCATTTACAAAGAAATGGCACTGTGGACCTGGTGCCGACAAAGCAACACTCGGCTTCCCCCAAGTGGGACACAGGCCCCACCATCACTCTGGAGTGATAGCCCACCAAATCACAGCCAACACTGCCAAGACCTCCATGGCGCAAAATGTGGCCCACAGCCCAGCCCAGCCAGGAAACGGTGGCTGTGGGTGCCGGGTAATGATGTCATGTAGTAACGCCTGGCTTCCTCTCCCTAGCGATGACTAGCCTCCTTGCAGTTTCTTCAGCCCAGGAACATGACTTGCTTTATAGCCAGGTACAAACATGTTACACTTTAACCAAATGTCTGTGAAGCGTTTTCATGTGCCTCATCTCATTTGATCCTCACAGAAGTCCTGGAGTAAGTAGATAGGAGACTCAGTAGAATCCTATTTTCTTTTTATTAGCTGGAAACAGTGATTTAGAAAGTTTAGAAACTTGACCCAACTGCAAAGAAGTAAATGGTGGACCTTGAAAATGACTTCATGTTTTCTCACTGTGGAGAATATAGTCAAACACTGCTGCAGTTAAATATTTTATCCTTTGTTCTCCCTGCATGATCTACAATAATAATCTTCTCCGTGTTGATATTTACTGCTGTGTTGCTGACAGTTACCTGAAAGAGAAGTTGGGGTGCTTCACTGGGCTGGAAAAAGTTTAGCTACATCAGAAAGCAGGTCTAATTAAGCAAGTTTATCTATATATAAAGCTCTCACTGACAGCAATCGCACGTGTGTTTCGATCTGTCATTGTCCATTGTGAATTTGGTTGACGTTTCTATTATAGAGAATGGGCAAAAAGCGATATTAAAATATTCTAATTAATTTCCTTTCAATGTGCATGAATTTGTGTACCGGGTCTCTAGTCTACACTAATAAAAGAGCAACATGCTAATTGAGTGTACGTACATGATGCCCCCCCAGCCAATCAGGAGTGAGTATGCAAATTAACCCAACAAAGATGGCAGGTTACTTTGCATACACAGGCGCGGAGCTGCCGGGGGTGGGGGCGGGATGCTTGCATCGTTGCCATGGTGACGACGCAGGCGTTCTGCACCACCCCAGCCGCTCGGGGCCTCTGGGCAGGTGGGAAGGCGGAAAGGCAGCTCTGGCCAGAGCAAAGGCGGTGCTGGCAGCCAGGAGAAGGAAGGCCCATTCTTGCATGAATCTTCGTGCATCAGGCCTCTAGTTTATTAATAAACAGCAATAATGAAAACATTAGATGTTAACATGAATAAGATTCTTAGTGAAAGATAATTAGTTTTCCAAACACACACACACACACACACACACACACACACACACACACACACACAAACAGTACTGAGCAAAAGGACATTGTTTTGCATTTTTGCAAGCCCTTCAAATGCTATGCAGAAGATCGCTGAATTGTTATCTGCTTCTCCATTCTTTCTGTTGCAATGTGTTACTTCCTTTGAAATATTTTAAGAAAACCAGTATATAATTGGAGAAGGGAGGAGTATTTGAATAGCCCTTTCAGATAATAGTCTTATAGTCTTATTTGATACTAGAGGCTCAGTGCATGAATCCATACACCAGTGGGGTCCCTTGGCCTGGCCTGCAGGATCAGGCAAAAACCAGCTCTTCGACATCCCCCGAGGGGTCCCGGATTGCGAGAGAGTGTGTGTCAGGCCGAGGGACCCCACCAGTGCATGATCAGGGCTTAGGAGGGACGTGGGAGGTTGGCCAGCTGGAGAGGGGCTGTGGGAGGGCTCCAGGGTGTGTCCGGCCCTTCTCTCTCAGTCCCGATCAGTCGGACCCAGCAGCAAGCTAACCTACCAGTCAGAGTGTCTGTCCCCTGGTGGTCAGTGCACGTCATAGCAAGCAGTTGAGTAGCCTTAGCATATCATTAGCATATTACGCTTTGATTGGTTGAATGGATGACTAGACGACCGGACACTTAGCATATTAGGCTTTTATTATATAGGATTCTTATTTGACGCTGAACCAAAACTTTGCAAGAGGTAGTTTGTTAAAGGTTAGTTGTAATGTATCATCTGAAACCACATCAATGAAGATATAACATTCTGTTATTTTAAAATCCAGTGGAATACCTTTAATTACTTTAAATGCATGATTTTGTAATATCATAAAATGGTCATTTGGAAAATATTGGTTCCGTTTGTCATAAAGATCTACCAAATGTTGACATGTTGTGTTTTTTTTTTCATTTTCAGTCAAATTTTTATTTTTAAAAGGCAGCAGATCATTACAATTCAAGAACCTAATCTAAATATGTACTTGACAATGAAACACATCTGAGTATGGAGTGAAAAGTTTTCCAAAAAACCATCAAATGCATCATCTCCAAATACCCAAGTAATAAATCACTTCTGTAGGTCTTTTGTAGAGTGGAATCATAAACCAAAAACTGAAGATTTATCACTGTGAAAACAAACCTGTGGTACAGTAGATGAATCTTGGGTATTAAGCATAATCAGTTGAATCATGTTAAGTTGAAAATCTAATGAGAAATCTGTGTGTGCGTGTGAGAAAGTCTAAGCCAGTTGACCCAAGAGCAACTGAGATATCTAACTATTCAGTGAGACCAGACATTATTTTAAACCTCCATTTTTAAAAGGCAGTTAAAAATTAACAATTCCAACAGCCCACAAAACAAATTTTAAAAATTGTAGAAAGCAATGAAAACTACATTCAAATAGCCTTTTTCCAATTTCAGCACCCCAAGGAGAAATAAAAAAGGATCCATGACTATCACAGATGAAAACAAAATGAATGTCATTGGAATCAGTTGTTTTTCCCCCCACCGAGGTATAAAATCTATATAGAAATTGGATACTATACTATAACAAATTCTACTCATAGTTCTGTTTTAATTTCTTTTAAACTCTGTTTAATATATATATATTTGTAAAAATGTTTTCATGATTCTGAACCTGGTTCCAGTTCTTTTCATATATTTTTTATATCAATATTTAATATACTGGCTACCAGTTCTATCTTGGAAATTCTTCATCGTGACAGCATGTCCAGCGGAAATCACTGCTGTGCAAGAAGACCCTCAGAGGTGCAGCTTTCTGGAAGCACATGTTGTTGATTGTTTCACTGTCACATTTTATAATATCAATAAATCACATTTGTTAATATCACTGATCTACCAGAAAAATATTTTAAGTTTTGAGAAACTATCAGGCTCACAGTAGCATATGCAAATTTTGTAAAAATTTGAATTTTAGCTGGAAGACTCAAATTCTGTTATTGAAAAAAAATGTCAGTTGTTTTCCTTGGATTAACAGGCTTACTTTGTTTATTTTTGAGAAAATACCAAATCTAAATAATATAGTGTGCAGTCATTTGTTCAAGCAAAAATGGTGGTCTGTGAGAAAACCAGTTCATCTCACAATGCAAACAAATGCTTTTCCTTAAACTACCATTGTACTTTAGTACGAAACAGAAATTCTTTATGAGTATTTCCTATTTCATCACATATAATATTAAAAGCATCAATACTTGATTAATAATTTTTGTTACTGCATGACTTGTTTTTTTTTTAAGCAAGTATTTGGTGATGAATAATAAAATACAGTTTACTAGTTCAGCTTAGCACTGATACTTTGATTTGTGGTAAAGTACCAACAATTTTACTTAGCATTACTTTTGTACAGTTTCAAGGAATGCCCGGAATCTGTAAACTATACTTTTGAGAATCACTGCTCTAATTCAACGCCCCCGCCCCCCCCCCCCCCTGCAAATGTTGTAAAGAAGTCTCAAAAGACCTGATAGGTATGACACTTAAGGGCCATTTAAAGGCAAACCACTAAATGCGAACACTCAGTAATGTACTTTATATAAAGTCTGGAATTCAGTCAAAAACTGGTAGACATGAGAAATAAAATGTGACTCATAAAACTGAAGAAAAATTAGAAATTAAAATTACATCTATAAATGGCAAAAATAATGAAATTAGTGGAGGAAGATTTAAAAACCAAGCTTTTCTAAATATGCTTATACATTTAAAGAAATCAAGAAATTAATGAGGAAAGAAATGAAAAAACAACCAAAGGACTTGTATGCATGCATATTAGCATAACCAATTGACACAGACACTGGGGCGGTGGGGGCTTGCCCAGGGTGGGAATGGCTGTGGAGTGGGGGGTCAATTATGGAAAAAGGAGACATATGTAAAATTTTAGAAATGAAAAAAAAATATTAAAAATAAGCCAAATGAAAATATTAGAGCTAAAATATAAAATCTTTAATAAAAAACTTGCCCAATAGGATTTAACAGATTATATGCTGTTGAAGAAAAAGATCAGTAAATTTTAAGACATAGCACTAAAAACAATGCAAAGTGAAGTACATATAGCAGAAATACAGGGGAGGGTGAGAAGAACAGAGCCTGAGTGACTTGTGGGGAAATATAAAGTGGTCTAATGTATGTGTGATTAGAGTCCCGGAAACAGAGCGGCTTTTTGAAGGGGGAAATATAAAAGAAATAATAGCACACAATTACCCAAATTTGATAAAAGCTATAAACTCACAGATTTAAGAAGCTTATTAGTAATTCCAAGCAGGAGTAACTCAAAGGAAACCACTCCATAATAAAATTGCTGAAAATCAGTAGTAGAAAAAATTTTAAAGGAGTACCAGGTGAGGAAACAAAAATACATGTCATATAGGGAAAGAGACAGCCTTTCTAATAAAAGAGTAATATGCAAATTGACTGTCACTCCAACACACAAGATGGCCGCCCCCACATGGGCACAAGATAGCCGCCACAAGATGGCCGGCAGGGGAGGGCAGTTGTGGGTGATCAGGCCAGCAGGGTAGGGGAGTTGGGCGGGACCGGGCCTGCAGGGGAGGCCAGTTGGGGGGACCACACCTGCAAGGGAGGGCAGTTGGGGGCAACCAGGCCTGCAGGGGAGGGCAGTTGGGGGGGGGACCAGGCCTACAGGGGAGGGCAGTTGGGGGCGACCAGGCCTGCAGGGAAGGGTAGTTGCGGGGGACCAGACCTGCAGGGGAGGGCAGTTGGGGGGGGACGAGGCCTGCAGAGGAGGGCAGTTGGGGGTGACTGGGCCAGCAGGGGAGGGCAGTTAGGGGCAACCGGGCTGGCAAGGGAGGGCAGCTAGGGGTTACCTGGCCAGCAGGGGAGGGCAGTTGTGGTGACCAGGCCTGCAGGGAGGACAGTTGGGGGGGACCGGGCCTGCAGGGGAGGGCAGTTGGGGGTGACTGGGCCAGCAGGGGAGGGCAGTTGGGGCAACCAGGCCTGCCGGGAAGGACAGTTAGGGGTGACCAGGCAGCAGGGGAGGGCAGTTAGGGGTGACCAGGCTGGCAGGGGAGGGCAGTTAGTGGCAATCGGCCCATCAGGAGAGCAGTTAGGTGTCGATCAGGCTGTCAGGGGAGTGGTTAGGGGGTGTTCAGGCTGGCAGGCAGAATTGGTTAGGGGCAATCAGGCAGGTGAGTGGTTGGGAGCCAGCAGTCCTGGATTGTGAGAGAGCAGTCGGACATCCCTCAAGGGGTCCCAGATTGGAGAGCGTGCAGGCTGGGGTGAGGGACACAACCTACTCGCCCCCCCCCCCCCATGCACTAATTTCGTGCACCGGGCCTCTAGTTTAAAAATAATGACTACTGCCTTCTTCTCTGAAGCAATGGAAGTCAGGAGATAATTAGGTGATATTTTTAAATACTAAAGGAATAAAATGTCAACCTGGAATGCTATATCTAACAAAAATGTCTTTCAGAAATGAAGAATAAATAAAAAATTTTTTAACACATACAAAAGCTGTAAGAAATGATAAAGAAAGTTTCTCAGGCTGGAAAAAATTGATACCAGTCTGGAAATTAGATTAACCCAAATAAATGAAGAGCACCACTACTCCATTCAGGGATGGACACTTGGGTTGTTTTGGCTATTATAGTTGACTAGAGGCCCGGTGCACAATATTCATGCACTCGGTGGGTGTGTGGGGGGGTCCCCTCAGCCTGGCCTGTGCCCTCTTGCAGTTCAGGAGCCCTCGGTCGATGTCGGAAATCCTTAGTGCTGCCCTGAAGGCAGTAGAGGCTCCCACCACTGCCGCTGAGCTCACCAGCCTTGAGCCCGACTTCTGGCTGAGCAGCTCTTCCCCTGTGGGAACACAATGACCACCAGGGGGCAGCTCCTGCATTGTGTGTCTGCCCCCTGGTCGTCAGTGTGTATCATAGCAACTGGTTGTTCCACCGTTCAGTCAATTTGCATATTAGCCTTTTATTATATACTAGAGGCCCAGTGCACGAATTTCGTGCACTCAGGGGTGGGGTACCTCAACCCGGCCTGTGCTGTCTTGTAGTCCGGGAGTTCTTGGGGGGAGGACCTAAGCCATCAGTCGGACATCCTTAGTACTGCCACGGAGGCGGGAGAGGCTCCTGCCACCGCCGCTCTGCTCACCAGCCTTGAGCCTGGCTTCTGGCTGAGTGGCGCTCTCCCTGTGGGAGTGCACTGACCACCAGGGGGCAGCTCTTGAGTTGAGCGTCTTCCCCCTGTTGGTCAGTGCATGTCATAGCAACTGGTCATTCCGCCGTTCAATTGATTTGCATATTAGCCTTTTATTATATAGGATGATGCTTCTGTGAACTTGGGTGTACTTCAACCTAGTGTTTTTGTTTCCTTCAGATATATTCCCAGAATTGGAATTGTTAGACCATATGGTAGTTCTGTTTTTAATCTTTTGAGAAAACTCCATAGTGTTTTTCATAGTTAATATACCAATATACAATTCCACCAGTAGTGCATAAAGGCTCCCTTTTTCCCATGTCCTCCTCTCTCTTTTTTTAAAAAAATAAATCTTTATTGTTCAGATATTACAGTTGTTCCTCTTTTTTCCCCCCATAGCTCTCCTCTTCACGGTTCCACCTCACTCCCTGCCCTTACCCCCCAACTGTCCTCGTCCATAGGTGTATGATTTTTGTCCAGTCTCTTCCCGCATCCCCCACATCCCCTTCCCCCTGAGATTTTTTCAGTCCACTCCCTTTCTATGCCCCTGATTCTATTATATTCACCAGTTTATTCTGTTCATCAGATTTTTCATTCATTTGATTTTTAGTTTCACTTGTTGATAGATATGTATTTGTTGTCACTTTGTTGATCATAATTTTTATGTTTACCTTTTTCTTCTTCCTCTTCTTAAAGAATACCCTTCAGCATTTCATATAATACTGATTTGGTGGTGATGAACTCCTTTAGCTTTTTCTTATCTGTGAAGCTCTTTCTCTGACCTTCAATTGTAAATGATAGCTTTGCTGGGTAGAGTAATCTTGGTTGTAGGTTCTTGCTATTCATCACTTTGAATATTTCTTGCCTCCCTTCTGGCCTGCATAGTTTCTGTTGAGAAATCAGCTGACAGTCATATGGGTGCTCCCTTATAGGTAATTAACTGTTTTTCTCTTGCTGCTTTTAATATTCTCTCTTTGTCTTTTGCCCTTGGCATTTTAATTATGATGTGTCTTGGTGTGGTCCTCTTTGGATTCCTTTTGTTTGGGGTTCTGTGCGCTTCCTGGACTTGTAAGTCTATTTCTTTTACCAGGTAGGGGAAGTTTTCTGTCATTATTTCTTCAAATAGGTTTTCAATATCTTGCTCTCTCCCTTCTTCTGGCACCCCCATAATTCGGATGTTGGTATGCTTGAAGTTGTCCCAGAGGCTCCTTGCACTGTCTTCATATTTTTGGATTCTGTTTTCTTTTTGCTTTTCCGGTTGGATGTTTTTTGCTTCTTTGTATTTCAAATCTTTGACTTGATTCTTGGTATCCTCTAGTCTGCTGTTAGATCTCTGTATATTATTGTTTATTTCAGTCAGTGTATGCTTAATTTCTAATTGGTCCTTTTTCATATCCTTGAGGGTCTCACCATATTTCTCGGAGGTTTCTAGAAGATTCTTGAGTAACCTTATAACCATGCTTTTGAACTCTATATCCAGTAGGTTGCTTTCCTCCATTTCTTTCATTTGTGACCTGTTTCTTTGTCTCCACATTTTGGCTGCTTCCCTGTGTTGATAGAGTGGCTTTGTGTGCTAGGTGTCCTATAGGGCCCAGTGGCTGAGCCTCCCTAATTACCTAAGGTGGACACTCTTGGTGCACCCCTTTGTGGGCTGTGTGCACAGTCTTGTTGTAGTTAAGTCTTGATTGTTGGTATCACTGGGAGGAGTTGACCTCCAGGCCACATGGCTGTGAGGACCAGTTGTGTCTACAGTGAGAACTGCTGTGCTGGAGACACCCTTATGGGGCAAGACTTGCTTCAGTGGGGCTTTGGCGCTCACTGAGTTTGCCCCCTGAGTGTGTCTCTTATGGATGTGAAGAGTTGTAATCTGGATGGTCTCACTCTTACCGCTGGGTACACTGGCTCTGGATCTCCAAGGAGGTGCAAAGTCAGCAACTGCCTAAAGCCACCCAACAGGAGCTACAGAGAAATCTGCAGATTCCTCCTCTTTGTTTGGGGTTTGGAGGTGCCCAGATAAGGCCCAGTTGAGAAGCAATGCAAGCTGCTGTGGAGCCTTGGGCCTTCTTTTGGCTGCTCTGGGGTTCTCTGACCCAGCTGCAGTTTGTTAGTTTTAGATTGCAAAAGGCCAGGCCATTTTTTGCAAAAGTCTCTGTGCACACCTTGGGTGGGGTTGTAAATTGGGTGGGGCAGGGTCTCAGGGAATCACCAGGGCGGAGCAAACAGCAATGGCTGCCTGTCAGCCCTGCCCCAATGAGGCCCCTGGGTCTCTGTGTCCCGCGGCACCATGCAGGAACAATTATCACTGCTGGCACCTCAGAGAGAAAGCCCCCCTTGTGTTCCAGCCAGATGCCAGACAGTCCAGTTTCTCCCTATATGAGTCTGGGTCCCCAGAGTCTCCCCCAGAACTGGAGTTCAGAGCAGTCGTGATCTTGTATCTCCCTTCCGATTGAAAAAGACAACAGCGTACTTAGTTGCCAGCCCCTTTCGTGCGTGCTTCCGTTCCTCATCTCCGCATTTCCTACTGGACTCAATGCGCTTTTCTCTTTCCTTCTAGTTGTAGAATTTCCACTCAGCCAGCCTTCCCGTGGTTCTGGATGATATTCATTTTGTCTTTTAGTTGTAGTTTTGATATGGTTGTGCTCGGCAGCAAGTTCAGGTGTTTACCTATGCTGCCATCTTGGTTGTTCTCTCCTCCTCTCTTTATCTCTTGTCTTATTGATGGTAGCCATTTTAGCAAGTATGAGGGGATATCTCATTGTGGTTTTGATTTGCATTTCTCTAATGATTAGTGATGTCGATACCTTTTTGTGTACTTGTTGGCCATTTGTATATCTTCTCTAGGAAAATATGCATGTCCTTTGCCCATTTTAAAATTAGATTAGTTTGTGTTTTTGCTATTCAGTTGCTATGAGTTCTTTATATATTTTGCATATTAATCCCATGCCAGATAAATAGTTTGCAAATTCAATGGACTGTCCTTGATGACATCAGCATATCTTCATAATTTATAAGTAATGTATGAGGCTACCACAGTGGCCATGCCATTTTGTATTAAGATCTTTGGAGCCAGGCAGATCCAAATATGAATACTTTTTCTGAAATTCTGCATTCTAGCACTTACCTGCCCAAAATTATTTTGGTATCTTTGAAACAATTAATACTGTTTATTTAAAACCTGTGCTGGTCAAGTACTTTGTTATTACCTTAATATATATTACCTTACTCAGTACAACTCAAAATAATGAACATTTTTTGAGTCCCTTGTATATATTGGATACATTCTAATACACAATATTTTTCATGCCTTATGTCATTTAATACAGCAACCCAGTGTTAGTACTATAATTATCATCCCACTATACAGAAGAAGGAATTGAGAACCATAGAGAATAATTTTTAAAATGACAAACTCAGGTTGCTGTCATGATTCTGGTTTTGTTTTCTGTTTCTCTCTACTTGTGGTACAAAATGCTATTTGTTTTATATAGTCTTTGTTCCACCAACTGGCTGCAAAGAGTAACTGGGACTTGAACTGAAAATCTCTTTTTGTTTGTCCTTTAAGAAACTTCTTTTAGGTTATGGATGATAAGAGTGTCTCTAAGAATCTAAATGGGTGGTGTCAAATGAAGATAGGTATCTAAGACAAGTATAGCTCTAGAAATACAACTTAGCCACATGCGAAAATGTGATATTTATGTGTTTGATATAAAAAAGTATGGCTTACCTTTCTACCATTTCTGTAAACAGAACAATCTTTTGTCAGCAGTGACACTTTTGAAGGCCAAAGTTCATAAAAATTTATGCTTCTAAAGTATTGAACCAGAATTATTTTTATTATATTTAATAACTATTCCAAAGTGCCTATATGGGAATTTTCTTTAAGAAAGTACAAAAATGTCACTAAGTCCATGAAGGGTTTATTTGTAGCATTCCTTACTAAGGCAGCTGTGTTTCCGTAGAACTTATATAACGTAAGCTTTTTCCCCTCTTCTATTACTTTATCCGCTTTTAATATATGGAATGGAATTATTTTTCTTCTTTAAATACATAACAGTTTTTCCAGTATTCAATCACTTATAATTGGAATTGAATTATGTGTTAATCTAAAATTATAGACCAGCACCAACATAATAAAAGCAGCTGTATGAAATATTTGTACATTTTGATTCAACAATCTGTTTAATAAACTTTAGTGCCAGCAATTAACTGATTGATTTATAAGTAGACTTGATTCCTGATAAAAATTTATGGAGCACTGGGGAAATTGTGATTCCTCACTATTTCTCATTAGAATCATTTTTATTATTGCCTTTATACCATTCAGTCTTTGTCTTTACAAAACTGAATATTTTTGCCTTTGGTTTGGCTCTCTTTCACAATCCCTTTATACTTCAAGCTTGGTTTAAACCCAGTTTTTCTTCAAGCTGGGTTTAAGTCTCATCTCTCTCACAAAGCTTTCTCTGTTTGACCCACAATGCTTTTGTTTCCTTTTCTGAAATTCTGTTGCTTTTATCTTTAACAGTTGCTGTTCTAGATTATTGGCTTTTTTTCAGCTACTTTCCCCCCCCCCCCCCCCCTAAAATATGTTTTTATTGATTTTAGAGAGAGGAGGGGAGGGGAATAGAGAGATAGAAACATTGATCTGCTGCCTCTGCACACCCCACACTAGGGGTGGAGCCCGCAATCCAGGCATGTGCCCCGACTGGGAATTGAACTGGGGACCTCTTAGTTCATGGGTCGGTGCTCAACCACTGAGCCACACTAGCCAGGCTCAGCTACTTTTATTGGGGTTATTTCCTATCATCCTTGGACCCTAGAGGTAGAGAAAATAGGCATAATTATTCTCTCTTTTATAGATGCAAAAACTAAGAATAGATAAGTTATTTGATTTTTTTCAAGATGAAACTTCAACCCAAATCTTCCTTCAGAAATTTGCTTTTCCTATAATGATTCGGGTTTTATTTATTTCATTCATTTTATTTTTAAAATATATTTCTTTATTGATTTCAGAGAGGAAGGAAGAAGGAGAGAGAGATAGAAACATCAATGATGAGAGAGAATCATTGATTGGCTGCCTCCTGCACGCACCCTACTGGGGATCGAGCCTGCAACCCAGGCATGTGCCCTTGGCTAGAATCAAACCTGGGACCCTTCAGTCTGCTCTATCCATTGAGCCAAGCTGGCTAGGGCAATGACTCGGGTTTTATACTCTCCCTGCTACTCCTACCATATGCTGAACATAAATCGGTATTGTCAGTTGATTGGTTTAAAATAGATTGTTTCTTTTCACACCTCAAATCACTGATGTCTATATCTTTAAAAAAGATATGCAATTAATTAACTACCTAATTGATTAATTGTGGAATCTTTTCTCTTAACTGATATTGAAGCCTGAGTTCTTCAAAGGGCTACATGTTGTTTGATCAAGATTTGAAGCTTGGATTATTGAAATTTTTGTTATTCACTCATCAGATATGTCTAACATGAATGCTAGCCCTGGATATGACCAAGTGTTGATTGCATTAATTTGTTAGTAATATTCAGTCTCTTCTTCTTTATACAGGAGAGATTAAACAGATTCTAGAAAATGAACTCCAGATACCTGTGTCTAAAATGCTGTTAAAAGGCTGGAAGACTGGAGATGTGGAAGACAGTGTGAGTTTCTTATTTATTTGTTATTTTTTAATTACAGTTCACATTCCATGTCATTCTGTAATAATTGTAAGTATACAGCATTATGGTTATCATATCCTGTACTAAGTGGTCCCGTGATATTTCAAGTATCTGCCTGGCCCCATTCAGTGTAAGTTTCTTAAATTGCCAGTTATATAGTTGACTAAATAATGTATAAAAAATGGTTTTTATTAATATTGTTACATAAGAAGTAGATTTGGTAATAACTTAGTTTAAGAAATTAGCAAACAGTGTTTTTCAAGCTAACACATTTTTATAGTAAACCAGTTTTAATGGAGTTCAGTATATAAATGAAACACTATGTGGCATGTTTTTCTCATTTCTTTTTTTAAAATTTCTGTATTGATTTTTTACAGAGAGGAAGGGAGAGGGATAGAGAGTTAGAAACATCGATGAGACAGAAACATCGATGAGCTGCCTCCTGCACACCCCCCACTGGGGATGTGCCCGCAACCAAGGTACATGCCCCTGACCGGAATCAAACCTGGGACCCTTCAGTCTGCAGGCCGATGCTCTATCCACTGAGCCAAACCAGTTAGGGCTGTTTTTCTCATTTCTATTTTATAGCAGTTAGTTTAATACTTTTTTTTTGAGAATCTTTACCTTTTTCTCAAATCTCATAGGGTGCCAGTAAGTGCTCTGAAATAATAATTTACTGAACAATTACGTATTGGCCTGAAAGAAGACATACATAGTGTATATATGTATGCCAAGTATTGATTATAAAACAAAGATAATAGGAATTGTGAAAATTTTAAATGGTAGGAATATTTCTTTTTTGTTGTTTATTTGGATTGTGGCGGGGGAAAGGAATGAATGATATTTAAAGATTTCTAAAAAGTGTTGCAATTGCTCTAGCTGGTGTGGGTCAGTTGGTTGGGCATTGTCCCATGAACTGAATGAGTGCTGGTTTGATTCCAAGTGAGGGCACATGTCCAGGGTGCTGGCTTAATTCCTGGTAGTGGCCATGCCAGAGGCAGCCGATGATCAATGTTTCTCTCTCTTCCTCTATCTTCCCCTCTCTCTTAAAATCAATAAAAATATATATTTTTAAAATGTGTTATAATTTTAACGTAGTAGTTGCTATTCTTAAAGATCCAGTAGCAGCCTTAGGCATAAAATATTTCACACACTTTTCCTTTTTCTGACAGAGAGAGTGGAGAGGGATTGAAAGAAATGAGTTAACCCTGAAGTTTTAGATATTTAAAGTGGAAATAATTGTCCATTTTACAATTTACTGAGCTGATATTTCAGTATCCAGGGACAAACTTACAATCTTCAACTTTTGGTTCATTTCTTGTCATTAGAAATTGTGGTTATAAATATTTATATACGAGTTCACTTACTATATGGAGATGTTGGCATATTTCAAGATATTTATAGGAATTTCATGTTGGCAATCCTATCTAATAATAGACAAATATGCAAATTGACCATACCTCCGACATACCCACAAGCCACGCCCACCATCCAATCAGAGCGAGTATGCAAATTAACCCAAACCAAGATGGCTACAGCCACAGAGAGCAAGGTTTCCTAGGTAACAGAGGAAGCCAAGCTTTCTGCCAGCTGTTGCAGGCCTAAGCCTCCACTCAAGCTACAAAGTTTCAATTATAGAAGGTAAACAAATTCAAACAAATGGCGGCAGAATGGAGCTTGAGAGAGCAGGCCAGGGTTGCCGGCGGCAACAGGGGAAGCAAAGCTTTCCGCACACCCTGGCCGGGCCCACCCGCTTAAGGCAACAAAGTTTCAATTATAACCCCAACACAAATGGCTGCGGGCCTGGGAGGGAGCCCCAGTCTTGGCTCTGCTCCAGGCTACAAAGTTTCAATTGTAGAAGGAAAATAAATTCCAGATACCAGGGCCTCCGCTTGTGTTGCCAGGGGGCGTGGCCGGCCTGCAAACCACCACAGGCCCCTCGCTCAGGCCGCCCCACGCCCCAAGGGAACCCCACCCTGATCAGGGACACCCTTCAGGGCAAACCAGCTGGCCCCCACCTGTGCACCAGGCCTCTATCCTATCTAATAAAAGTGTAATATACAGATTGATCATCACTGCAGCACACAATATAGCTGCCCCAATGTGGTCAAAGATCCTGCCCCCATGTGGACACAAGATGGCCAGCAGGAGAGGGCAGTTGGGAGGCACCCGGCCTACAAGGGAGGGCAGTTGAGAAGGACCAAGCCTTCAAGGGAGGGCAGTTGGAGGTGATCAACCCTGCAGGAGAGGGCAATTAGGGGTGACCAGGCCAGCAGAGGAGGGAAGTTGGGGGCAAACAGGCTGGCAGCAGAGTGGTTAGGGGGTGTTCAGGCTGGCAGGCAGAAGCGGTTAGGGGCAATCAGGAAGGGAGGCAGGCAAGCAGTTGGGAGCCAACAGTCCTGGATTGTGAGAGGGATCCCAGATTGGAGAGGGTACAGGCTGGGCTGAGGGACAACCCCCCTCCGTGCACGAATTTCGTGCACCGGGCCTCTAGTATATTTATAAATTTAGGTACCAAGTTAGTGATATACTATACTATATTAGGGGTCAGAAAACTTTTTCTGTACCATTAGGTAGTAAATATTTTAGGCATGACTGTGTTCTAATAAAACTTTCTTTATGGACACAGAAATTTGAAATTTATATAACTTCACATGTCATGAAATACTCTTCCTTTGAATTTTCTTCAACCACTTAAAAATGTAAAAACCATTCTTAACTCACTGGCCATACAAAAACAAGCAGTGGACCAGATTTGTCTCAGAGTCCATTCTTTGACTGTGGTGCTGTGTGACTATTCTAATTGAAACGTATATTAAAAAAAATAAAGTGCTGACTGAGATGTGGAAACAATTAGGCAAAAATAAAACGACAAATGCATTAGTTTGCACAGCTATATCATTTATTCATTCATTTATTAATCAGTCTTGCATGATATTTTTAGTAGTTTGTGAAGAGAAAGGCAATCATTTTGCAAATGTCCTTAAAACTATGTGTTCTCATATTTGAACGTAGTCTTTGTTACCAATAAAATTTTCATTTACTTATGTCTATGTACGCTTTTCACTAGGTGATTTCTGCTATTCCTATGACATTAATTTTCTAATTGCTCCCAAATTTTTATTTCCAGGTTATACTTCTATGAATTTCCATATCCAAATTGGTAATTCATTCTTTTAATTACATACTTTATTGACATCTTTAACTTAACATGTTTAAAATGGTGCTCTTAATTTTCCTTCCCTGCCATTTCTTCAACTGTCTTCTCCAATAAATGGTAGCAATATATAGCCACTGTTAAATAAAAAAAGTTTGGGCATCAATCTTTTTCCATTTAAAACAACACCTAATCCTTTGGTATGTCCTGTAGAGTCTACCTCCAAAATATATCTTAATCATGGGCACTTTCCAGTATTTTTATTGCACTTCCTAATCCAGGCCGTTACCATCTCTTGCCAAGATCAATGTAATAGCTTCATCATTGTCTTCCCAGCTTCCTTTCTTGGATTCTTCCAGTGTACTAGTATTCTTCCCACAGTAGCCAGCCAGAATGGTCTTTTAAAAACATAAATCGAATTATATAACTCTCCTGTTATAACATTGCTTTTTATTGCTCTTTGAATAAAATTTCAGCTACTCACCCTAGTTTAAAAGGCATTGTATTGTATTGCCCTGGCCGGTGTGTCTCATCCTGTGAACTGAAAGTTCACCTGTCAGGGTGCAAACAGGAGTCAACCCATCCATGTTTCTGTCTCACACTGATATTTCCCTCTCCCTCTCCCTTTCTCTCTCTCTAAAATCAATAAAAATATATTTGTTTTAAAAAGACATGGTGTTATTTACCTTCTCTTCACCACTATAACTTCATCTTTAGCCTTTCCTACCTTCACTTTTCATGCTGTAGTGATGTAAACTTCCTTTTAATTCTTCTAATAGGTTTAAACTCTTTATATCTTTACCTGACAGATGCTATTCAGCTGCCTGGAATGTTTTACCCTTAATTCTTCAAATGATGGCTCTCTTTCACACTTCAAGTCTCAGCCTAAATATTACTTTATTTAACAGAGTTTTGTATACAATGTGGCTCTCATCTCAGCATTCTTCATCACAACCCCATGAGCAGAGGGGCCATGTCTGTTTCTTTCATATTGTATATCCAGTGCCTGGTATAATAAATATCAAGCAAATGTTCATGGAATAAATGAATAAATAACTTAAAGAGAGTATCCATTTACTTAGTCATACCATATGTGGTTTGAGGGGGAAGATTTAGTGGAAAATTTTTGGATGATGTCATGGTAAAAGGATAATAATAACTTGGTTTAATCTAATCATTTTTCAATAACCACAAAATAAAGTAATGAAGGTTAAAGTAAAAATAACTTTCCTATGTTTATATGTATGTTTTTTGTTTGTTTGCATGTTAACTATTAGCAATAACAGATCAGTTTCAAAAGGACTCACACATATTTGACATAAAGATCAGAACTTAAGGCAGTGTTTTTTTTTCAATCCATGGTGGGATGTAAAGTTAATTGAGTGGTTTATAGCCAGACTGGGGGAAAAAAGAATAGAAGTTGTCAGAGTGTATTGCAAATAATAAGATTATTTCTTTTTGTTTAACACATAATTATTATGAGTCAAGAGTAAATCCCAATGCCTTTGGAGTAGGTCTGTGCACTTAGTAAGAAGGGCCCTCTTGTGGAGAGGTCAAGAATGAGTTCCTTATGTTCTATGCCTGGCTAAGATCAGCTTTCCCCAGGTTTCTCTACTTCCATCTGCAAGGTTAAGAGGAATTCCTAGACATCAACTCTATCTTGCTTTCCAACACGTTCAGCCTTGAGGTTATGATTTGTTTTGATTCAACCAGGACCAATTTCATTATGCCTTTTCCCACTGGTTATGCCAGTTACTACTGCAAGGAGACTTAAGATCCCATGTCACCCCTCACTCAGATCTCCAGTCTTTGCACAGCCCATGTCTCTCTATTCTTTGTCCTATTAAATGCCCAAGACCTGTGTGCTATGGCCAGTGGAACTAACTCATGATTAGCGAAATTCCTCATTGTCAACCTCTTTTCTAAACTTTCCCTTCTCCATCTTTCTCTGACTGAAGTCTATAGTCCTGAGGACACTGTTTCTCTGTAGCATTCTCAGTGGTAAATGCTTTTCTTATGTATAAATTATACCACTGGATTAACTGGTAAAATATATAGTAGTCCCTCCTTATTAGTGGTTTTGCTTTCTGTAATTTTAATTACCCAGAGTGAGCCGTGGTCCAAAGATATTAACGGAAAATTCCAGAAATAAACAATTCATACGTATGTATGTATAGGAAAAAACATAGTACATTTAGGGTTCAGTACTATCTGCAGTTTTAGACATCCACTGGGGGTTTTGGAACCTATCCCCCATGGATAAGGGGGAACTACTGTATGTCCTCATTTTCCTCATTTCCACTTTCATACCTTTATTAATACTTCCTCTTTAAAAAGTTTCAGCTTTGAATTTCATGTCAAAAAATTATATCACCTACTTGTTGAGACCATCTCCCTAATTTTCTGTTGAATTTTAATTTTTGGCTTATACTTGCTCTCTGTCCTAATTCTTAGTAATTTAAATATCTTTGTAAATGATTCTTCCAACACCTTGGTTTCCTAGTTCCTTGAACTTCTTTTCTATAACGATCTTTTTATTTACCCTATATCAGCCATATCTTTCCATGGGCTTATCATTTAATTACAACAATTCTCAAATCTTAATTTCAAGCTTCCATTTCCTTTTCACTCTCTCTCATGTCCCTAGCTCACTTCCTTTAGTATCCTAACACCAACAATCCTTCAACCTCATTCATATTTCCAATTCATTGTTTTTACTATCTTTACATGATCATTATATTTTTCATGCCCTCTCCTCCTTATTTACAGTGGGTTAAATCCCATGGTCAGTCTTACAATCACTTGCTTATAAGTTCTTGCTTCAAGGATCTTGCTTGACAAAAATCCTTATCTTGGACAAATCCAACATTTTCTGTTCTGTGTCTCATAAATAAATGTGACTGGAGATAATCATCATTCTGATTGATGTATCTTTAAATTTATGACTATGATCTTCAGAGGGCCCCTTAATGCTGCTAGGCAGTCATAGTATATTCTCCTAAATGGCTATTTTATATTTATCCTCTCCCCAGACCTTTAAAACACCTTTCTCCCATTCCCACTCTCCCATTCTCACTTTCTATTTTGTGAAATAGAAAATAAAGGCAATCTCAAGAGAATTTTCACAAGCTCCCAACTTGGTGTTTGTTTACTTACTTTTTTCAGTCATTTTCAACTTTTTTCATCTTATGGAACCTATAAACTAATTACCAAAATTCTGCAGCACACACACAAAAAATATTTTTGGCCGGTCTAACAAAAATAAGGTATAATTTTGATTTACAGAAGTAAATGATAATAGTAATTACCTACCTTTTTTGCTCCAAAGTGACTTTTTAAAGAATCAGGTGCCTATACTTGTATTTAAGGATTTCTGGTACCAAGAATGAACCAATCAGACACAACCATATTATGTGGACATGACCAATAAGATGTAACTCTATTATATGACCTACATATTTATGGTTCAAGACAGGACATTCACACTGGATGGCTATTGTTGTGTTGGCTATTGTCATTAAAAATACACACACACACACATATATATATTGATTTCAGAGAGGAAGGAAGAGGGAGAGAGAAATAGAAACATCAATGATGAGAATCATTGATCTTCTGCCTCCTGCATGCCTCACACTGGGAATCGAGCCCGCAATCTGGGCATATGCCCTAACCGGGAATCGAACCATGACCTCCTGGTTCATGGGCTGACACTCAACCACTGAGCCACACAAGCCGGGCTGTTGTCATTTTCTTATTTGGTAATCTAAGATGTCAGTGCCCCTGACTAATTAAGTCAGGTATTGCATGTTTTAAAAATTCTTGCAGTACACCACTTGAAAATTACTGCTCTACATGGCCTGTTCAACCTCTTAAGATCAAATCTCCATATTTGCTTTGGATAACATTCTGTATCCCTTCTGGCCTATTCAAGGACTTCACTCTTCCCTGTCTTTCCTGCATTATCAATATTTTCCTCCACAAATATTCAAACATGATGTTATTGCTTCCATTTTTCTCTTGATCCCATCTCTCCTTTCAGAAATCACTTTATTTCTCTAGTCTCCTTGATAACAAAACTTCCCCCAAAGAGTTGTCTATATTTGTTGTTTCTAATTCCTTTTTTCTCATTTCTCTTGAGCCCAGTCTAAGCAGATCGCTGCTAGTGCTCTTGTCAGTATCACCAGTGATCACACTACTAAATTCAGTGGTGATCTTATCCAGTTTCATAGCTTTTAAGTATCATCCATATGCACTATCAGTTTGATATCTCTAATTTATATCTCCATTCCAGACCTATTCCCTGAATTCCAGGTTGATATATTCAGCTGCTTACTTATCTTCTCCACTTGAATGTCTAATACAAATTTCAAACCTCCATGCCCTAAAGGGAAGTCCTCTGATGCAGTCTTCCCCATTTTAATTGATGACAACTTTTTTTCTTTCAATATATCATTCTAATATCTTTTAGTTCATTATTGATTCCTTTCTGTCATAACCCATCTCCAGTTTTTCAGGAAATCCTTTCGGTGCTATCTGCAAAATATATTCAGAATCCAACTATCTTGTGTCATTTCTACTACATCACACTGGCATAAGCCATCATCAGCCTTATCTTAGTACTAGAGGCCCAGTACATTTGTGCACTGGGGAGGAGACGGGGGTCCCTTAGCCCAGCCTGCGCCCTCTCACAGTCTGGCTGGGACCCCTCAGGGGATGTCCGCCTGCCACAGAGGCTAGAGAGGCTCCCGCCACTGCTGCTGCGCTCGCCCGCAGTGAGCCACGCTCAGCAGTGCTCCCCCTGTAGGAGCACACTGACCACCAGGGGGCAGCTTCTGCATTTAGCGTCATAGTGACCGGTCGATTTGCATATTAGGGTTTTATTATATAGGATAGCCTCCTCTGTGCTTCTGCCCTCCTCTATCAATATCTTTTCCATCTACTTTTCAACATAGCTGACAAAGTGCTCCTTTTTATTTTTAGTTAATCCTTACCTGAGAGTATTTTTCCATTGATTTTTAGAGCGAGTGGAAGGGAGGGGGGAAAGACACAGAGAGAGAAACATCAATATGACATATTGATTATTTGCCTCCCGCACGCACTTCTACCAGGGCCAGGGATTGAGCCTGCAACCAAATTACATGCCTGTGAATGGAATTGAATCTGACACTCTTCTGTCTGTGGCTGACACTCTATCCACTGAGCCACACCAGCTTTGGCAAAGTGATCGTTTTTAAACATGATTCAATCATATCATTTCAATAGCTTCCCATCTTATTCAGAGTAAAAGTCAGAGCCCTTACATGAGCCTAAATGGCTCAACACATTTCCTGTTCCTACTAGGTCTGTTACTTCTCTGACCTCTCTCCTACCAGTGCTCATTTGGCTTCAGTTACAATTGGACTACTTGTTCTTTACAAGCATTTTGCCCAGCTGTTGCCTTTGCCTGAAGTATTTTTCTCTATATTTTCATGGTTTCCTCAATACCTTCAAGTCTTTACTCAGATGAGAATGACTCTGATCACTCAGTTCAAAGTTACATAACTCCCCATCCCCATATTCTTCACCCCTCCTTCCCTACTTTGTGTTTAACAGAAAAAAAGAGATCACTTTCTAATACTCAATTATATAAGTTATTATTTTATTTATTCCTACTAAAGCAGGAGTGGGGAATGTCTGGCCTATGGGCCATATAAGGGCCACAAAATCATTTTGTCTGGCCCTGCCAATGCATTAGGGGGTGAGTTAATTAAGTGTTTGACCAAATATAGTAGGCTAATTTTTAAGTTGAGAATTTTGTATGGCCCGCAAATGATGTTATAAATATCCAAATGGCCCTTGGCAGAAAAAAAGGTTCACTGCTCCTGTACTAAAGTGTAAGCTCTATAAGATCAGGGGTTTTAGACTGTTCTATCCACTGCTATATTCTCAGTGTTTAGAATAGGTGTGGCACAGAGTAGGCAACTCAATAATATCTGTTGAATAAATATGTATGTCCTGGGTTATGATGTAAAGATGTAAAATGTGTTTCTTAATTTTATTGCTGTCAAAAATGTTTGAAGTACATTAGCAGGTATTTGTCATCAAGCCGTGAGTTTGAAAGGTATGCAGTTTTATGGCAAAGAAATTTAGTGAAATTTTGTATGATTATCAAGATAGTAGGTGAGATGTAGCCCAAGAGCAATTTATTCACTTCAGACAGAGTGCTTTAATCAAAATTCTCTGAAGTAAGAGTTAAGTGACCTAAGTGACATAAATAACACTTAATAAAGGACTTCATCCAAGTCACTTCACCTCTCAGGCTGCAGCTCCTCAGGTTGATTTTTTCCTCATCTTTTCTAGGCCTAATCATCTCTGAAAACCTACACTGCTAATCTTTGCTATAAAGATCCTGGAATGAAATGCATATTAGTTGCAAGGATATACTTCTTCAATGAAGACATCAATGAGTCTTAACCGTGTTCTTATCTATTTATATCACTTCATGAGCTAAATAATTTGTATTTTATTTTAACATTCATATTCATGCTAATTTATGATATGCATGGGAGAAACAAGGTTATTTGGGTTCAGTAGTTCTGCATTATCCTATTAGGAAATTGTCAAAAGAAGAAAAGTCAAACTACAATATTGACAGTTTTTCAAGAACTATAGGAAAAAATTAACACTGCACAATTAACAGGCATTTTTGCTTTTTCCTTTTTCAGACGGTCTTAAAATCGCTACATTTGCCAAAAAACAACAGTCTCTATGTTCTTACACCAGACTTACCACCACCTTCATCATCTAGTCATGCTAGGTAAGGTGTTTACTTTTTTTGTTAATCTGAAATGAAAAGTTTGATTGTTAATAACATTGCTTTAAGCTATATATAAATATCAAAATCAAATCAAAATCTTATTAAAACATTAACTTACTAACAGTTATTAACTATATAAAATTTTAAATTATATGGTTTAGATAGTTTATTTGATTTTAGTGGTGGCACCTTTTTTCCAAAGAAAATCTTTAACAAAACTTCATTATGCAAAAAATAGTCAAAAATGTTATTTATCTGTTTGAAGGGGTGGGAGGAAGAACTAGAGTTAGAGGGAAGAGAATAAGTAAATGGAATTCCAGCCTATCCCATAGCTAAAGAAGGCATACCTTTGAAGAAAATTCATTGGGCTCTGCAGAGTGCAGCTTAAAAAACACTGATATAATTTTTTTATATTGCTGATATTATTTTCTCCCCAAATTACTGTGCTCTGGAAGGCAACTTAGGCTAGATGATTATATGTTTACTTACTTAACAAAAACTATGTGAAAAGATCAGATATAGAGTTAATTTTTTAGATTTCCATCTTCCATCCACCACCACCCCCTCCACTCCTACCACCACCACCACCCCAGTCTTCTTCCCTTTGGCAACCGTCATCTTGTTCTCTATATCTATGGGTCTGTTTCTGTCTTGTTTTGTTTATTCATTTGTTTTGTTTATTCATTTGTTTTGTTTTTGTAGAGTCCACATATAAGTGAAGTCATACAGTATTTGTTTTTCTCTGTATGACTTATCTCACTTAGCATAACATCCTCTTGGTCCATCTATGTTGTCATAAATGGTAAGATTTCATTCTTTTTTTATTGCTGAATAATACATATATACCAAATCTATATCCATTCATCTATCGATGGACGCCTAGGGTGCTTCCATATCTTGGCTAGTACTAGTAATGCTGGAATGAATAGGGATGCATGTACCTTTTCAAATTAGTATTTTTGTTTTCTTTGAATAAATACCCAGAAATGGAATTGCTGGATAGTATAGCAACTGTTTTTTGTTTTTTTAAAATATATTTTTATTGATTTCAGAGAGGAAGGGAGAGGGAGAAAGAGATAGAAACATCAATGATGAGAGAGAATCATTGGTTGGCTGCCTCCTGCACACCTCACACTGGGAATTGAGCCCACAACCCAGGCACATGCCCTGACCAGGAATCGAACCATGACCTCCTGCTTCAACTGAGCCATGCTGGCCAGGTTCTATTTTTAATATTTTAAATTAAATTTTAAACAGGAATCTCCAGACTGTTTTTCATACTGCAGTAATTTTATTGTTTGAAGTTTTACATATAGTATTACATATGTCTCCTTTTTCCCCCATTGACCTTCCCCCTTCCACTCACACCCTTTATCCCCTCAACCACCCCCCCCCCCAGTGTCTGTGTCTATTGGTTATGCTTATATGCATGCATACAAGCCCATTGCATACTGCAGTAATTTACAATCCCACCCAGTGTATGACGCTTCCCTTTTTTCCACATCCTTGTCAGCATTTGTTATTTGTGGATTTATTAATGATAGCCATTATGACTGGTATGAGATATCTTGCTGTGGTTTTACTTTGTATTGCCTTGATGATTAGTGATGTTGAGCATCTTTTAATATGTCTGTAAGTTGTCTGTATGTCCTTTTTAGAGAAATGTCTATTCATATTCTCTGCCTATTTTTTAAATTAGATTGTTTATTTTTTTGATGTTTAGTTGTATGAGTTCCTTATGTCTTTTGGATATTAACCCCTTATCAGATATATGATTTGCAAATATTTTCTCCCATTCAGTAGGCTGGCTTTTTATTTTGTTGATGCTTTCCTTTGCTGTGCAAAACTTTTTTAGTTTGCTACAGTTCCCGTTTGTTTATTTTTTTCTTTTGTTACTCCTGCCTAAAGAGACATATCCAAAAAGATATTGCTAAGAGGGATGTCAAAGAGATTACTAGCTATGTTTTCTTCAAGGAGTTTTATGATTTCAGGTCTTACATTTAAGTCTTTAATCTATTTTGAGTTTTTATGTTTGTTTTTTTAATATGGTGTAAGAAAGTGGCCCAATTTCTTTTTTTTTGCATGTGTTTGTTCTGGTTTACCAACATTACTTATTAAAGAGACGATCTTTAATTGTGTATCATTGCCACCTTTGTTTTAGATTATTTGACCATTTAAGCAAGGATTTATTTTTGGGCTTTCTATTCTATTTCATTGATCTATGTATCTGTTTTTATACCAGTATGATTCCATTTTAATCTAGCTTTGTAGTATAGTTTTATATCAGAGAGTTTAATATCTCCCATTTTGTTCTTTTTCAAAATGTCTTTGGCTATTGGGGTCTTTTGTGGTTCCATATAAATTTTAGGATTAGTTGTTCTAATCTGAGAAGAATGCCATTGGCATATTAACAGGGATATTGGTATATATTTGTTTAGGTAGTAAGGACATTTTAACAATATTAATCCTTCCAATCTATGAGCAAGGTATATCCTTTTATTTATTTGTATTTCTTCAGTTTCCTTCTTCAGTGTCTTATAGTTTTCAGAGTACTGATCTTTCACCTCTTAGGTTAAATTTATTCTTAGGTATTTTATGGTTATAAATGAGATAGTTTTCTTAATTTTTTCTTCTGATTGTTACTGTTGTATAGAAATGCAATAGGTATCTGTGTTCTGAAACTTTATTGAATTCATTTATTAGTTTGACTAGTTTTTTGGTAGAGTCTTTAGGGTTTTCTCTATATAGTATCACATCATCTACAAATAATGAGAGTGTTACTTCTTCTTTTCCAGTTTGTATGCCTTTTATTTCTTTTTTGTCATTTTGTCTGCTGTGGCCAGGACTTTCAAAACTGTTTTGAGTACAAGTGGTGATAGTGGGCAACCTTGTCTTGTTTCTGATATTAGAGGAAAAGCTTTTAGCTATTCACCATTGACTATATTAGGTATGGGTTTGCCATATAGAGTGTTTATTATGTTGAGATATGTTTCTTTTATACTTTGTTGAGATGTTTTATAATAAAAGGATCTTGAATTTTGTCAAATGCTTTTTTTGTATCTATTGAGGTGATCATATGGTTTTTATTCTTTATTTTGTTAATGTCATGTATCCTCTTGATTGATTTACAGATGTTGAGTCATCCTTACATCCTTGGGATAAATCCCACTTGGTCATGCTGTATAGTCTTTTTAATGTATTGTTGAATCCATTTTGATAATATTTTGTTGTAAATTTCTGCATGTATGTTCATCAAGGATATTGGTCTGTACTTCTCTTTGATATAAAATTTTTATAAGATTTTCTTTCTATTTGGAATAGAGGATCTCATTCTTTCTTCAGTTTTCACAGTGAAACTGAGTACATTATAAAGTGAGAAAATTATTGTAATGTTTAATTATATATTATATTATTATGCCGGATGAAGCAAACTTATTAAAGTGAGTTATTATGCTAGTATTAGAGTCATAATTTTTGTGAGTACAATCTCATTCCAGAACTATGTTTAAGTTGTTTTAGATCTTTATAATATTTACACATTTTCTTTTTTAATACAACTTGACGATTTTGTGTGGTAGAGAGACATGTATCCCTAAACTTTGAGTATTGTCAAACTTTTACCACCATCTATCAAAAATCTTTATTATTTATGTAGTGGAAGGAAAACATTTCTGTTTTTCTCTACTGCACTGCTCATAGAACACTTCTTTCCACAAAATTTATTTTGTTTGTTTCATTCAACACCCGCTCAGTCCCACAAGGCTGGCCCCCACATCAGCCAGCAATTGCAAGTCTAGGTTGTCACCTGTGTTTTTGACCAACTGGCTATAATTGGAGGTTTACATAACCTCCTTTTTGGGTATGATAATTTTGCTAGAACAGCTCGCCAAACTCAGAAATGTTCTCTAGTTACTATTATTGATTTATTAAAAGCGTGTGTGTGTGTGTGTGTGTGTGTGTGTGTGTGTGTGTATTGATTTTAGAAAGAGGAAGGGAGAGAGAGAAAGAGATAAACATCAATGATGAGGGAGAATCATTGATCGGCTTCCTCCTGCACACCCCCTACTGAGGGCTGAGCCCGCAAACTGAGCATGTGCTCCTATCGGGAATTTAAATCTGTGACCTCCTGGTTCATGGGTCAACACTCAACCACTGACCCACACCGGCTGGGCAAAAAAAAAGCATATTTTAAAGGATTTAAATGAACAGCCAGATGAAGAAATACATAGCAAGCTCTACCAAATCATTCAGCTGGGGTTTTCTATGGAGGCTTTATTACATAGGCATGATTGACTGAACCATGGCTATTAGTGATTAAGTCAACCCCTTGCCCCTCTTCTCTCCTCATAGGTGGGGAAGAGGGGGATACAGATAGCATCTTATGACAAGGTTGGTTCCCCTATTAACCCCCATTCTAAAGGGTTTTCTAAAAGTCACCTTATTAACAAACTCAGGTGTGGATGAAAATGAATTACCTACCTAATAAAAGAGTAACATGCTAATTGACCATACCTTCGTGATGCCCACCAGCCAGTCAGGAGTGAGTATGCAAATTAACCCAACAAAGATGGAGGGTTAGTTTGCATACACAGGCGCCAAAGTGGCCAAAGCTGCTCTGGGCCTCTGGGCAGCGTGGGAAGGCAGAAAGGCGGCTCCGGGCCGGAGCGAAGGCGGTGCCAACAGCCAGGGGAAGGAAGGCCCATTCTTGAACAAATCTTCATGCATCGGGCCTCTAGTTATGAATAACAAAAAAACTCCTTGCACCTTTCACCTTTATCACTCTTATCACTTAGAAAATTCCAAGGGTTTTAGGAGCTCTTTATGGGGAAAAAGACCAAATAGAAATTACTCAACTGCAAAAAATTAAATCTAATGTAATTGTATTTGGTAGTCTGTTAATAGTTTGTTTTAGGTTAAGAATTTAAAAGATTTCTTGGGTTACTCCTTATCCTGTGTGTTCAATGATATACTAGTGGGAAGTTGAATTTGCATACTATTACAAATAGCCAAACAGAATTTGTAGTTCTGCTATTAATAGTAATGTCTATATAAACACCAGATGAGATTAAGATAAAGAGTTGTAGTTATGTTCTTCATTGTTTTCTAGGTTAGTTAACAATGTAATTAATCACTGTCATTCAATATGTAATCCACATAATTATAAGCATATTGGAGATATTATTGATTGTTATCTATTACTTCCCAGTAGTGTGGTTTAGTGGATTTATCAAAAAGTCTTCCTAGACTAATGGAAGTGTTCTTCATTGCCTTTTGGCTGACCTTAGTTTGATTGCCAATCGCTCAATCCCTAGGCAAGCAGGAGCCTACAATGCTTCTGAAATGCAATGTTTATTGGAAAATGATTCTTCACATAGCACTGAAGTAGTCTTTTCTAGTTGACTTGATAGATTTTTACCAAGTTATAATGATGTTGTTTCCTGCATTGGAATAATAAGAAAGTGGAACAAAAGACATAAAAACCCAGGTAGCCAGGTGGTGGGAGGAAGGGCATGTAGCATTTCCTGCTAATGAAAAAGTTATATTAATGAATATTTAATTAAAATATAACTAAAAAGCCAAGGTGTATTTATTTCAGTGTGTTAATATAGCTTTCTATAAAACTAGAGATTGTTTTTGTGTGTGTGTGATGTATCTTAAATTCTGATTTCAGAGGAGACAATTAAAAAAACAAAATTTATGCAGAATCTTAAAGGCTAATAATAATAATTACTTTTAATTTTTAATTTAAATTTGTGTTTTACCAAATAAAAATATTTTTTGACATCTTTACTATATAGTGAAGTCCAAAAACAATTTCCGATTGAGTTATATATACAGCCCATCATGTTATCAAATATGGTAGACAGATAAAATTGCTGTGTGATAAACTTTATGACTTAATTTGATATTTTTGTTATAATTGGTGAATTAATAGGAAACTAACTTATAATTTATAACCTAATTTATAATCTAAAAAGGAGAAAATAAAAGGTAAATCTGATTTTTAGTGTTATATTTGAGAATAGACAAATGAATGGAAGAGCTCTGAAATTGGTAAAGGAAAACAGGAAAGTTTATGCACATATTATTCCATCCATTTTTTTATATCAGATTTGGGATTAAAATAAAATACCTCACCCAAGGATATATTTTTTTGTTTGTTTTTTATTTCTTATTTTAGAGCAAGTGGGAGGGGAAGAGAGAGAAAAAAAGAAAGAGAAAGAAATGATGTGAGAGTGTAACATCAGTTGGTTGTCTCCCATATATGCCCCACCTAGATATGTACCCTATTGAGTTTTATATATATAGCCCATCATGTTAGCAACTGGGAATCGAACCTGCAGCCTTTCGGTATATGGAACTACACTCCAACAAACTGAGCCACTTGGGCAGGGCCAGATTTGGGATTTTTTTTAAAAAAACGGTATATTTTATTTAGGTGTTTAGTTTGATGTTTAATTGGTTTTATTGTTTTATTTCTCTGAGATGAGTCAGTGGATGTTGGAACATGGAGGGAAGTTGGATAATAAACTGCCCATCAATTGCAATGCAGAACTATGGTGAAGTCTTGCTGTTATATTCTAGCATTCCAATTCCAGTGCAATGGCAAACATTAGGTTCTTTCTTTATAAAATATCAGTTTCTCTAAACAGACTAGATGGCATTGGTATTATAGTGTCACTCTTAAAATTTATTATAAAAAAATTAGTAAAGTAATATGATTATAACTTATTTCTCCAGACAAAAGACATCACTGTATAATGAGAATTTTGGATTGTAGCCCCAGCTTGGCTAAGGGCTTTTTTGGTTTTGTTTATAAAATGGGAAGCATTGTTTTTAGTTGTCAGGGTGGTTGTAAAAATTTAGTAAACAGGAGTGGTGCATTAAATGCGAAAGCAGAAATGACAAAGAAAAATAATTAAAATGACTTATCTATTCTAATAAATACCAATAGTAATCTTTTTTATTTAACTCTTACTTGATTTTTATAACAACCCTGCAAGGGTGCAGGTTGGTTATGATACTTCTATTTTATAGATGAGGAAATTGAAGTGTTTAAACAAAGAGTTTTGTAGATTGTTCAAAGTCAACAGTAAATACTGACTCTGAAGTGTCCATCTGACTGTCCCTCTTCTATACCTTTCAAATTATTGACAGAAATATACAAAGCTTTATTCCAAAGATGCCTACTTTTTTGGAGGCTCATCTTTAGAATGTGATTTTTTAAAATCTTGTAATTTATCATTATATACTACTTGAAAGGCATTTACATTATTTCACTTAATTTAATTATTTTAAGAATCTTTATGAAATTTCAGTATGTTAATTCACTTTTAGTTATAGTACATTATTCATCATTTAGTAAAATGTAGATATAAATAACAGGCTTTTAAACTGTTTACTGACAAATCATTTTATTCTCAAGGTTTGGTGAGAACTACAGATATAGAGAACTGTATCTTAAACCATGTACTATAAAATTTTTTTAACTTGATTTTACTGCCACTAGGGGGTGCCTGGTAATTGAGTCTTATTTTAAATTTACATCTTTCTGGAAAACAAAAAAGCCAAGAGCCACAAAATTATGATATGAACACCCTATAATTGAATTATATTTACAATTATTTTAAAGTAAATTATGTTTTCAGAAACAGAATTTCAAGTTTTCTGAGAATTGAAGAGCAAATTCTTAAATCATAATCTTTATAACATCTGAAAAGCATTTAAAAATATTTTTAATAAATCAGATTTCTCAAATTAATTGAAAGGTGAAGTAATACCCCTATGGTACAGCTTTAAATTTTACTATAAATCATAGTAAAATTAGAAAGGGAAAAAAACTTAATTATGCATGTTTCATATTATTTTAGGAAAGATTCAGTCCATCAAAGATTATTGATTACCTACTAGATAAAAACAAGTTCTGTCCTCAAGGGGCTTATAACCTATTCATTAAAGGCATTAGGCTTTTTCTTAATTCATCTCTTTACAGAAATTTTCCTTAGATATCACTCATTTTTTTATTATGATCTGTCTGCCACTCAGGTTGATTTCTCAGTAAGATCCTCTTTTCTTCATCTGCTCGAAAGGTTGGTGTTCTTGAAAGTTCTGTTTGTAGCAGTCCCTGTTACTGTACCTTCTCCCTGACATCTAGTGTCAATGCTTCAATTTCCAAACGTGTAAGGTCACTCACAAATCTCTATTTATAAATGCACTAGAGGCCTGATGCATGAAATTCGTGCAAGAGTAGGCCTTCCTTCCCCTGGCTGCCGACACTGCCTTCCCTCTGGCACCCGGGACCTGGGCTTCTCTCCGACTGCCAGCAGGCACCCAGGACCCAGGCTTTCCTTGCAGCCCTGGCTTCCTCCAGAAGGTCATCTGGTCTAATTAGCATATTACGGTTTTATTATTATAGATATGTCCTAGTTGTCAATGGAACTTTTCACTGGTGTGTGTCCCATATGTAATTTAAAGTCATGTCTACAACTTATACACTCCTGAGAAGTCTGTACTACTACCTTGTGTTTTTTCTCTCAAATGTATAAAGTGCAAAAACTGCTTTGTGTGTTCCAAATAGGAAGATGATTATTTTAAAAACCATTGAGTTTGGCATGTAAGTAATTAATGACTTTATTGAGATCATTTTTGCCACAAAGAGAGGATGGGAATAAGTTTGTAGTAAATTTTAAGGGGTAAGTGAGAAATGAGGAATTAGAGTTACTCTCATTTTTAGAAAGCTTTACTATGAGGGTTAAGAATGATTAGAAGTTTGAGGAGAAAGAGACAGCAAGTAGGAAAATTTTTAATAAGTAAAACTGAAAAAGCACTGGTGGCCAAAAAGGGTATGGAGAATGTCAACTTTTGAACTGCTATTAAAAAATACCATAGACTGGGCAGCTTAAAATACAGACATGTATTTTTCACAATTCTTGAGTATGGGAAGTCCAGCAAGGTTTGATTTCTGGTGAGAGCTCCCTTCCTTTCTCACAGGGCCTCTCTTCTTATCATAAAGACAGAGGTCCCACCCCTCTGTCCTCATTTTACTTTTATTTTCTACTAAAAACTGTCTCAAAATACACTTGGGATTTCAATGTAAAACTTCTGTGCAGCCGAAACCGGTTTGGCTCAGTGGATAGAGCGTCGGCCTGCGGACTGAAGGGTCCCAGGTTCGATTCCGGTCAAGGGCATGTACATTGGTTGCGGGCACATCCCCGGTAGGGGGTTTGCAGGAGGCAGCTGGTCGATGTTTCTCTCTCATCGATGTTTCTAGCTCTCTATCCCTCTCCCTTCCTCTCTGTAAAAAATCAATAAAAATATCTTTAAAAAAAAACACACACACACAAAAAAAAGTTTCTGTGCAGTATGTAGTTCAGTTCATAGCAGGGAGATAGAGTCCAGGATTAAGTGTTGAAGTGAAGTTATCTAGCAGATTTAGAGACAGTAGGAAAGGTAGAAGAATAGAAGATTGGAGCAAATGGAGAACATTTCTGGATTCTGGATTTCGAGCTGTTAATAGTAATAGTTGATGACAAAGTGCAAATTATAGGTAATATGGAAATAGAAGATAGTAATAGTTATAAGAATAAGGATGCTAAGGAAGTGTGAAGTTATAAGTATATGGTAAGTGGCAGTGATATAACAATTACCATTTATGAAGACAGGCTTTTTGCCAAGCCCTTTATTTATTACTTATCATGAGGATTTATGTTATTAAATCCTCATGTTAAGTAATAGATATTACTCACCTTTTGCAGGTAGGGAAACTTACTTAGAGGCAGTGGTAAGTTGATAAAGAGAGACAGTGGTTATTGGGATTTCATTTAGGTTCATGTTTGAGGAAGGCTACAAATACTTTAGTCTGTATAGTACGTTCACGAATAACCATTTTTTTGTTCAATGTTGTGTTATTATAAAGTTGTTGAGATGCTACAGGAACCTAACTCATGTTTATATCAATTGGCCTAGGGCAAATTGTCTTTGTTCTATGTCGTTTTATTTAAATTTACAGAACAACTTTAAGTGAGGACTTACTGTATTAGGAAAACATAAACCTAGGTATAAATGTTATGGCCTGTAAGTACTATAGCCTGTAAAGGACTTATGTAATCTTGTCCCTGACTTTTTCTCTTATTTCTATCATTCTCCCTCTGGCTCATAGCTTGCCAGCCACACTGGCCTCCTTGCTCTTCTTTAAACATTCTAAGCTTACTTCCACATCAGGGAATTTGCACTTTGTGCTTTCCCTGCCTAGAATGATCTTCCACCAATTATCAACTTGGCTCATTCCTTTACTCTATTTAGGCCTCTACTCAAATGTCACATCCTCAGAGAGGCTTTTCTTGATCCCCCTGTCTAATCAGTCCGCCTGTCATATCCTCTCTCTTTATCTTGCTTTATCACTATAATACATTATATTAGTAATATATTCATATTCATATTTGTTTTCTGTCTTCCTCATTACAGTGTAAAGCTACAAGAAACCAGGGACTGTTTTTTGTCTACTGCTGTATCCTCAGAAATTAAAAGAGTACCCAAAACATAATAGATACTTAGAAATATTTGTGGAATGAGTACTGTAAAGTGACACACATTCCTAAGGATTTTGCCTGTTACAATAGACCAAAGCTAAAGAGTAAAGTTCTAATGGTGGGATATCAGGCATCATACAGAACAGAGATTAGGTATTTGGGGACCAGAAGATCCTATAAGTGTCCCATAAATCAGTGAGCTAGACAATCTTCACTCCTTGGAATGAGCTTAGCTTTTATTTTTGTCTAGGGTTCCTTATGGTTTTTCCCATCATAGTATGGATAATGGAAGGAGCTGTGGTTTTATAGTCACACACTGTTCAGTCCTACACTGGTTTTGTGGTCTCATGCAATACCTTTCCTTTTAGTCTTCATTTCCCTAGTATTATTTTATGTATGACTCTTTCGAAACAGATCCTGAAGAGCAAGAGTATTCTTATTGAGCATCTCCCTCAGCTCATGAAAAGGTCATCTATGAAAGAGGCCCTTAATAAACAAACATTTGTTGTAATGAATATGAAACATTTCATGACTAAATGAGGAATGTGATTTTTGGTCCATGCATCTGTATTCCTTCATTGGCTGTTTTGCTAATTTTCAAACTCATTATAAAATGTTTTCCAGATAAATGGAGAGTCCATTTATCATGTTATTCACACAGGATGCCAGTTATTCACTCATTTACCAGATACAGATTGAGTACCACTATACAATATGTTAAGTCCTTGTTCTAGGTGCTGGGGATATCATGAGGAACAAAATGACAAGGTGCCTGTTTTCATGGACATGAAAATATAATATGTATAGAGGTGGGTGTATGGTGGGAGGACAGGCAATGAATTATAAACAAGAAAAAAAATCAGATGATAATAAGTGCTTTGCAGAAAATCAAAATAGAGTGGCAGTTGGGTGACTACTCTAGGTTCTAAGGTCTGGAAAGGCCTTTCTGGATATGTACTGTTTAAGCTGAGAAATGAATGATTGAGGAGTCATTCAAATGAAGAGTATTTTGGCAAGGGAAAGAGCTAGTGCCAAAGCCCTCGGGTCATGTATAAATATACTAGTTGGAGAAGGTTTAATATTTTGAAATTTGGTATTGCTAATGACCACCTTGCTAGAAAAGGACTGAGTGGAGTGCTTGGTAATAAAAGATAGTCTTTTCAACTTCGCTTTGGTTGCATTCTCCTAAGTGATGAAAATGTTCAGCTCTACTTTAATTATATAGATTTTCTTAATTTTTATAGCAAGGTGGTAGAAAATAAAGTTTGCCTTGTGTGTAGTCGTCCCTTTTACAAGTAGTAATTGAGCCTTTTTGTTGAACTTTAACCTTCTTTATACTGGGAGGATGATGCCAATTAATATTTTAATGACTTCTATGGGGGTAATGTTGAGCTCTGGTCAGACAGTCAAACAGAGACTATTGGGTGGCCTCTGAGTTGCAAAGTTGCTTTTAATTATGGCTTTGAACTAGTTGCTATTTGTGATAGGAGGAGTAAATTCAGGGTGCTAATTGGTACTCCGGTGATAGTTGAGTAAACCACTGGGGTTAAAATATATGCCTCTTTTTTGTCCTTGAAAACCATTAGTAGAAAGCAGGTGACAGTAGCCTTGCATTAAGGGTAGGGCATTGTATTTTCCAGTGGGTGCTGTGGAAGGAATTGCCACAGAATCATTGTATGACTTAGGGCAGGTCACCTCTCTACTCTGGATCTCAGATGCTACTAGAAAGTAAAGATGCTTTTCTACATTCTTCGGCATCCCTGATGCCACTAAATTCTTTGTTTCCTCTACAGTTCTTATTAGTGGTTTATACACACAAAAATGAGTATCCATAGTGGAAAACAAAACAGCTTTAAAATCAGACTAGCATCTAAAGGAACATATGGCTTAGACTTGAGTCCTAAGTAGGGTCCTTTACTTTTCACTCCAGATCTAAATCTTAGGACCTGGAAAGAATTATGACTGGATCTTCAGAGCCTGATGGACTGATGCAATAGACCTGCCACTAGACCTAGGAAAGACAGCTTAGAGAGTTCATGGCATAGAGAGTGAAAGAGGAAGCTGCTTGTCTCATCCCTGTCACTGTGAAACCTAATCTAGTATAATGTGACCTTGTGGATAATTGTAATAGTCTTTCCTCTTTCTTTGAGAGAATCAACTCTAGAATGGGGAAAACATGCTACAAGAGTTTTCATTAAAAAACTTCCTTGGTAGGGAGAAGCAGCATGGGCAGAAATAGTATTCCCCCTATGAGCAGAGGCAGAAGCTTGAAGAAAAGCAAACAAAACATTCTTTTCATGATCCTTGAGGTCCCTTCTAACTCTCTACAGTTGATATGCACTTCACTACATTTATTAAGCACTAGAAGCCCGGTGCACGAAATTCGTGCACGGCGGGGGGGGGGGTTGTCCCTCAGCCCAGCCTGTACCCTCTCCAATTTGGGACTCCTGGAGGGATGTCCGACTGTCCGTTTAGGACCGATCCCGGTGGGATCGGGCCTAAACGGACAGTCGGACATCCCTCTCACAATCCAGGACTGCTGGCTCCCAACTGCTTGCCTGCCTGCCTTCCTGATTGCCCCTAACCGCTTCTGCCTGCCAGCCTGATCACCCCCTAACCACTCCGCTGCCAGCCTGGTTGATGCTTAACTGCTCCCCTGCCAGCCTGTTTGCCCCCAACTTCCCTCCTCTGCCAGCCTGGTCACCCCTAACTGCCCTCTCCTGCAGGGTTGATCACCTCCAACTGCCCTCCCTTGCAAGCCTGGTCCCTCTCAACTGCCCTCCCTTGCAGGCCAGGTGCCTCCCAACTGCCCTCTCCTGCTGGCCATCTTGTAGTGGCCATCTTGTGTCCACATGGGGGCAGGATCTTTGACCACATGGGGGCAGCTATATTCTGTGTTGCAGTGATGATCAATCTGCATATTACTCTTTTATTAGATAGGATAGAGGCCTGGTGCACGGGTGGGGGCCAGCTGGTTTGCCCTGAAGGGTGTCCCGGATCAGGGTGGGGTTCCCTTGGGGCGTGGAGCGGCCTGAGCGAGGGGCCTGTGGTGGTTTGCAGGCCGGCCACGCCCCCTGGCAACCCAAGAGGAGGCCCTGGTATCTGGAATTTATTTTCCTTCTACAATTGAAACTTTGTAGCCTGGAGTGGAGCCAAGCCTGCTGCTCCCTCTGGGGCGGCAGCCATCTCTGTGGCAGTTAATTCACCTTCTACAATTGAAACTTTGTAGCCTTAAGCGGGTGAGCCCGGCCAGGGTGTGCGGAAAGCTTTGCTTCCCCTGTTGCCGCCGGCAACCCTGGCCTGCTCTCTCAAGCTCCATTCTGCCACCATTTGTTTGAATTTGTTTACCTTCTATAATGGAAACTTTGTAGCTTGAGTAGAGGCTTAGGCCTGCAACGGCTATGGAAAGCTTGGCTTGCTCTGTTACCTGGGAAACCTTGCTCACTGTGGCTGTAGCCATCTTGCATTGGGGTTAATTTGCATACTCGCCCTGATTGGCTGGTGGGCGTGGCTTATGTAGCGGAGTGATGGTTAATTTGCATATTACCATTTTTTTTTTATTTTTTTTTATTAGAGAGGATGGTATAATAAGGGAAATACTGAAGTATTTATTCCTCCTCTATCTCAGCTTTTTGTAACCATCCAGCTGCTTTGGTACTAAGTATCCATCTATACTCCTAGTTTTGGTTCTAGCTAAGAAGTGCCACCTGGTGGATGGTATGTATATTAATACTCATACAAACTTACGTACCTTTTTCCCCCCTCTTTTTCATCTCTCCCACTCTATTCTGAGGACATTCTAAATGCTCATCTGCCTCTATGACCCCAATGAAGAAGGATAACTGAGAAGTATCATGGAACTGTTGTGGGATTCAGTTATGAGAACTGAGGATGCTTTCAAATAGCTTTCATCCTACTTCTGTTTCCCCAACACCTCACAATCTCTGCACAAACATTAATCCTTGTGATATCGTTCGCTCTTTTGTCTGTATCATGCTATTTCTGTGTTTGGTGTACTCCCTTAATGCAAGAAGAGTCATGTCCACGACACCTCTGAGTTAGAATGAGAGGAAAACTGTAGGATATCTTCTTTGGAAGGAGATAAAGCAATCATTTACTCTAGTCTCATTTTATGAGTGGAAGAACTGAGGTACGGTTCCTAATAGTCTATTAGGCCTTAGTTTCTTCATCCAGAATGGTCAGGATGATAATTTCTACCTCACAGGGTTTTTTGAGAAGAGCAGTATGGTTAAATAAAATAGCACATGTGAGGATTGGACCTGGCACAGTACAACAATACAGGTGCTCAGTAGTTTCTCTTTCCCAGATCACAAAGCTAGTTAATAGATGAGTCAGAACTTGGCTCCCATATAGTTCTTAGCTCCAAAGAACTCATCATAGTGCATTTGAACAATGCTCAAAACGTCAAAGTCAATAATGGTCCTCAACATAATGTCTCATTTCAATCTATTTCATGTGTAAAGTAAACTATGAGCAGTGCCTACTGGCTTATAGTAGATGCTCAATAAATCCTTTAAATGAATGGATGAAGTATTGCAGCGTATTCAGAAAGAGATGAACAACTTCCAGTGGGGGACTTCTTTGGCTAAGTATTTTTATTTTTGGACTAGAAAAAAGCAGTAGGTTTTAACCTCCAAATAACCTGCTGAAATGTCACTTGAAATGGTTGTTCTGACTGTGTCTTCTTCATGTCTTCTTTATTGATTAAATGGAGACCCGGTGCATGAATTCGTGCACCAGTGGGGTCCCTCAGCCTGTCCTGCAGGATCAGGCCGAAACTGGCTCTCTGACATCCCCCAAGGGGTCCTGGATTGCGAGAGAGCGCAGGCCAGGCTGAGGGACCCCACCGGTTCATGAACAGGGTCGGGGAGGGACGCGGGAGGTTGGCCAGCCAGGGAGGGACCACAGGAGGGCTCCAGGGTGTGTCCGGCCCGTCTCACTCAGTCCTGATGGGCCAGACCCCAGCAGCAAGCTAACCTACCTGTTGGAGCGTCTGCCCCCTGGTGGTCAGTGCATGTCATAGTGACTGGTCAACCCATCAACTGTCTGCCCCCTGATGGTCAGTGCATGCCATAGTGAGCGGTTGAGCAGCCTTGGCATATCATTAGCATATTACGCTTTGATTGGTTGAATGGATGACCAGACACTTAGCATATTAGGCTTTTATTATATAGGATATTTGTGAGATTTTAGCAGTGTGTCAGAGAGACCTTAAGTAGCCTTTAAATGACAGTTTTTTGAAAACTAAGTATCTATAATAATAAAAGGGTAATATACAAGTTGGTTATGATGCCCTCATAGTAATGACCAAACAGCAGGCTGCGTGGGACGACCAGGCCAGCGGAGCGGGGGTGGGGGGCAGTGAGGGGCGACCAGGCCGGCAGGGGAGGGCAGTTAGGGGTGATCAGGTTGGCAGGCAGAGGCAGTTAGAGGTGATGAGGCTGGCAGGGGGGGCAGTTAGGGGCGATCAGGCAGGCAGGCAGGTGAGCAGTTAGGAGCCACTGGTCCCAGATTGTGAGAGGGATGTCAGACTGCAGTCGGACATCCCCCAAAGGGTCCCGAATTGGAGAGGGTGCAGACTTGGCTGAGGGGACCCCCCTCCCGTGCACAAATTTTGTGCACTGGGCCTCTAGTATGCAAATAAATGTTCTAAATGGATCAACTAATTTTTCCCCCCCAAATACTCTGCAAAACAACTTTCTCCCCCCACAAAGGGTATTTATCTATGAAAATGCTTTACGTTGTAATCAGTACAATATTTGATAACAATTAGATATATTATTCTTAAAGTAACTTAAGAATAAATTGATTTATTTATAAATTTATGTTATATTTTATTGATTTGTCTATTACATATTTCTCAAGGATAAATGGATATAACCAATGTTCCAAGTGCATTCTTGCTTGCATACTGTTCAACTTAAATTTAATTCTAGTGAGTGTTATTAGATTTTATAAAAGTGAAATTTAAGAGTATTGGGTTGGTAAGTGTTTCAGTGGCTACTGAAAAGTGGCTCATTTTACTTTCCCTAAAGTTATGTATTCTGGATGAAAGAAGAAACTTGTCCCCAATTAAAGCATTAATGGAGATCACAACACATCTAATTGGATTGATGTAGCAAACCCATTTATATAGTTTACTGCCTATTGGTAGGTCAGTGACTACTGAGATTAGCTTGTTAACCTCACACTTTGAAAAAGAACTGCAGGTATTCTCTATGGTTGATTTAATGGGCACTCAGAAACTTGGTCAGTAATTCATGGAACAAAAATCAATGTATCTATAAATGTAATTTTTTGGGCTTTCTTCGTATTATGCCTGGATGGATAGAATTATGTTTTGACAGTTTTGCTATAAACTACTTGATGAATCACAATATATCACTATCACCACTAATTACCACATTTTGATTAATCTTATATACTTTGGTTAATACATTTTGCTGAATCCAATATATCACTGTATTGATAAACAGTAATTACAGACATAAGGACACCTGAACTTTGAAATTATCATGAAAAATGTTATTAAGAATTATGTGAAACTTAATGTTTGTTTATCTGGACGTATTTAATTGCGAGCAAAGAAAGCAATTAAAAGTTACTTCGTTAAACGTGATTTTAAGATTGTTACAGAACTTGTGATGATAACATGGTGTCTTAGAGGAAGGATGTTAACAACTGTAGCAAAGTGTTAATTAAGAATGATGTAATCTTCACCTCAGAATTATTAGTATCATATGTTAGTTTAGCTGGACAGTAGCAAAACCTAGTTTCAGTTATGATGAGGGCTCAAGTTGTATTTATAGTGGAAAGATTAACATTTTCTATACTGTTCCTGAGACGATTTAAAAATCCTGAATGAAATACAGTCAAATGTAAACATCAAGTCCCGAGCTCATTTACATATGTGCCAGATTTTCAAACTAATTGCTATTTGAACCTAATCTGTCATTGCTGGCTGCATTAGCTACAACAAACATTACATTTACATATTGATTTCTTATTTTGTTTTAGTGTAAATAATCCATAATTATAGTAAATTTGGTCTTTTGTTGACATGACTCCAAGTTTAGAATGGAAATTTAAATTGCTGTGTGTCATGCTTTTTAATGTAAAATCTTGATGTATCTGAAAGGATCATTACAGATCATAAAATAGTCCCAATGAAACAAAAGAGAGCATTGTATAATACCTTTTGGAATTATATAAATGTAAAGTATTAGTAAAAAATTCAATAGCACATTCCAAGTTTATTTACATTTTTATAATAAAAAGTCACAGTAATTTGAAAGAACTTAATTTGTTTTGCTTCAATATCAAGTCATATTTAAAAAATAAAATCTATTGGAAATTAGCATCTTATTTTACATCGATATTTTTTTTTAAAATATCCAGTGCAAGAAAAATAATATAGTATACACACAGCAGGAGTGAAACAGGAGATTTTGGATTTCTATATTGATTTAATATTTTACTCATCTTAACTACATATACAGCATTGATTTGAAAAGTTTAATTTCACTGACAACAATCCATATTGTATCAGTGGACATATGGTCTTATTAAGTTGCAATGGCAACAAATTAATGGTTTTCAAATACATTAATTAAAAGTGTATTGTCTTTTTAAAGTTCAAATATGGGACCCATTTAATTGTAAAATGGTAGTTATATGATTATTTCCTTTTTTTGGTTTATAATTTTTTTATGGAGATATAATTTACATGCAATAAATGTACAATTCTCAACCATCCCCCATTTATATGAGTTTTAACAAAAGCATATTATTTTCTACCAAGGGTTTTAATGAGGGGGTTTTTAATTTGCATGTGTATATACAGATGTTTGCAGACAGACAGCCATTTCAAAACCTGTCCTGAACTGATGGCAGTTGTTTACTTGAGTGTTGTGAATACAGAAGCCTTAAAAACCTTATATTAGTCAATTCAGGCTGCTATAACAAAATACCATTGACTGGGTGGCTTAACAACATTTATTCTTCACAATTCTGGAGACTGAGAAGTACAAGACCAAGGTGCCCATAGATTTGCTTCCTAGTGAGAGAGCCCTCTTCCTGATTTGCAGATGGCTGTGTTCCCACTGGGCAGACAGTGAGAACAAGCTCTAGTCTTTTCTCTTATAAGGACACTAATCCATCATGGTGGGCCCCACCCTCATGATTCTATCTATCTAAACTTAAGCACCTTCCAAAGGCCCTAACCCTAATTGGGGATTACACTTTTAGCATGAATTTGAGGTGGGGCACAAATATTCAGTCCATAACAGCCCTGAAGCCCAAGACTGAATTTGTTGTTTTCCTAGTCTAGTTGTTTACATTTGTATTTTATACAGTGAGTGCTTTCCCTAGAACTGTTACAGTTTTATTTTTTATTTTTTTAAATAAATCTTTATTGTTCAGATTATTACAGGTGTTCCTCTTTTTTTTCCCCTCATAGCTCCCCTCCACCCGATTCCCCACCCCACTCCCTTACCCCCCACTACTGTCTTCATCCATAGTTGTAAGACTTTTGTCCAATCTCTTCCCACACCCCTCAGACCCCCTTCCCCCTGAGAATTGTCAGTCCATTCCCTTTCTATGTCCCTGATTCCATTATATTCACCAGTCCATTCTGTTCTTCAGACTTTTTATTCACTTGATTTTTAGATTCACTTGTTGGTAGGTATGTATTTGATGTCTTTTTGTTGTTCATAATTTTTATCTTTACCTTTTTCTTCTTCTTCCTCTTCTTAAAGAATACCCTTCAGCATTTCATGTAATCCTGGTTTGGTGGTGATGAACTCCTTTAGCTTTTTCTTGTCTGTGAAGCTCTTTGTCTGACCTTCAATTCTGAATGATGGCTTTGCTGGGTAGAGCCATCTTGGTTGTAGGTTCTTGCTGTTCATCACTTTGAATATTTCTTGCCACTCCCTTCTGGCCTGCATAGTTTCTGTTGAGAAATCAGCTGACAGTCGTATGGGTACTCCCTTGTAGGTAATTAACTGTTTTTCTCTTGCTGTTTTCAAGATTCTCTCTTTGTCTTTTGCTCTTGGCATTTTAATTATGATGTGTCTTGGTGTGGTCCTCTTTGGATTCCTTTTGTTTGGGGTTCTCTATGCTTCCTGGACTTGTAAGTCTATTTCTTTCACCAGGTGGGGAAAGTTTTCTGTCATTATTTCTTCTAATAGGTTTTCAATATTTTGCTCTCTCTCTTCTTCTGGCACCCCAAAAATTCAGATGTTGGTACGCTTAAAGTTGTCCCAGAGGCTCCTTACATTATCTTCATATTTTTGGATCCTGTTTTTGTTTTGTTTTTCTGGTTGGGTGTTTTTTGTTTCCTCATATTTCAGATCTTTGGTTTCATTCTTGGGGTACGTTGATCTACAGTTGAGTTTCTGTATATTCTTTATTTCAGACAGTGTATGCTTTATTTCTGTCCTTTTCCATTTTTTTGGCGTTCTCATTGAGGTCCTTGAAGGTCTCATCAAGTTTCTCAGCAGTTTTTAGAAGATTCTTGAGTAACCTTATAAATGTGGTCCTGAACTCCATGTCGTCCCGTAGTTTGCTTTCCTCCATTGCCCCCTTTCGCGACATGCCTCTGTGTCTCCGCATTTTGGCTGCTTCCTTATGTTGATGGAGCGGCTTTGTGTGGTAGGTGACCCACAGGGGCCAGTAGCTCAGCCTCCCCAATCACCCGAGGTGGACAGTCTTGGTACACCCCTTTGTGGGCTGAGTGCAAACTCTTGGTGTAGTTAAGCCTTGATTGCTGTTGGTACCCTGGGAGGAATTGTCCTCCAGGCCAATTGGCTGTGGGGACTCACTGTGTTTATAATGGAAGAACTGCTGTGCTGGAGACACACTTATGGTGCAGGACTTGTTTCAGTGGGGCTTTGGTGCTCACTGAGTCTGCCTCTTGAATGTGTCACTTATGAATGTGAGGAGTTGAAATCTGTGTCTTACACTGACCACTAGGTGCACTGGCTTCTGGATCTCCAATGGGGTGCAGGTCAGCTACTGTCTGAGGTCACCCTGCAGGAGCTACAGCAAGAACTACAATCCTCTCCTCCCTGCTTGGGATTTGTAGATTATGGAGCTGTCTGAACCGGTTTGCAAGTTAGCAGCGATAGGGAAGGCCATTCATATGCAAAAGCCGCTGCTTGGAGCTTGGGTGAGCTTGTAGGTTGTGCGGGGCAGAGTCTCAGGGCGTCACTAGGCTAGGGCGTGGCAAACAGCAATGGCTGCAAGTCAGCCGTCCTTCGCCTCCGACCGCGTCCCTGTGTCTCGCGCCCCAGCGCAGCAAACAATTATTCCTCCGCACAGCTCTGCAAGCAAGCCACCCTCACTTTCCGACCCGATGGCAGACAGTCTAGCTTCTCCCTGTAGGAGTTTGGGTCTCGCGCGTCTCCCCTTCGGGTTGAAGAAAACAACGCCTGCCGCTAGCCAGGATCTGCCGCTAGCCGGTATCACACACGCGCCCCTGTACCTCAGCTTTTCAGCGTTTGTGCACTGATTGCTCCCCTCTCTTTCAGTCTGGTTGTAGAACTTCCACTCATCCAGCCCTCCCGTGGCTCTGGGTGATAGACGTTTTGTCTTTTAGTTGTAGTTTTAAAATTGTTGTGCACGGCCGTAGTTTAGGTGTGTTTACCTACGCCGCCATCTTGGGTCTCTCCAGAACTGTTACAGTTTTAATAGGAAGGCTATGGTTTAGCCTGGTCAAATCTTCTGCCCACTGAAGACTTTAAGAGGATTCTGGATTAAAGGAATTGCTGGAGAGGAAATCCTTAAATTACTGTTATTATTCTTCATGCAAGACTTACTATTCGTTCAACCCTATGAAATGGGCTTGCTTCTCTTTGGCAGTAGGGAAGCCATTTCTCTTCTTAGTCAGAAAAAATGACAGGTATATGCTACATGATTATCAAATGATTGTTTCATTACTGTAATGCAGCTTTAAGTTAACCTTGAAAAATCAGTACATCTTATGTATTAAAATAGCCATGTGCTTTGTTCACTAAAGTACTCTCTCAATGTGAAATAAAATCACTAGACTGTTGCATTTATTTTCTTAGTATTGTTGCTTTTATCAGTACTGGACATATGGAGGCTAAAAATGTATGGCTTTTTATATTTGCCTGTATAAAAATGTAGCTTCATTTATTGTGGCTTTTGTGTTAAAATTTGTCATACATTATTTTCCTCTTATTAAAAAAAAACTGAAAGGGAATATAAAATGTATTAAATTAAGCCAGTAAATTAAAATGAATTTGGTATGTATTGGAAGACAGATATTTTATAGATGCCTTCTCTATTCCTGATAAATGTTGACAGTTAAATGGGAATGAGATCTTCCCAGGCAGAAGTGGACATTCTGCTAATGAAAGAACACTAGAAGCCCAAGACTTGTGAACAGAAAGGGAAACAGAGAAGGGATGTTCTATTGAAGCTATTTCTAGAATTGTGTTGGTGGCTTAGATATTAATGTTTAGTTATAATATTGAAAATTTTAAGGGCGTGGATATCTATCTAATCTCTATCTGTTTATCTTTTTTATAATTATCTCTCTTATATCCTACCTATCCCCCCTACCCCCCATTTTTAAAATTAAGGAACTGGCTAGCAAAATTATGAGAAGGTATATATGAAAATGTCTAGCACTTTGCCTAATAATTATTAAAAATGTTCAAATTTTAAGCATTAATTTCAGTCTGATTTGAGAGTAGAACAATGATTAAGTTTGAATGACAAGGTTTGAGTGGTAAGTTTGAATATTTTTGTAAAAACAGAACCATCTACTTGTTGGTAAATGCAAATATTTGAACTAAAAGGAAAATCATAATAGAGAATGAAAAATTAAAAACCAGTGCGAATACATGTTCTATCAAAACATTTACTCCATTGAATTAAAATTCAGACTGCTTTTAAAAAGTTTCTACGTTTGCTTACATATTTTTTCTTCTCTCTCTAATTGAAGAGAAAACATGGCACTAAAAACCAAACCCATATCATATTATTTCTCACCTACCTACTTTGGTTGGCAGTCATCTTCAGAGCTATTTTAAGAGTTGAAGTGGCATGAATGACTTTGCAATTTGAAGGTAAAAGAGAGCATGCTTGAAGGTGGGTTAGGTTAGGGCAAACTATCCTAACCAACCATTAGAAGATACTGTTAAGGAGAAAATTGCTCCTAGATACAGGAACTGAGGACTCAACTCATTATGCCAAGCAGCAGCTAGAATCAATTTGCCTAGATAATATTTTAGCAATAAAGTCTGAAAATTATGCAGATCACCACAATAAATTTCTTTTTAAAAAATTAAATTTATTTGGGTGTTATTGGTTAATAGGATCATATAGGTTTCAGGTGTGGATTTCTATCTTACAAGATCTGTACATTGCACTGTACCACCCAAAGTCAAACCATCTTCTGTCACCATATATTAGGTCCTCTTCACTCCCTTCCCCTTCCCTCTGGCAACCACCACACTGCTGTTTGTGTCCACAAGTTTCAGTTTTATATCCCACATATGAGTGAAATCATATTGTTCTTAGCTTTTTCTGCTTGACTCATTTCACTTAGCATAATATTCCATGTTGTCTCAAATGACAGTATTTCGATTTTTCTTATGGCTGAGTAGTATTCCATTGTGTTTGTGTACCACATCTTCTTTATCCAATCCTCTATTGAAAGACATCTTCGTTGTCTCCATGTCTTGGCCACCATGAATAATGCTGCAATGAACATAAGAGTGCATATATCTTTGTGATTACATGTTTTTGAGTTTTTTTGGGTCTACTATATACCCAGGAGAGGGTTTGCTGAGGCATGTGGTAGCTCTGTTCTTAATTTTTTGAAGAATTAACTCAAAATAGATCAAAGGCCTAAATATAAGATCTGAAATAATAAATTATATAGAAGAAAGCATCAGAACTAAACTTATGGACCTTGTCATAGAGAACATTTTATGGACTTGATTCCAAAGGCAAGGGAAATAAAGGCAAAAATAAATGGATAAATTTCTTATAGCCTTCTCCTTTCCCCTTCCCACTCTTTCAACAGGGGTTTGGGGTGGGGGACAGGACTCACGAAACAAAACTTACTCAGTTTACATGCCAGATTCTGTGGATTTCTTTGTATTTCCATAGCATCTTAGGAAAAGTATTAGAGTTCTTAGCAAACTAACATAAGAATTGTAAGTTTGCTTATCTGCCATCTCTTAATAAACTCAATGAAGAGAGAAGTATGATCTTACTGGGTTCCCTCCTCCTGTACCTGGAGGACAGATTATGAGTTAGACCTGGGTCACTGCTACTTATTTTATGTGCAGTATTAAGTATGCTAACAGAGTGAATGAATATTCAATGTTCTTCCATTTATTTCTTTGTCTAAAAAGTGCCACCCATCTCTTTTCCCCAAACAAAAGTTTTATCCCTTCCAAGTGATAAACTTAAAGGTGCTACTTATCCTTCATATTTTAACTTACATCTTTCTTCTCTGAAGCTTTCCTCTAACCTCTTTTCCCCTCTCATTGGGACAGAGTGTAGCACTTCCTTCTCAGTTTTCATTGTACTTTTTTCAATTTCTCAGTTGTAGCTATCATATTATTAAAATCCTATGTGGTCGTCATGCCCTCATGCCGTGACACCCTCACACCGCAAGGAGCGATCACCAGGAGGCTGCGGATGGGCGGAGGCTTGACACTGCATGTGCAGTGCGGAGGCGGGGCCCATGGCTCCAGCCTACCTCTTTGGGGCAATCCATCCAGGAGCCCTGGATGGGTGGGCGGGGCCTACCTCTTTGGGGCGATCAATCAGGGGGCTCCCGCACTGTGAGAGGGCACAGGCCAGGCTGGGAACCAACCCCCCCAAGGGCACGAATTTTGTGCACCGGGCCTTTAGTTACATTATATTATGGCTGTTTATGTATTTGTCCATCTTTATAAAATTGTGAAGTTTTTTTGTGAATCAAAACTATGTATTATTTGGGTTGGTTTTCTTAGCAATTGGAATAATTAATGCAAAGCATTGATTTAATATTTATTAATAAATGAATCAAAATTTTAATTTCGATGATAGTTTTCCAGAAGGCAAACTTGCTGTTTGAGACACACAAAGTTGAGTAAGACTCTTGCCTTCTGGAAATTCAAAATTTATTCATTGTTCAATCAGTATTTATATGTAGTTTGCAAGGCATTATGCTTAGGTGCTAAGGAGATGGTCACAAAGATTCTTGCATAAAGAAACTAGTGGGGTATCATGACCTTTGATTAATAGTATTTCATGCTATGTATTGGTGTTTCCTAGGTCATTTTAGTCAGTAATCAACCTGTAAATTCTATAGAAGACAATAGGACATTCAGATTAACTGCCTAATTCTAATCTTATGTTGCATGTATGTTTATCACATAGTTACAGATTGGCAAAGGAGGAGTGATGAAGACCAGAATGACATAGCACACCTAAATATTTTTCTGATTCCATAAGCCTGGCTTAATAATACTTGAGGCTGGCAGTACTGATTATTCATAAATAATGGTGGCAGATTTATATCTTCAATGCTGATAGTGCTTCTGAGTAGTATTGTCATAAACAAATAAAACCATGACTTACGCTTTTTAATATATGACTAATTCATTAACTCTCCTGGTTCTAACACATTTCTAATATTTTACAACTTTAACACAGAGTTTAATGTTGCCCTGAATTCTCCAGTTTCTGAATTCTATTTCTTAGTCCTAAGTGAAAGCATAATTAATTTGAAGGAATTTTGACATAGCAACTAAAGTTCTATAGATTTCATTATCTTCTGAATTTGGACTTAAACCATATTTCCATTCTTATATAACATTCATGAATATAAACAATAGCTTCATATTTCTCTTCATCCAGAACAGCGAGTATACATTTTAGTAACATACTTGGAATTTGATATAATTGACAAAGTTGGTTCTTTTGGAGAAAATACATATACAGACAATAACATATGATTTGCAGAAAATTCTTACGGATGCAAAATATTTAGAATTGAAGTTTAAAAACACCTTAGTAGAGAAGGAGTTAACAGGTTAGCTCCCCTTAGTTGTTCTCAGCATGCTCTTTTGCTTTTAGGAGCTGAAAAGATGATAACATTGGGTCTGGACATGCCTGTGTGGAGGTTATGATACTCCTGGGGTTTTTTGCAGCTAGCTGTAAAGCAAGCTAGAACTTGTTCATCTCAGAGTTTCTTGTTTTTCTTTCAACCCTTTCAGTGCCCTGCAGGAGTCATTAAATCAAAACTTCATGCTGATCATCACCCACCGAGAAGTCCAGCGGGAGTATAACCTGAACTTCTCAGGAAGCAGTACCATTCAAGAGGTGAGTTATGTCTCACAGCTAAGGAATAAAGGTAGCTCATTATAACTAATGTTGACCCTGTTAAAGAGGGCTTATCTGTTCTGGTTGGAAACTCGCTTTATGTTTCATTATTGGGTTCTTAAATTTAATTAACTGGAGCATCATGATTACTGTAGACATATTAAGTGATTTGACCTAGAAAGACAGTATTGTAAATGGGAGCTCTTGATAATTCTTAAAATAGTCATCTTAAAACTCTGCTTAAAATATTCATTATTATGTAATATATTTTGTAGTTTTATGGTAATTATTCAAAATATTAATTTGGAAATTGTTGTCAGCATGCATTTTTGAACATGCATGTATTATATTTGAAAAATATTAATTAAAATGTGTACCCTGTCTGTTTCCAAAAAGAATTTGAGGAGGCTTTTTTTTAAGCAGCTCAATGCCAGTGTTGGGCAGCATTTGAGGAATGCTGATGGAAACTTTTAGTCATTTAACTCAGAATATTTGAGAAGAGTCTTATTTATCGTCAGAATTTTTTTTTTCTTCTGTGTAGCCAACCAGGGCCACTGTTTCAAAAAAGAACCTCCCCCAAGAAAGAAGAGGTATCTTCTTGCCTGTGACCCCACCTACCTAAAAGCCAGTAATATATTTCCATGGGGGGAAAGTGTGTAAGGCTATGCCAGGACTTATGTTTAGAAACACTGAAATGATGTCACATTACCCCTTGTAAGTTGTGAAGACATCAATCATTTTGTCTACTAATGTTTTTCTAAAGAGGATTAATCATATATATTGAATTATATATTGAATATAACTAAATAAGGAAATTTAGTTTAAAAATAACTCCAGTTTAATCAAGAAAAGCAAAGATAATAGGTAAATTTTATCCTGTTGATTAATTTTTTAAATTGAAGACTAGTATAATGCATTATGGATAAATATAAATTGCTTTATTTGTTTTTCTGAATGAAACTTTTATTGCTAAAATGTTACCTTTTTTTTTATTTCCAGTTTCTGTAGTTTGAGTGTATTTCTGCTTTTTCCCACAAGAGGGCAGAAAGGACTATTAAACTGATAATCTAAAAATGCCATTCAGTGTTTTCAAATTAGCTTTTCTTATATTAACAAAAAGGAGCATAATGGCCAAATTATTGTTTGATTTATAGATAATTGGCATATTGCAGGGAGGAGACTTAATTTCACCCTTTTAAATTAAACAGGGAGATTTAAAAAGACATAAAATATTCATTAATGTTCGGTGATTATAAAGTAGTGGCATATATTTATTTTGCCTTTATTACTGTTTCGATGGGAAAATACTGCAAATATTTCCGAAATCGAGTTGGCCATACTGACAAGTTGAAATGTTTAAGCAGCATTAATGCAATCTGCTCACACCTGATATCCTATGCAGAATGATTCAAAATGACTACATCAATTATTAAAAGAAATATTTAAAATTCTGTAAATGTACCATTATGCGCCACAGTTGGCTGAAACTGTTCTTCATGGCCTCCTATTTAGGTTACCAAATACATATTAAGCTTCAAGGACTTGAAAACCGTGAATCTTTTTTATACCATTTTCTAAATGAAAAATGTCCCAGAAATATTTTTGCAAAGACCGATATTCTTATGTATATCTTGGCAAAAATTTGGTTTCTTCTGTTTCATTTTTCTTTTTCTTCTTTTTTAAAAAATTTAAAATAATACTTTGAAATGCTTCTTGCCAAGAAAAAATAAATCCAGTTGTTTCTAATATCAGTTGCTTTTCTGTGTGTAAACCAGGTACACATAGGCTCTTTATTCTGTACAATTTAGAAAAAAGACATGGATTATTCTCTTTAGGCCTAGGATCACACTCTTTAGGTCTAATCCTAAAACTTCCTCCTTTAACTTTGGAATACCTGGTGAGGTGGAGTTTCAGAAGGACAAGATGCTATTATGGTATTGCCATGCAACCTACAGTAACACCTAAGTTTTTCTTTTTGTGCATGATTGAAAGTCAGTTTGCTATAATCTTAAAAAGCTTTTGCAGTGTTATTTTATAAATGCTAGAATTTTTGCTGTTAATGTGGAAGCTTAATGATGCCATATATCCTAAATTGTAAATTAATTTCTCTCGCCAGTTTCAGAGATCTCTTTTCAGTGTTTTAAAATAGATCCAAGAATGAATTCTGATCAATATATGAAGAAAAGTAAGAAATTTAAAAAATGACACAGATTTATTTTCCAGTGTTGTAGTATAGTATCCTTGTTATAGGAGAAAATAATATATCATTTTTTGAAAGCCTTGCATTTTTAAAAGAAAGCATTTGTAATATTTTTCCCTCAAAGGGAAATTTCTATTAAATGAAATAGAGTTGAAAAGGCACTATGATTTCAACTTTTAGTGAAACAAAATACATTTTAAAAAAGATTGACTTAGAAAATAGAACTTAAAAGCAGTTAGAGTTTCAAATAAACTCTTCAGTGACCATATGTTCATGCAAGTTAATAGTGATAAACTGAGTTGTATAAGTATTCATTCTGGTCTGTGGTCTCTTGCATGTCTTATGGCCTTTGGGTGCTTTAGATTTTAATTTAAGCTAGTTAGAGATCGATGTGTGTTGGGTTTTTTTGGTTGTTGTTTTTAAAACTCTTTACAAATTCTTCCATTTATCCTCCTACTTGAAGAAAAGGCAGAGATAATATAAAAAGGTCAGAATGGAGAGTTACAAGTTGTTATAAAAATATCCTTTCTCTTTTCCATTATGTGAAATAGTTTGAAAATAGCTAATAATAGAATAATAACTTTGTGATAATGTCTTTTTACCTTTTTGGTTTCTACATTACTTATTTGTCACACTTTAAAATATGAATTTCCTTGAAAATTTAAACAAGCTTACCTTATCTTAATGGATATTCTACACAGAGAATTTAGCTTTTTAAACAATTAATTGTACAGACTCTAGTAATTCTGTATAATACTATTAAAGATCTGTGGTTACAAATGCACTTGGAATTGGTTAAATTAAGAAGTGGGGCTGGGGGGTAGATTGATTTGCCTACTGCAAATCCTAAACCCAGGTGTGGAAAAGGATATAAAGTCTCTGAAATCAAGCCAACTTTTCTTGGAAAAGAATTCTTTGTTGTCAATCTTACTACTGCAAAGCTTCTAGTGGGCAGAATATCCATTTTTCTTTGTATGTCATACAAATTTAAGAAATACAAACATGACCCAGAATAACAGTGATAAGTATTTTGGGTGTGGAATCATTAAGTATTTCCTATCTGTTACAGCAAGAAGCACGATGAATAGCTATTAAAATTATTTATATCTTCTTCCAAGTTTCACTTTAACCTAGAATTCCTCTCTGTTTTATTAATGTTGATTTAGCTCTTAATGGGAATAAAGAAAAAATTGACAAACTATAAAGATATATCTTGCATGGAATAGTAAAACATTTCACTACTATTACTAGTGATTGTCATATGGGAAGCCAACAATTTGAATTAGCAATAAGAAGATAACTAAGTACATAAATCATACCAGTTCTTAAAAATAATTTTGGCTACCTAATTGTGAAATCATGAAGCTAATTCTGATTCTGCAAATTCAAAACTTGTGTTGAGTTTTGTGTCTTTTTTCTGCTTGCTACTTTCTCAACTTGCTTGGCTAACATATATTTATAACTACTCTTTATTGTTGGAGGTTATTAACAGTAATTAAATATGTAGGTTTTTTTTTTACAGATTGTACTAATGGGCAATTTTCTAGTTGTGAGTTGACTATAACTTCTTAACTAGCATGCCCTTTCTGTAAATGTTTTAGGTTTAGTGGTTTTTGTTTGTTTGTTTTCCTGTTTGGGGGTAGGGTGGGAGATGCTGGCACAGAACTCAAGACCAGGATAGCTTAGAATGTGCATATTCAAGAGGCTAAATTAAATTGTGTGCTTATTTAATTAAAAGTTTAAGTAGTTTAATTTTATTGCAAGATAAATTGCATAAATAAGCTCAATTAGAATGAACCCATTTTAATTACTATATATCGTAGTTTGATTTTTTAAAACTTGAAATCACAAATGACATTTTAGCAAGAATGAAAGAAGTGTAATTTCTTAAGCAACTGAGCAATGAATTAAGCCTTTATTCAGCTTTCAGAAAAGGAGATTATGAGTTTCTTTCAAATATGCACGTATATTATTAGTTTCAGGTTACATTTTATAACTGAGATCTGTTGACATTATACCGTTTCAACTGAACAAATCAGTAATGACCATTTTATAAATGTTGAGGTTTTAATAAATTATTCTCTTGGGAAATAAATTTAAGTAATATTTACAATGCAGCCATTTGGAACTGACAAGTCTTTTTCTGCCTCTGAAAGTATTTTAGAATAATCTCTATTGGAAATTATTTTTAGCTCCTGTAAGTGTTTCTTCACCCTCATTTCAAGAAGATAGAAACAATGAATTTTTATTAGGAATTAAGGACAATGTTTTAGTCCTTTGTTACTTAAGATATGTGTATTCTGACATCAATTTGGCTGATCACATTTCATAATCTGTGATTTGTGGATTGGTAGTTTTAAAATGCCTAGGTTAGGAGAAACTATGTTCAGTTATCAAAAACTAATAAACATAAGACATTTTTATATGCAAGAAAAGGCAGAGAGTAAATAATTGCACTGGTGACCAATACTGTAATAATCCTGTTTTACAATATGCACTTGACAGGTTGTAATAGTGCTAATTGAAGAGACTAATTCACACTTGCTTCATTCTATTCAAAGGCAAAATCAGCAGCTTGTTTTGCTTTTGACCAGATGGTCCTCATGAACACCTACTGTGCACTTTAAGTGCTTTACTAGAATTACAAAGGCTGGGGGCTGCGTTCGACTCCAAATGATTTGAGAAGAGGGAGAGAGAAGGAGGAAAAAAACCTTCTGTGCTCAATGGATTTGGTGCAAGTAAATTAATTCTAGTGGACCCATTACACACTGAGCCCCTTTTCAAAGCTCTGAGCCTCCTCGCTTGCTCTGTAGCAATGAGAAAGAGAAAGAGAAAGGCAGATTACTGCAAACAGAAATAAAAAAAAGGGGTATGAAAGGGAGAAAAGAGGCCTTGAAGCCTTTCATATCATTTGAGTTTTTCAAGTGCGTTATTTTTGGGGAGGGTGGATATATGAAAAGCCAATTGGAGTTTTTTTTGTTTTAAAGTGCGCTATTTAAGCACCATGAATATAGGCACAAGAGCAACAGTTGACTGAGTTTACTGTGGTGAAGCTTTGTGTCCAAGGATGAATCAAATTCATTATATTCAACTCTTTGTGTTTTAACATGAATGTAGGGTTAGTTTCACAAGACTGTGTCTGTTTAGGATAATTATAATTTAATATTTTCCTTTCATAAAGTTATCACTGTAGATGTCTAAAATTTTAATCAAAGCAGATTTTGTACATTGACTTTGAAGCACCCTGACAGTTTAAAATTCAAAGGAAAGCTTTTTTAGTTTTCAAAAGAAAAGAAAGACTCATTCTAATGGCATTGAAGCAGAGATTATTATAACTAATTAGAAGTCACATCTGTTAGATTTTGGTTTGTGACTTACTTATGTATTTTTTGAGTAAAATATATACTTTTAAAATATATTGATGTTATTGAGTGAACCCAAAGGGATAAAAATGAACTTAAAAGAGAACCATTTATTTGAGCTAATTATTTTTGCAAATCTCTAGGTGATTCCATAAAAATATGTAATATGTTAAATTCCATTAAATGTGAATTAGAATTATGTAATTAATAACCTTAAGTTGGAATACACTTTTAAACAATATTTTTACATTTCTTATTAGCATAATTCTGATTATTAAAGTTATGAAATAGCAATATAAGTACACCCAGTTTGTGCAAATTTATAGTTATTTCTTATCTTTAAAGCTGCTCATGTACAATATGGTAATTTGGGATACTGACATTGTGAAATAATTAATTTTTATTCTAATCTATGTGGTTTAAGATACAAGGGATCACATCTAGAAATACATGTCAGTTATTTTATATGTTTATACTTTAAGTTTAATTCTCTTGTCATATATATTTGTTGCATAGTTTACTTTTGTTTGATGGTATATACTATTGACATTATAATTCAGGTTCATTTTAATTATAGCTATTATCAAAGAATACAAAAAAATCATACCAATAGTATATAACTTAATGATAATTATAAATATTTCATAAAAAAAGGTTATTTCTAGGTTTGGCTCATCTTTTTAAATGAATGCCTACAATTTATAGCTTAAAATGCTTTGTATGTCAGTATGTTTTATTTACATTCTTAGAAAATAATATATAGAAATGCAAAAGTAACCACAAGATTATTTTAGATTTTATTTCTCATACTTTTAATGAAGAAAGTACCATGCCTTTTTTGATATTTAAAATGAAATTATATTAATTTCCTATTTATGTGAGCATTACTTTGGGACTTATTCACTGAAATATAAGTTGTGGGGTGGGGAGGAATATAAGAGGAATCCCCAAACCTTCAACCAACAAAACATTCAATGAAATTTATAAGCCATGAGGTGTTAATAAATTGATATCCTTGGGGAGAAAAGGATTTCAAGAAAAAATTTTGAATGATGAAAAAAAAAAACTTCCTGAAATTTCTTTTTGCAGCAGGCTATTTAAAATAAAGATAATATTCTCTTTCTTGTGTGTATTATAAAAATCTACTTTAAAGCCAGAACCTCAATTAGCAGAGGCTGATTGATCATGACCAGACAGTCACTTACTTAGGTATGGCTGGTTCTCTGGTTTCACAGACACAGTAGTTGGAGCCTTTCTCCTCATGAAGAAATGTTTATTTCAGTGTTAAAATATTAACTCCTAGATTCCTGAATGCCAGAGACAAGATTCTTTCTTGTACGCTGAAGGTTAGAAAAGGCTGCGATTTCTTTATAGACCTTATTACTTAAGCTGAAATACCATGTTATTTAAGTTGAGAAACATTTTAACATTTAAGTATCCTCTAGCCATAAAGTAAAAGTAATAACTTCCATAATTTTCTCCCCACCCCAGCAAATCAGAAAAAACAACAAAAAACCCACAAAAAAACTAAAGAATCGAGTAAATCAAGGATGAGAAAGTGGAAGGGAAAGTGCTAGGTATATTAAGATAAGGCCTGCATGTAGGAAATTATTTACATGCTTGTCCTTATATACCAAATATTTTTTTTACCATAATCTCTTTTAAATATCTGTTTATGCTAATTTTTCTTTTGTATGATGCATTTTGTGAATAACTTAACACTGTCTTGTCAAGGAGTTATTCTTTTTCAAATATATTTAGTGTGACAAATAATATAGTTTTAAAAATCCTATTGTACAATTTAGGGCTTTATTACCGTATTATTACCCTCAATACATTCCTATTATTTTCTAAACTTTTTTTTTTTTAAGGAAGAAATACTTTAAAAGCTTATAGCAAACATTTTCTATAAATGACAAAATGTATTCCTTGCTTTGTGATCATTGCGTGACCAGACAGTAGAGTACTGGATTGTTTTAAGGTTTTTACAGCTGCAAGGCAAAAGCATCTGCTCATTGCAAAGCCGGCATTGTTTAATTTTGACACTGACTTTTCCATGCGGCTTGTACCGAGCACTGGATTAGATGCCACTAAGATGAAATTTGTTTTAAGTTGCTCCCAAAGTGCAGCTGTCCCTATATATGGCCTTGTAGCTTAACCAAAGCAGACAGACATAGGATCAATCAGAATCTTTGTACAGGGTCACCACACTGGACTAGGGAGGCTCAGAGGAAGAATGTTAATGGTATTATTTATTGTGAATAACTGCAAAATTAGTTTCCAGGCAGATTTAGTGTATGTAGAAGTACACCTGCCCACATACCTTTTTGGGGCAGTAGAACCATTATTAAATATTTAACTTTTAAACTGGAATATAATGGTCACATATTAAGGTGTGTGCACGAGGCACTATTGCTTTGCAATCGCAAGAAAAATGATTAGTTTATGGGTCACTAAAGTAGACAGAAAATAAAACTAAATCTAAATGCTCTAATAAAATCTTGAAAAGTGAACATTTTTATAGAATGATAATTTTTCTTTAATGTTTCAAGTGAATGAAAAATGAAAGAGCACCTCACTTCCCGGGTTTCCTGGGATTGTGTGAATTTCTACCCAGCTGGTCCAAATTGATTGATACAGGGCCAAATATTTGTCTGCCTACATTTCAAAGTCTATAATTTGCTAATGAATTGTGGTAATAATCTTTCATCATACATGAAAGATTTAGCCAAACAATTTGCTAAGTATGTATTTTGATCATAAAATTTTTGGACATGCACCAAGCTTTACATCTATTTTACAGCTAATACATGGGGGTGGAGGGAGAGCAGGGGGGGAAATAATACTGAACATGGAAACTGGATGGAAGGGGTTGAAGGAAACAAGAGGGGAGAAGGTAAAAGAGTAATGCTGGGAAAGTCCTATGAGTAGTAGTGGAAAACAAATTATATTTGCACTTAGAATGCAAAATAGAATTTTAAAAATCCTGGCAGAGTTTTAAGTCTGTGGCACCCAAAGGTATGGTATCCACGTAGATAAAGGCAAGGAAGGAGTCTTTTTCTTTTTTGGCTACAGCTATTTCACACATTGATTATGGAATAATATTTTAGAAACTTTATGCTAGAAAAGTCAAATGCCCACAAATTGGAAATAATTGAAGGAATAAGAATAAAAGCCAGATGTTTGCTAGGATTGATTTAGAGACGGGGGAAAGCAGTGAAGGAATAAATGTGATTTGACCAATTCCCAAGAAGGTGAGAAAGGAATCTTCTAGTTAAGCTTTTGAAATGACTGTAAACATCCAAAAGAATATTTTCTCTCTCTAAATACTGACTGTACAAAGGGAAACGAGGTGTTATATTGGGGGGAGGGAATTTGGGATTAAATAACCTGTTTGGGAAAGTGCAAACCTTATTTATGTATTTTGGAGAGCAGCATAACGTATGTTGTAGAGAAAGTCCAGTCTTTTTTAGACTGAACCTTCCATCTTATAGATTTTAATTATAAGCAGCTCTAGAATTTTTATATACTGTTGGACCTCTTAAATATGCCACATTTCCAGATCATTAATATGTGTCCATGTATATAATTCTCTTTTTGTTCTCTGATAGGGCCAAGCCTGTTGTAAATGTTAGTACAGTGAACTATCTAAAAGTGTTTAGGAAAGTGAAAGACCTATATGTTAAACTATAGCTCTATTTCAGATGAATTTAAATCTTGTTTTACACATTGACTTTCTCAACCTTTTCTATTTTACTGACATTTTTTTCTGTCATAATTTCTTTGTAGTTTTATAGTTATCACATTGTGATAGTTACTGCAGTAAATTTAAAAGAGGTCCTATAATCATTATGAAGGAAAAATCACCAAAATTATATTTAAATGAAATCAATTATGAGATAATTAGTGACATTCCTGATTCTCTTGCTAGCATTTATATAAAAGTTTCATTTCAGAATCATATTAGAATTATAGATTATGTATGTTAAATTTAAAATATGCTGTTGCCATTAGTTTCTAATTCCTTTGGTGTTCTGTTATCAAAAGCATTTTACATTTACATGCCTGCCTTTGCCTGATTAAAATGTGAAATATTTCATAAGAACTATGTTTATAATGTCTAATAACATAATAATAAAATATTAGTTAAACATCTGTTCATTTCTATTGAATTGGGAGATGTTCCCCTTATCTTTCACATTTCACACAAGGCAATTTTTTTTAATCTTTATTGTTGAAAGTGTTACATTTGTCCCCTCCCACCTCACCCCCCTCCCCATTGACCCCTTCTAGCCCGCCCCAGGCCTTCACCTCCATAAGGGCATTTTTAAAGGCTGCTATTCTCTTGCAGGTGAAAATTTTGTTGATGATAACAGACATGCACATGGGTCACTTTATTTAGGATTTGAAGTTTCAGAAATATAGTAAAATGTCTTATGAATTCTGGTTCCTATTGGTAATTATTGTTTCAAATATTGTAATAGATTTTTGTATATGATGATGGAGCCATATGTGAAGCATGGCCCCAAAGTAAATGTGATTGACATATTAACATGCAGACATGTCATAAATTTAAGTGAATGTTGACACCTTCAAATTAGTTATCTTTGTTGTTGATACACATGTCTTCTATTGCTTAGAAGTTATTCTAGGTTCCAGGAATTGGCTCCCTGGAGACTATATGCATTTTTGTTTTGTTTTGTTTTGAATGACCTCACTTATGACCAAACTTTATTCTGTGAAGTAAAATTGAGTTTTTGAAACTACCAAAAGTAATTTGAAGCCAAATGTTGGGAGCTAGGTAGTTATTCAATCTGGATAGTTAAATTTGTGGTTATTCAGGTTAGGTGTATTTTTTTAGAGCTCTCCTCTCTCTGTGAACATATGTCTGTCAAAGCATTTACCACACTCATTTGCAATTATCTGTTTACTTACTCCACCTTAACCGCACCCCTGTCAGACCAAGATCACCTTAAGACAAGAAGTATCAGATTCATCTTTTTACTTTTGAGTCGACTGCTGAATTTGTCACAGAATAGGTGTGCTTAAAGGATGACTGAATTTTGGGAGAATCTATAAATCAGTAAGATATTTTGTAACTGAAGGCATTTTCAAAAGTGAAGTTATCCAAGAAATTCTGAGAATTTCAAGCATTGCAAGAATTAATGTTGACATAAATATGTATTTTCCTTTTTTAAATTTATTTTTTTTCTTTATTGATTAAGGTATTATATATGTGTCTTTATCCCCTTATTGCCCCCTCACACCCCCCCACTCATGCCTTCACCCCTCTGGTGTCTGTGTTCATTGGTTAGGCTTATATGCATGCATACAAGTTCTTTTTCTCAAGGGGGTTATTATGAGAGGATCTCTCTGATGTGGCTATTTAAATTCTCATTTATTTGTTAAAAGTGAGGCTGAGAATAGTTTGCACAAAATGTGCAAAACAAAATTCTTACTTTAAAATAGATTTAGGTCATCCTTAATTTGTAATGTCTACCAGGTAATTTACTTAGTGGTTTCCTCCTAAAAGAAGTTATAATTGGAACAGAAGATGGCTGCCGATGGGAAGGCAGACTGCAAGATAGTGTGTGAGTGAGAAAATGAAGGGAAAGTGTGTGGTCGCACAGGGAGTGTTTGTTGGTGAGTTGAGGGACAGCTATACTCCAGGAGACTGTGGGGAAGCCCCCACTGCTGCTGGGTTCCCTCCCGGAGTGACCGGCTCGGACATGGAAACCGCGCCATCTTGAAGGGGAAAGTGGATGTTATTGGACGCCTGAAAAGCCCGGGGAATCTACAAATACGGCACCCACCGAACAGCCGCGAACCAGAGAACACCAGTCCCCAATTGGCACAAGCACGCGGATTCAGAGGAGCTCTACACTCCACCACGGAAAGGTCAGATTTCGCCTGAGATAAGGTGAGGTCTCTGGTTCCGGCAGGAGAGAGAAATGTACACGCAGGAGCTGGAGAACCTGGGGAAGTCTGCCCCTAGAAAAATCCGCGGCCCTTGGGGCTGGCGCCATCCATGAATGTGGAAGGGGGTCTGCAGAGCTGCTAACAGAAGGGAACTCTAAAAAGCAACCCATTTTGATCTGATGCAAAAGGACAGCCTAAAATTTTTAAAAGTGTGCCAACTGCTTAGACTCAAGGGGAAAAAAAGACTGCACAGACTTGCGCGCAGCCCCAGAGTTTGCACACATACTCTGGTTATCTTTTTTTTCTTTTTTTTTTTTTTCCTCTTTAAATCCTTGCTTCTGATTACTAAGCCCAATACATAGGATCACCCAATTGGGGACACCCTAAGAGACTGCAGGGGAAAGTTGTTTTTCTGGAACCTGGGGATCGGAGCAGGGAATAACCACCAGAGAACCAGCTCTGGGGCAACCCACTCCCACAAACCAGTATTGAATGCCACAGGGACAGCAGGATCTAAGCATTGGCTAGAGAGGACCTATAGACCCGGAGGTCAATCCAGAAACACTGCCACCCAGTGAATTTCCAATCCCCTGCTCCAAGTCCATACACACCTCTCTCTTCTCTTTCTTCACTATCCAAAATTTTTTTTCCTCTCTTTGTCCTTTTGTTGTTGTTTGCTTGATTGTTGACTACTATATTTTCCGGTGTATAAGATGACTTTTTAACCCAGGAAAATCTCAAAACTCGGGGGTCTTATACGCCGGAAAATACGGTAACCCACCCATCATTTGGCAATAACTCACTTTAATTCTAAATTGTAAATACCGTATTTTCTGGCGTATAAGACCCCCGACTTTTGAGAAGATTTTCCTGGGTTAAGAAGACGTCTTATACGCCGGAAAATACTCTATATCAATTTTTTTATGCTTGTTTGTGAGATTGTTTTGCTTATTCTTTTTTCTTCGTTTGTTTTGTTTTTGTTTGTTTTTTGCTTCTGTTTTCCCTCGCCTCGCTTGATATTAGTTGTTGTTTGTAGTTTGCATTCATCTCCAGGTACTTGGTGCTGGCATTTGTTGGGATTAGTGGCTGTTCTATTGGAGTTTTCTTCATATATATATATATATATATATATATATATATATATATATATTTTGTTCCCCTCTTCTTTCTTATTCTCTTTCTTTTCTCTCTTACTTTTTTTCTTTCTTTTTCCAATTTTGCACTCCTTTTTTTTCTCTTCTTCTTTCTCTCCTATCCTCTAATTCGCCTTTCTCTGGAGGTCACCTTTATTTGGGGTTATAAATAGCGTGAATACATTTCTGTTCAGTGCCTTGTGCGTTGTACCTGTTTGTGTTGTATTTTGTGCGTTTAAATCAACGCAGGAGAGAGAGAACTACATAACCAGACACCCGGAGAAGAGAGACCATGGGGAGACAAAGAAACAGCCCGCATATGAAAGAAAAGCAGGCATCACCAGAAAAGGGAGTAAACGAAATGGAAGCAAGCAACCTGTCAGAGAAAGAATTCAGAGAAATGATCATAAGGTGGCTGAAAAGACTGGAAGACAAATTGGACAATATCAGTAAGAACCAAGAGGAAATGAAGAAGAACCAAGAAGAAATGAGAAATGACATCGCTGCTGTAAAGAACTCAATAAAAAGCATCAAGAGTAGACTAGAAGAAGCATAGGACCGCATTAGTGAGCTAGAATACAAGATAGGAAAAATATCCAAATAGAGCAGCTTCTAGAAAAAAAAAAAAATTTTAAAAGCAGGAGGAGAGCCTAAGGGAACTTTGGGACAACACGAAACAAAACAACATTTGCACAATAGGGATTCCAGAAGGAGAGGAAACTGAGCAAGGAATAGAAAACCTGTTTGAAGAAATAATGACAGAAAACTTCCCTGATATAGGGAAGAAAAACCCCACACAAATCCAAGAAGCTCACAGAGTCCCAAGCAAAATGAACCCCAAAAGACCAACGCCAAGGCACATTATAATTAAATTGGCAAACACCAACAACAAAGTAAGAATCTTAAAAGCAGCCAGAGAGAGACAGAAACTTACATACAAAGGAACCCCCATCAGACTAGCAACTGATTTTTCAACAGAAACTCATCAGGCCAGAAGGGAATGGAATGAAATATACAAAGTCATGCAAAGGAAGGGTCTGAATCCAAGAATACTGTACCCAGGAAGACTATCAATCAAAATTGAAGGTGAAATCAGGAGCTTCACAGACAAAAAAGGACTAAGGGAGTTTATTACCACCAAACCAGCAATTCAAGAAATGCTAAAGGGTCTGTTGTAAAAGAACAGAAATAGGAAGCAAAGAAGTAACACAGGGGTAAAGAATAAAAATGGTGACAAATAAGTACCTATCAATAATAACTTTAAATGTAAATTGATTAAATGCCCCAATCAAAAGACATAGGGTAACGGATTGGATAAGAAAACATGACCCATATATCTTCTGTCTACAAGAAACCCACCTCAGAAGAAAAGACGCACAAAGACTGAGGGTGAAGAGATGCAAAAAGGTTTTTCAGGCAAATGGAAATGAAAAAAAAAAGCTGGGGTAGCAATACTTATATCTGACAAAATAGATCTCAAAGTGAAGGACATAAAAAGAGATAAGGAAAGCCACTTCATAATACTAAAGGGAGCAATCCAACAAGTAGAAATAACTCTGGTAAACATATACACACCCAATACAGGAGCACCCAAATACATAAAAAAAACTCCTGGAGGATATCAGGGAGAGATTGACAGCAATATAATCATAGTAGGAGACTTTAATACCCCACTATCACTATTGGACAAATCCTCTAAACAAAAAATCAGCAAAGAAATATCAATCCTAAATGACTCACTAGACCAAATGGAATTAATTGACATCTTCAGAGCATTTCACCCCAAAGCCACAGAATATACATTCTTCTCAAGTGCACATGGGTCATTTTCAAAGATTGACCATATTGGGTCACAGGCAAAGTCTCTTCAAATTCAAGAAGATAGAAATCATATAAAGCATCTTCTCAGATCACAGTGGCATAAAACTGGAAATAAACTACAATAAAAACAATCCAAAAAAATCAAACACATGGAGACCAAATGGCATGCTTTTAAACAATGACTGATTTACCAGAGAGATCAGAGAAGAAATAAAAAACATCATGGAAACAAACGACAATGAAAACACAACAACCCAAAATGTATGGGACACAGCGAAAGCAGTCTTTTTTTTTTCAAATTTAATAAATCTTTATTGTTCAGATTATTACAATTGTTTCTCCCTTTCCCCCCCTCCACCCAGTTCCCACCCCCCCGCTCTTGCCTCCCCGCCGCTGTCCTTATCCATAGGTGTATGATTTTTATAAAGTCTCTACCCGTATCCCCCACACAGACACCCGTTTCCCCCTGAGAATTATCAATCCACTCCTATTCTATGCCCCTGATTCTATTATATTCACCAGTTTATTCCGTTCCTCAGATTTTTAATTCACTTGATTTTTAGATTCACTTGTTGATAGATATGTATTTGTTGTTCATAATTTTTATCTTTACTTTTTTCTTCTCTTTCCTCTTTTTAAAGAATACCTTTCAGCATTTCATATAATACTGGTTTGGTGGTGGTGAACTCCTTTAGCTTTTTCTTATCTGTGAAGCTCTTTATCTGCCCTTCAATTCTGAATGATAACTTTGCTGGGTAGAGTAATCTTGGTTGTAGGTTCTTGCTATTCATCACTTTGAATATTTCTTTCCACTCCCGTCTGGTCTGTGGGATTATCAGCTGATTTCACATAGTTTCTGTTGAGAAATCAGCTGATCATTGTATGGGTGCTCCCCTGTAGGTAACTAACTGTTTTTCTCTTGCTTCTTGTAAGATTCTCTCTTTTTCTTTTGCCCTTGGCATTTTAATTATGATCTGTCTTGGTGTGGTCCTCTTTGGATTCCTTTTGTTTGGGGTTCTGTGCGCTTCCTGGACTTGTAAGTCTATTTTTTTCACCAGGTGGGGGAAGTTTTCCGTCATTATTTCTTCAAATAGGTTTTCAGTGTCTTGCTCTCTCTCTTCTTCTGGCACCCCCATAATTCTGATGTTGGTACATTTGAAGTTGTCCCATAGGCTTCTTACACTCTCTTCAACTTTCTGAATTCTCTTCTCTTCTTGCTTCTCTGGAGGAGTGTCCTTTGCCTCTTTGTATTCCAAATCTTTGACTTGATTCTTGCGTTCCTCTAGTCTGCTGTTGGGTCTCTGTATAATATTTTTTATTTCAGTCAGTGTATGTTTAATTTCTAGTTGGTCCTTTTTCATATCCTTTAGGGTCTCATTAACCTTTTGCACACGGATGTCGAGTGTGACTCGACACGGTTAGCATCGGTAGCAGCTCATATGTCGAGCCACACTTGACATGTAGTTTCACTGCGGGTGGAAGGGGGATTTTTGTCTATTTTTCCAGTATCTTTTCTTGTTTTCATTAGCATGAAAGGACAAGTAAAATGTAAATGCCGTCTCAACTGATGCCACCACCTAAGCTTATCTTTTGCATAGGCAGCAATCTTGAGTAGGAGGGTCCAACGCATGAGTCGTTGCATCATGCCTTTTTGAGCTTGCATCATCTTCCCTTGGTAAAGAACCTTCCTTATCTTTTCGTCTCCTAGGTTTGTTTAGGTTTCTATTAGCATATCACAGATGTTGTCATGACACAGGGTTTAGTTGGATGATTGGTTTGCCCCCTAGCAGTTGCACGTTCTGAGTGAATTTTCCCTCCTCAGGATGGATAAGTTTTCCAAAGACATAGAAAGCAGCGATGATGAATTTTACTTCGAAAACGAAGAAAAAAGTGAAAAATGTAATAGTGACGTAAGTGAGTTCTCCGAGGATGCGAGTGGAGATGATGAACAAATCGCTGGTCCTAGTGGAACTACAGAAAGGAAAAAAATCCCTTGTTTTGCCCAAAGATCTGGCTTGAAAGTACTAACAGTAACAGTGACATTGAATTCATAAAGGCAAAACGAAGACGCACAATTGTTTATTCGAGTGAGAGTGATGGAGATATAGGTGATATCATTGAGAAATCGGGTATAAGTCCCAGTGAAAGTTACGTTTCTAGGGGAAAACAGGAAAAAGAAAAGTGGACATCTACATCTGTGAATGACAAAGAGCCTAGCAGAATCCCTTTCTCCACTGGTCAGTTACATGTTGGACCTCAAGTTCCTTCTGGATGTGCCACACCAATAGACATTTTTCAGTTGGTTTTTACTGAGACGTTGATAAAAAATATAACGGGTGAGACAAATGAGTATGCTAGGCATAAAATTAGCCAGAAAGAACTATCCCAGCAATCCACTTGGAATAATTGGAAAGATGTGACGATAGAGGAAATGAAGGCTTTTCTTGGTGTAATACTAAATATGGGTGTATTGAATCACCCCAACTTGCAGAGTTATTGGTCCATGGATTTTGAGTCTCATATACCATTTTTTCGATCTGTGTTCAAAAGAGAAAGGTTCTTGCAAATATTTTGGATGTTACACTTGAAAAACGACCGAAAGTCAAGTAAAGATTTGAGAACAAGAACTGAGAAGGTAAACTGCTTCTTGTCATACCTTGAAATGAAATTTAGGGAGAGATTCTGTCCTGGAAGAGAGTTTGCTGTTGATGAGGCTGTTGTTGGTTTCAAGGGAAAGATACACTTCATCACATATAATCCTAAAAAGCCAACAAAATGGGGTATTCGTTTATATGTCCTCTCAGATTCAAAATGTGGTTACATACATTCATTTGTCCCTTATTATGGAGGAATAACATCTGAAACGTTGGTGAGACCTGATCTCCCTTTTACTAGCAGAATAGTTTTGAGCTTCATGAAAGATTGAAGAACTCAGTACCTGGTTCTCAAGGTTATCATTTCTTCACTGACAGGTATTACACTAGTGTCACTCTTGCTAAGGAATTGTTCAAGGAAAAAACACACTTGACAGGGACAATAATGCCCAATAGGAAAGACAATCCACCTGTTATCAAACATCCAAAGCTAATGAAAGGAGAGATAGTGGCTTTCAGGGATGAAAATGTAATGCTTCTTGCGTGGAAAGACAAGAGGATAGTCACAATGCTCAGTACATGGGACACTTCAGAGACTGAGTCTGTGGAAAGGAGAGTGCGTGGTGGTGGGAAGGAAATAGTTCTCAAACCCAAGGTCGTGACCAACTATACAAAGTTTATGGGGGGTGTTGATATAGCTGATCACTACACAGGCACATACTGTTTTATGAGGAAGACTCTAAAATGGTGGCGTAAATTGTTTTTCTGGGGGCTTGAGGTCAGTGTTGTAAATTCCTATATATTGTACAAAGAATGCCAAAAATGAAAAACCGATAACGCATGTGAAATTTATTAGGAAACTAGTACATGATCTTGTTGGAGAATTCAGAGATGGCACACTAACTTCCAGGGGTAGATTATTATCCACTAACTTAGAGCAACATTTAGATGGAAAGCTCCATATAATCACACCTTACCCTAACAAAAAACACAAAGATTGTTTTGTTTGTTCTAACAGAAAAATCAAAGGAGGAAGAAGAGACACGATTTATATTTGCGAAACATGTGAATGTAATCCAGGTCTTCATGTGGGTGAATGTTTCAAAAAATATCACACCATGAAAAATTATAGAGATTAAAATTACTCTTTGAATGTATCAATAATTTGAAATATAAAAAAATCCAAATAAATAAGTTTGTATGAAAAGAAACTCCAGTTTTTTATTCTACTGCTGCGCTTTGTAAAATCTGGGGTATTTAAAAAACTAAATCCCGAGTAGAATAAAGGAATCGAGAAAAAAGCAAGCAAGTGCAAAGGGTTAAATTTATTGGCTTTTTCCAGGAAATTCTTGAAAAACCTTATAACGGTGGTTTTGAACTCTATGTCCAGTCGTTTGTTCTCCTCCATTTCTTTCATTTGTGATCTGTTTCCTTGTCTCCTCATTTTCGCTGCTTCCCTGAGTTGGTAGGGTAGCTTTGTGTACTAGGTGTCCTATTGGTTCAATGGGTCAGCCTCCCAGTTACCTGAGGTGGACACTCTTGGTGTGCCCCTTTGTGGACTGTGTGTACAGCCTTGTTGTAGTTAAGTCTTGATTATTGTTGGTGTCATTGGGAGGAATTGACCTCCAGGCCAATTGGCTGTGAGGACCCGCTGTGTCTACAATGGAAGAATTGCTGTGCTGGAGACACGTTTATGGGGCAGGACTTGTTCCAGTAGGGCTTTGGTGCTCATTGAGTCTGCCTCTTGAATGTGTCCCTTATGAGAGTAGTTGAAATCTGATGTCGTCTCACACCAACCACTAGATACACTGGCTTCTGGTTCTCCAATGGGGTGCAGGTCAGCTACTGTCTGAGACCACCCAACAGGAGATACAGCAAGAACTACAGTTTTCTCCTCTTTGCTTGGACTTTAGCGGTTTTGGAGCTGTCTGACTGGAGCTGCAGTTTATTTGGTTAAGCTGCCACAGTGCAGGCCATTTTTATGCAAAAGCCACTGTGTGGAGCCTGAGCAGGTTTATAGAATGAGCGGGGCGGGGTCTCAGGGCGTCACTAGGCTAGGGCGTGGAAAACGGCGATGGCTGCCATCAGCCATCTCTGCCTTTCCGCGTTTCCAAGTCCCCGCGTCCCGCGCTCAAGCGCAGTAAACAATAATTGCTGGGCGCACCTCTGCAAAAGAGTCACTCTCACTTTCCGACCCAATGGCCGACAGTCCAGCTTCTCCCCGTAGGCGTCTGGGTCCCCCGCATGTCCCCAGAAACTGGATTTCAGAGTGATCGGGAGCTTGTCTCCCTTCGGGTTGAAAAAAAGCCACGCGCCCAGTCGCCCGCCACCAGCCCAATTCGCACGCCTCCGTACCTCAGCTTTTCAGCATTTGTGCTCCTTTCTCTTTCCTTCTTAGTTGTAAAACTTCCACTCAGCCAGCTTTCCCGTGGTTCTGGGTGGTAGACGTTTTGTCTTTTAGTTGTAGTTTTGAAATTGTTGTGAGAAGCGACTGTTTAGTTGTTTACCTTTGCCGCCATCTTGGTTCCTCTGCGAAAGCAGTCTTGAGAGGGTAGTTCATAGCTCTACAAGCCTATTGCAGAAAACAAGAAACAATGGTAATAAATTACCTAACCCTACAACTCAAAGAGTTAGAAAGAGAGCAACAAGAAAAGCCCAGTGTAAGCAGAAGGCAGGAAATAAGAAAGATCAGAGCAAAGATAAACGGCGTAGAGACCAAAAAAATAATACAAAAGATGAACAAAATCAAGAGCTGGTTCTTTGAAAGGATAAACAAGATTGATGAACTTCTGGCCAGGCTTACCAAGAAGCAAAGAGAGAGGATCCAAATAAACAAAATCAGAACGGAAAGAGGAGAAAAAACAACAGACCCCACAGAAATACAAAGGATTGTTAAATAATACTATGAACAACTCTATTCCAACAAACTGGACATCCTGGAGGAAATGGACATATTCCTAGAAAAATACAACCTTCCAAAACTCAATCAGGAAGAATCTAAACATCTCAATAGGCCTATAACTGTGGAAGAAGTTGAAGCAGTCATCAAAAAGCTTCCAGCAAACAAAAGCCTGGGGCCAGAAAGCTTTACAGGGGAGTTTTACCAAACATTCAAGGAAGAACTAAAACCTATCCTCTTCAGACTATTCCAAAAAATTCAAGAGGAAGCAACACTTCCAAGCTCCTTCTATGAAGCCAGCATCACCCTAATACCAAAACCAGATAAAGACAACACAGTGAAGGAGAATTACAGGCCAATATCCCTCATGAACATAGATGCTAAAATCCTCAACAAAATTCTAGCAAATCGGATCCAGAGTACATCAGAAAGATCATACACCATGATCAAGTAGGATTTATCCCAGGAATGCAAGGATGGTACAATATCTGCAAATCAATAAATGTGATACATCACATAAACAAATTGAGAGATAAAAATCACATAGTCATATCAATTGATGCAGAAAAAGCATTTGACAAAATCCAACACCCTTTCTTGATAAAAACTCTCAACAAAGTGGGAATAGAAGGATCATACCTCATCATAATAAAAGCCATATATGATAAACCCATAGCTAACATACTCAATGGGCAAAAACTAAAATCATTTCCCCTATGAACAGGAACAAGACAGGGTTGCCCACTCTCAGCACTCCTGTTCGACATAATACTGGAAGTATTTGCGATTGCTATCATAGAAGAAGAAATAAAAGCATCCAAATTGGAAAAGAAGTAAAGCTGTCCTTATTTGCAGATGACATGATACTGTACCTAAAAAATCCAAAAGACTCCATCAAAAAATTATTATACTTAATAAATGAATTTGACAATGTAGCAGGATACAAAATTAACGCCAAGAAATCTATGGCATTTCTATACACCAACAATGAACTTACAGAAAGAGAGACTAAAAAAGCAATCGCATTTACCATCGCACCAAAAAAATTAAGATACTTAAGGAATAAACTTAACTAAGGGGGTAAAAGACCTATACGTGGAAAACTACAGGACACTGAAAAAAGAGATAGAGGAAGTCGTAAACAGATGGAAGAACATACCATGTTCATGGATTGGTAGAATCAACATCATTAAAATGTCCAGACTACCCAAAGCAATCTATAGATTCAATGCTCTCCCCATTAAAATACCAATGGCATATTTCACAGACCTAGAAAGAATTCTCCAAAAATTCATCTGGAATAAAAAAAGACCCTGAATAGCCACAGCAATCCTGAGAAAGAAGAACAAAGTAGGTGGGATCTCAATACCAGATTTCAAGCTGTATTACAAAGCCACTGTTCTCAAAACAGCCTGGAACTGGCACAAGAACAGACATATAGACCAATGGAATAGAATAGAGAATCCATTATTGACCCAAACCACTATGCCCAATTAATATTCGACAAAGGAGGCATGAACATACAAGGGAGTCAAGACAGTCTCTTCAATAAATGGCGTTGGGAAAATTGGACAGATACATGCCAAAAAATGAAACTACACCACCAACTTATACCATGCACAAAAATAAACTCAAAATGGATAAAGGACTTAAACATAAGACAGGAAACCATACAAATACTAGAGAAATCCACAGGCAGAGAAATCTCAGACATATGCTGAAGCAATTTCTTCACCGATACCGCTCCTAGGGCAATGGAAACTAAAGAGAAAATAAACAAATGGGACTACATCAAAATAAAAAGCTTTTTTACAGCAAAAGAAACCATCAACAAAACAACAAGAAAGCCCATTGTATGGGAGAACATATTTGCAAATGTTATCACTGATAAAGGTTTAATCTCCAACATCTACAGGGAACTTACACAACTTAATAATAGGAAGATAAATGATCCATTAAAAAAATGGGCATCGGACCAAAATAGAATCTTTTCGAAAGGAGACAGAAGGAAGGCCAAGAGACACATGAAAACATGCTCAAAGTCACTAATTATCTGAGAGATGCAAATCAAAATGACAATGCAGTATCATCTCACACCTGTCAGAATGGCTATCATCAACAAATCAACAAACGACAAGTGCTGGCGAGGATGCAGAGAAAAAGGAACCCTCCTGCATTGCTGTTCGGAATGCAGACTGGTGCAGCCACTGTGGAGAACAGTATGGAGTTTCATCAAAAAACTAAAAATGGAACTCCCATTTGACCCAGTGATCCCACTTATACATGCTAAAATACTTATGTGCTGCTATAAACAAATATAGATGAATCTTGAAAAATATGATGCTAAGTAAAAGAAGCCAGATACAAAAGGCCACACATTGTATGAGTCCATTTACATGAAATGCCCAGAATAGGCAAATGTATAGACAAAATGTAGATTAGTAAGGCAGTGAAACTACTCTGTATGATGCTGTAATAATGTATATATGTCATTTTAACCTTTTGCACTCGGATGTCGAGTGTGACTCGACATGGTTAGCATCGGTAGCAGCTCGTATGTCAAATTGTATTGAATGTATCAATAATTTGAAATATTAAAAAATCCAAATAAATAAGTTTGTATGAAAAGAAACTCCAGTTTTTTATTCTACTGCCGCGCTTTGTAAAATCTGGGGTATTTAAAAAATTAAATCCCGAGTAGAATAAAGGAATTGAGAAAAAAGCAAGCGAGTGCAAAGGGTTAAATTGGTCCAACTCAATAAAAGGTACAACACCAATAGTGAATCCTAATGTAAATTACGGACTTTGTGTAATTATGTCAATGTAGTTTCATCAGTTGTAATGAATATACTGTTCTGGTGGGGATTTTTAAAAAAATTAATTTTCCCCCATTATTTATCCCCATGAGCATTTATCATCCTATCTAATAAAAGAGTAATATGCAAATTGACCGTCACACCAAGCCACAAGATGGCCACCACAAGATGGCCTGCAGGGAAGGGCAGTTGTGGGAAGTTAGGGGTGACCTGGCTAGCAGAGGAGGGCAGTTGCGGAAGACCAGGCCAGCAAGGGAGGGAAGTTGGGGAGGACCCAGGCCTGCAGGGGAGGGCAGTTCGGGGGGATGAGGACTGCAAGGGAGGGCAGTTTGGGGGAGACAAGGCCTGCAGGGGAGGGCAGTTGGGGGCGATCAGGCAAGCATGGAGGGCAGTTTGAGGTGACCAGGATGGTAGAGGAAGGGAGACCAAGTCAGCAGGGGAGGGCAGTTGAGGGAGACCAGGACAGCAGGGGCAGGCAGGTGGGAGGTACCAGGCCTGCAGTGGAGGGCAGTTGGGGGGGGGGGACCAGACCTGCAGTGGAGGACAGTTGCGTGGGGGACCAGGCCTGCAGGGGAGGGCAGTTGGGGGGACCAGGCCTGCAGGTTAGGGCAGTTGGGGGCAACCAGACCTGCAGGGGAGGGCTGTTGTGGGCGATCAGGCCAGCAGGGAGGGCAGTTAGGGGTGACCGGGCCAGCAGAGGAGGGCAGTCGGGGGAGACCAGGTCAGCAGGGTAGGGCAGTTGGGGGGGAACCAGGACTGCAGGGGAGAGCAGTTGGGGGGGGGGGGACCAGGCCTGCTGTGGAGGGCATTTTAGGGGGGACCAGGACTGCAGGGGAGGGCAGTTGGGAGGGACCAGGCCTGCAGAGGAGGGCAGTTGGGGGGGGACCAGGCCTGCAGGGGAAGGCAGTTGGGGCAGACCAGGCCTGAAGGGGAGGGCAGTTGGGGGGGATCAGGTCAGCAGGGGAGGGCAGTTGGGGCAGACCAGGCCTGCAGGGGAGGGCAGTTGGGGGGACAAGGCCTGCAGGGGAGGACAGTTTGGGGGGACCCAAGCCTGTAGGGGAGGGCATTTGGGGGGGACCAGGCAAGCAGGGGAGGGCATTTGGGGGGACCAGGCCTGCAGGGGAGGGCAGTTGGGAGCCAGCAGTCCTGGATTGTGAGAGGGATGTCCAACCCACTGGGATTGGGCCTAAACGAATGGTTGGACATCCCTCAAGGGGTCCCAGATTGGAGAGGATGCAGGCTGGGCTGAGGGACACACCCACCCCCGTGCATGAATTTCGTGCACCGGGCCTCTAGTATATATATATACGTGTGTGTGTGTGTGTGTGTGTGTGTGTGTGTGTATACTGTATATGCGCGCGCGCACACACACACATACACACACACACACACGAGGTCCAGTGCTCGAACTTCGTGCACAGGTAGGGTCCCTAGGCCTGGCTGGCAATCAGGGCCAATCTGTGGGGTGACTGGTGGGGCAATCTGGGGGCCCCCACTGGCATCCACCTTGGTTGGTCTGGCGCTGCCCGCTCGCTGACCATTGTCACCACCTCCGATTGCCTTCTTCTGCGGGGCGACCGGCGGGGTGATTGGTGGGGCCCCCCGTTGGCACCCGCCTTGGCTGGCCTGGGGCCTGCAGGCTGGAGGCAGCTCCTGTGTTGAGTGTCTGCCCCCTGGTGGTCAGTGTGCGTCATAGCAACCAGTCGTTCTGCCCGTTGTTCTGCTGTTCGTTGATTGCATATTAGGCTTTTATTATATAGGATAACCTCTTCCACCTCCATGCACCCTCCTTCACCCCTCAGTCACCACACTGTTGTCTGTGTCCATGAGTTCTTTCTCTTTTTGTTTTCGTATTTTGCTTGTTGATAATGGGGAAGGCTATGCATATTTGGGGCAGGGGATATATGGAAAATCTCCATACCTTCTGTTTAATATTGCTGTGAACCTAAAACTTTTCTTACAAAAAAAAAAAGTGTAGCCCTAACGGCTGAGTGTATAGAGTGCCGGTCTGCGTACTGAAGGGTCCCAGGTTTGCTTCTGGTCAGAGCACATGCTCAGGTTGCGGGCTCAATCCCCAGTAGAGGGTGTGCAGGAGGCAGCCAATCAATAATTCTCTATCATCATTGATGTTTCTATCTCTCCCTTTCCCTTCCTCTCTGAAATCAATAAAAATATATTTTAAAGAAAAAAAAACTCACTTTTAAATGTGTTTAGGTAGACTAGTGTTTGCCAGTAGTACCTGGCAGGTGGGGAAAGGGGAATGGGTTGTAGATGCTATTGAGTACAGCATTTTTGTTGTTTTGCTATTTTTCTTTTTTTACTTTTTGTTATAATAAACCACCAGTTATGTAACACAGTGTATTCAAAAATTTAAATATATTTAAATAATATTTACATGCAAAATTGTACATAATGAGAAATATAATGTAATTTAAATACAATACAATGGTCTTCATATGTGTACCCATAGAATGTTTAATAAAGAAAGAAAATCAGTTTAAATCATGTTTATATGTATACAAATTTGTTTTTGTATACATATATCTCCGACGTCAGTAATTTTCAGAGTTCTAAAGTAATACAACAAAATAAACGGCATACTTTGCTTTCCAAAAAAAAATATGAATTTGCCATATATGTGATTTTTTCATATTTTTTATTGTAGTAAATTTAGGTAACATAAAGTTTACTGTTTTAACCATTTTTTAGTATATAGTTCAGTTGAATGAAGTACATTCACCTTGTTGTCAACTATCACTACTATCCATCTACCCATTAAACAGTAACTCCTCATTTCTCTCTCCTTCCCAGCCCTTGGCTACCACCATTTTACTTTGTCTCTATGATTTTGACTAGGTACCTCATATAAATGAATTCATGTTTGTCTTTTGAAACTGGCTTATTTTGCTTAGCACAATGTCTTTAACTAAGGTTTATTTATGTCATAGCAAATGTCAGAATTTCCTTTTTATGGCTGAATAATAGTCCATTTTATGTATATACTACAATTTGTCTATTCATTTGTTGATAGGACATTTGTGTGGCTTTCACCTTTTGGCTATTGTGAATAGTGCTGCTATAAATATGGGCTTTCAATTCTTTTGGATATATACCTACAAATAAAGTGCTGGATCATTCGGTAATTCTATGCTTAACTTTTTCAGGAACTATCATAGTTTTCCCATAGTGGCTGCACCATTTTACGTTTTTACCAGCAATGTGGAAAGGTTCCAATTTTTTCACATTCTTACCAACACTTATTATTTTTTGTCTTTTTAATGATAGCCGTCCTAGTGGATATGAAATAGTAGACATATATTTAAGCATGGGATGACTATTTTGTATAGAGGATAAAATATGAATTAGTCTGTTAGAGAAACATTTTCTGTGGGGATATTATCATCATGGGTTTTATTTTATAGTGACTTGAATGAATATTTATGGAGGCTCTTCTAGTCAATGATATTCTGGTTGTTGACCATAAGTTGTTGAGGGGAAGGAGGAGGAAGCTTCACATTGGCTTAGTGTTTTATACTTTTCAACTTCCTTTCTGCTGCTTTTCATAGCATCTCCTAGTATTAGGCTTGTTGCATATGGCTGTGCAGGTTGAAAATGGCACCTCTTGAAGCTGTGCAACAGAATGGTCTTAATGAGCATGTGAATGCAGGACTTGATGGTCCCTCTCCCTGCTATGTTGGTAGCTTAAAATCCGCAAACTCTTCAAATCATAACTTTTTGTTTTGGGAGAGCCAGTTTATCATTTCATCACCGGTTGTGTGTCTCTAATCCAGTGATGGGCAACCTTTTAAGCTTGGTGTGTCAATCTTCGCCAAAAAACTCGGATAGTGTGTCACTTTGAGGAAAAAAACATTATTTCGCAAATGTTTCATCCTCAGGAGCAGCAAATGTTTCATCCTCGGCATGCGGCTGCCTCAGTGGCCGCGTGTCATCAGAAATGGCTACGTGTGTCAGTGTTGACACGCATGTCATAAGTTCGCCATCACTGCAATCCCTAGTAGATTGTGAGCTCCTTTAGAGTCATTTCTGCCTCAATGCCTGGGCTGTGATTCTTTACTGAGTTAATGAATAAATAAGTGATAGAATATATCAGGTGCCTTGTTATTCTACTGCCTGACTCCTGCTGGCAGGGTGAATTTCAGAATCTAGTGTATTTTTTTAGAACAAGTTTAGAAATGGCCCATTGTCATGGACTGCAGTTTTCTTTCTCCTTCAGAGTTTGAACCAAAAAAAGTGTCTATTGGAAATCAAGGCTATTAAACACACATGTTTCAATAGCACAGTAAGGATGGCATTTCTGTCCATTATCACCTTGTTAAGCTACTCCTGCAATGACTTTGCTGCCTACTAAGTTTTTGGCATCCATTGCTTAACTGCCTGACTCACCTTTCAGTTTCCAAGTTGGAAGCCAATAGTGTGAACCATCTCAAATTAGCTGAAAGATTTTCTTTTATATTATAATAGGTAACTGACTGATTAAATCTCTCTATTCATAGATGGTATAATTTCCAGCAAATGAAAATATAATATCTTAGGATCTTAAAATATTACTTTAAAAACTACTGTATTAAAACAACTTGTACTGTTTTTTCTATTAATACCCCTGTAAATTTTATCAGAAGTAACAGCTATATAAAATGAAATTTAAATATGTTAAGAGTCATTTGGATTTTTAACTTTTTAAAAGAATATCCTCTATAATTATGATGCATATAAGCTTAAAAAACAATAATACTTTGTTTTTTAACCATTCCATATGCCATCTATTGTGATCTAAACACAAAACCATTTTTAATACCTTTTTAATTTTGAAGAAGATAAATATTATGTTTCGATCTCAACACTATTAAGACTGGAAATAGCAACTTTCAGAAGTGCTAAGTTTTATATACCATATCTGCATGACGTGTAATTCCTTAAATTTCTTTCAAAAATGAGGAGATGTGCCCTAACCGGTTTAGCTGGATAGAGAATCGGCCTGCGGACTCAAGGGTCCTAGGTTCAATTCCGATCAAGGGCATGTACCTTGGTTGGGGGCACATACCCAGTAGGGAGTGTGCAGGAGGCAGCTGATCGATGTTTCTCTCTATCCCTCTCCCTTCTTCTCTGTAAAAAAAATCAATAAAATATATATATTTTTAAAAATGAGGACATGTACTGGTATGTATTAAATACGTAGCAGATTCACTCTTGTAACCAAGGAGGTAAGTAGGCAGATCTCTTACTAATATAAAATTTTTTTTGAAGTTCTCTCACTTTACACAACAGATTAAATATTTTGTTGGTAAAATTGAGACAGATAGAAAATGACATTAGACAACATGCATGTTTGTTGGTTTTATTTAGAGTGCAAAAATTTCAAAATAGTTCTAATTAGGTGTAAGCACACTCGATCTCTAGAGGTACATCTTTCAGTGTCAGCTACTTAATTGCACATTGAAATTCTGTACTGTATGCAATTAATATACCACAGATACTGAAGATGGTTGACTCAAGTATAATAATAACAAGAGTGGGGGCATTTTTAAAATATATATTTTTATTGATTTTTTTAGAGAGAGGAAAAGGGGGAGAGAGGGGAGAAAGAGAGAAAGAAAAAGTGTGTGTGTGAGAGAGAGAGAGAGAGAGAGAGAGAGAGAGAGAGAGAGAGAGAGAGAGAAAGAGAGAAACCTAAACATCAATTGGCTGCCTCCTGCACGCCCCTCACTGTGGATTGAGCCCGCAACCATGGCATGTGCCCTGACCAGGAATTCCTGACTGGGAATTGAGCCGGCAACATTTGGTGCATGGGACAATACCCAGCCAACTGAGTCAACACCAACCAGAGCGAGTGGTAGCATTTTAATAAAACCTTGCCTATTCTATAGGAAATTTAAGAGAGAAAAGCTATTCAGAAAAATGGGAGATTCTTGTTTGGGTTAATAATTTATGGTGTGCTAGTATTTGTTTGCAAGTGTGTGCACATAGGAATACTATTAATCATTTAAACTTTACAATAAATCAAAATAAAAATTTACTACTTTTTTTCTGGCAAAGTCAAAGTCATCACAAATTTTGGTAAAAGAGAAGCATACAACTAAAATTTTTCCTTTTTAAGGCATTTATTAAAAATAATTAGGCTCTAGCTGGTTGGGCTCAGTGGATAGAGCGTCGGCCTGCGGACTGAAGGGTCCTGGGTTCGGTCCCGGTCAGGGACACATGCTCGGGTTGCGGGCTCAATCCCCATTGCGGGGCATGCAGGAGGCAGCCGATCAGTGATTCCCTCTCATCATTGATGTTTCTATCTCTCTCTCCCTATCTGAAATCAAAAGTATATTTAAAAGAATAATAATTAGAATTTTGAACATAGTGTCTGTGATCTCTAATACATGGTCAGTTTGTATATGTAGAAGCAGTTGTTCAGGTTACCATACATAACGGCTTTCTGTAGACTCCACATATAATTTGTTCACTTAAATTCTGTGCTTAAGTGTTCTTAACTAGAAGAATGGGAAAATCAGAAGTACTTTAAATTGATCTGAGCATCAGAGAGAGGGATAAAGAGTTTCTCAAAATTCTGATTACTTGTGATAGATTTTTGTTATGGAAACCATTGCATTGAGTAGTTGTTTTTATCAGATGATCCCATAGGTCACTTCTCAGAATTTGTGATAGGTTTTCAGTGTTTATTAAATAATATTGATAGAGCATTATAACTTCTTTTATAAAGGTATCCTTTTTACAAAATGCATTTTATCTAACTAATGTATAACAGGAAATAAACTAAAAAAGCATAGTTAATATTTAGTGATAAAGCTAATTGTCAATAACATGAACATTAGTTTTATAAAACATTAGATTTTCCTATTAGTCTGTTACACAATCAGAGCTTAACATTTCTTCAACTTAGAAAATATTATTTTAAGCTTTTAAGATCTCCTAATTCTGTATGATAATTCCATATGAAACCAAAATGATTTTGTGAGAACCTACTATGTGTAGTAGATCTATCACAGTAAAAGTTATTCTTTTTTAGCTAGATTTTATCTCAGCCAACATAATACTTATTCTATCTAATGAAAGAGTAATATGCAGATTGACTGTCACTCCAACACACAAGATGGCTGCTCCCATGTGGACACAAGATGGCCGCCACAAGATGGCCAGCAAGGGAGGGCAGTTGGGAGGGACCAGGCCTGCAAGGGAGGGCAGTTGTGAGCGATCAGGCCAGCAGGGGAGAGCAGTTGGGAGGGACCAGGCCTGCAATGGAGGGCAGTTGTGGGTGATCAAGCCTGCAGGGGAGGGCATTTAGGGGTGACCAGGCCTGCAGGGGAAAGCAGTTAGGGGCAATCAGGCTGGCAGGGGCGCAGTTAGGGGGTGATCAGGCTGGCAGGCAGAAGTGGTTAGGGGCAATCAGGAAGGCAGGCAGGTGAGTAGTTGGGAGCCAGCAGTCCTGGATTGTGAGAGGGGTCCTAGATTGGAGAGGGTGCAGGCTGGGCTGAGGGACACACCTCCACATGCACGAATTTCGTGCACCGGGCCTCTAGTTTTGAAATAAAGGTGTAAGTTCCAGGCTCTAGAACTTATTCCTGGTTAGGTCACTTACCAAAAATGAAATATATTGTCTGTGTGGTGGTGTTATTAGATATATTAACAGCCAAGATGTGTTTTTAGACCAGTGATTTCCAACCTTTTTCATCTCATGGCACACACAAACCAATTACTGTATTTTCCAGCGTATAAGACGACTGGGCGTAAAGAAGATTTTCCTGGGTTAAAAAGTCGTCTTATATGCCGGAAAATACGGTACTGAAGTTTTTCAGCACACAGCAAAATATATTTTTTGCCGATCTGACCAAAAAATAGGTATAATTTGATTCATTCACACAGATGGCTATTGTTGTGTTTGTTGGCTGTTGTCATTTTTTTATTTGACAATTTAAGGGAAAAGTGGTGAGGATTAACAAAACAAAAAAAACTTTTCCCGTCAAACTCATTCTCTTCCTCTCTTATACTGAAAAAGCACTCTGTACTACTAGATCAACCACTTATTAACTATCTGACCTTGGGAAGTTGTTTAGCCTCTCCATACCTCAGTTTCCTCATCTCTGAGATGATGACCTTTCTCAAGGGTTTGTTATGAAGATGAACTTTATGAGTGTATTTAAAGTTCTTTTTTAAAAAAATGTTTTTATTGATTTTTTGTTAAAGGGAGGAAAGCAGAGGGATAGAGAGATAGAACCAATGATCAGAGAGAAACATCATCTTTTGGCTGCCTCCTACACGCTCCCACCAGGAATCAAACTGTGACTACTTAGTTTCTAGGTCCACATTAAACCACTAAGCCACAGCAACCCAGTGCATTTAAAGCTCTTAACACAATTCCTAAAACATGATAAGCACGTCATACATGTTTTAAATATTATTCTAAGACATATTATTGCCTGGATTATATGAAAATTGTTTACCTTTGTGCCCATTGCTCTCTTTTTTCTTTAAGCTTCAGGAGGGGAGTGGGTGTGTCTTACTTGTCTATACCACTATATCTAGTTCAGTGTTTTGTAGCAAGTTAAGTTCTAATTCAACATTTATTTGATGCTTGATGCTTGATTCTATCCCCTAAATATCTACAGAGTAATAATAATTACTGTCATAATATCTGCATGTTGTTATGAACTAAAAACAAACAACGTCACCTTTATTCCACCTTGTTCACCAGAATCTCTAACCACTTGGGACTGATCTGCATTCTTTAGACACATACCCCTGCAACTTCTTGTACCTTTGCTTGTTCATGCTCTCCTCTACTCTGACTGTTTTTATATTCCATGTCCATATATAGAAAGTTTTTAAGGTTCATGTTCAAAGGAACACCTCTGTAAACCTTTATCTAATCTTTCATAGCAATAGAATAACTTTTTCCTCTTGGTTCTTTGTGACTTTTTTTGATGCCTAATAATGTAATATCTTAAATTTGGGCATTTGTATAAGATTTGCCTATGTAAAAGAAATATAGATTCCTGCATTTGTCGGTATTCATGGTGCTCCTAACATGTACTCACTAAAAGCACCATGCCAGCAGCTTATCACAAGGATAATTTACATGTAGACCCCCTAAGGAGATAAACCCATACATATTACAGATGATTTAGTAAGTGCAAGTCTGTTGGAAGACTGCAGGGACTGGGATTAGCTTTACCTATGGGGTGGAAGAAGGCCTTCTTAGGAGGCAGTATTTGAGGTGGACTTTAAAATGAGTAAGAATTTTCCAAGTAGATAAAAGGGAAAAGGATGGAGGTGTGAAAGTAACTGCATTTTCAGGAAGCATCATTTGATATATCTAGAAAAAAATAGTTTCTTTTATCTTTAAGTTATCTCAGGGTCTACTCAGCATAGTGATTGACATAGGGGAAGTTTTAATGTTAGAATAATAAATAAACACAAGTGATATAAGACTAGTATAAACTGCTATGTCCATCTCTTGCTTCTACTTTCTTCTGAACTATCTTCATCCCTAGTAAATATCTACCAAGTGGTGGTGATACAGTGGCTACCATGTAAAGCTCTGAGTTTATTCTGTTAGTTTGGTAACTTTTGTGAAATTTACCTCTCTCATAGTTAAAATAGAATTCTTGCTGCTGACTTAACTGGCTCAGCTTGGGTCACATATTTTCTTTAAATAAATAACTTAGTGAGAGGATAACAAGTTATTAATTTGGAGAAGTGAGGGCCAAATCATTCTGAGTGCTTTAAAAGGTTTTAAATAGAAAAATTGCATAATCTAGTTTATGTTTCTTTATTTTTGCTGCTGTGTGTGGAATCGATTGCAGAAGGCAAAAGTGAAAACGCCTATATTGGCGAGGTGGTTATTGTAATAGTTTAGCTGAGAGATGATGGTAGTTCTGTTTTGGTTATTAAAATGAATGGATGATGAGATTAAAGGGAAAGTGAAAGATGACTCCTACATTTTGACTTACATAACTGAGTGAAGGGTAGTGCCATTTATTGAAATAGGGAGGACTGGATGTGAGGATAGTTTAGTTTGGGCTATGTTACCTCTTTGTTGTCTGTTAAATGTCTGCATAAAGAAGCAGATACTTCAATTGGACAAGTTCTTAGTGTCATGTTTCTCATCTGTAAAGTGGAAATAATGCCATATATTTAATAGGGATACTGGGGCATGTGTTAATGTATAAAGCATATGGCATTTAATAGTTAAATGAATGAATGAAGTTTATATGCAGAGCCTAATAACACTCTTTAAAAAGTTAGAACTGGCTTCCTTTCTCTCGGTAGTTTTATTGCCTCATTTAGAATTACAAAAGAATATACTATGTGTTTATTATCATATTTGGTAGATAAAGAATGTATTGTGTATTGGTTATCATGTTTGGTAGGTAAAGAATCTTGTATAAGAAAATGTATGTTTTAAAAAGCAACTAATTTTACTTTGTCTGATTGTCCAGTTCTTGCTTTTTTCCTTGTGTTTTATTCATAAAATGTGTACTTTTTACGAAATCTGTATGCTAGAGGAAAAAAGAATTCTCGGTAGTACCCTGCCCACACACTAATGAACTTGTCCTTAGATATATGTTTGACATTGCCTGGCTCATGAGTTAAATAAAAATGACACTGTGGCCCTAGCCAGTTTGGCTCAGTGGATAGAGTGTCAGCCTGCAAACTGAAAGGTCCCAGGTTCGATTCTGGTCAAGGACACATGCCCAGGTTGTGGGCTCGATCCCCAGTGGGGGGCTTGCAGGAGGCAGCCAATCAATGATTCTCTCTCATCATTAATGTTTCTATCTCTCTTTCCCTCTTCTCTCCTCTCTGAAATCAATAAAAATATTTTTTAAAAATTTTTAAAAAAGATTACACTGTGGTTTCAATAATGTACAGTTGCTTATTATTCAGTCCCTGTACACTTGCCTATGAGGCTAATGCTATTTGGACTTAAGAGATTTTGGAGAAATGCCTAATGTAGTTTTTAGATTTTGTATTGTGAGGTATCTTAAAGAGTGAAGGGGGCGTTGAAGCTGCATGGAGCAGGGGAAGGGCCTGAGATCAAGTGTTAATTTTGAATAGATAGTGGCTATATCAAATAGTCTTAGATTATAGAAATTACTTATTTTCCTTTTGTAGTTTACATGGGTGGTCTAGAGTTGCTTCACAATTTATACTTTTCTAAACTTAGTAATATGAAATAAAATGAAAAATTATCTTATACATTCAGGTTGACATTGAAAAGTATAATAATTTTCCCATTATATTGTTAGTAATTTTTTTTAATTACTCAAAAAGAACATGAACCTGGCCAGAGTGGCTCAGTTGGTTGAGTGTTGTCCTGTGCACCAAAGGGTTGCTGCTTTAATTCCGGGTCAAGGCACATGCCTAGATTGCAGGTTCAAATCTCAGTGAGGGCACGTATGGAAAACAATCTCTCTCTCTCTTTCTCTAAGCATGTCCTTGGGTGAGGATTTAAAATAAAATTGCATGAATAATTTTTCTATTGTAAATGACTCAGGAACTCAGAAGTCAAAAGATAACATATGACAGTTCTTCTTTGTGAATTGCATGGATTTCTCTCAGATAGCTACTTAGAAATAGAATGACTGAGTTGCTCAAACACTAATGAACTTGCCCTTAGATATATGTATTCTAAGGGTTGAAGGTTATGTTCATTGTATTTTGATAGGTATTTGGCAAATTGCCCCCCTCAGAAAGCTTTACCTCCTTCTTCACCCACCAGCAATATGTGAGCATGCATGTTACATGGTATTATTACCAACAATGGATTATGTCAATATTTTTTGTTGTTTCCCAGTTGAAAGGTGTGAATATTGTTTTGTTAGTGAAGTTAAAAGATTTTTCTCTGTATATCTTAATAATATTATCCAAATATGTGCATATATTAATGATTGAACTGTAACAACACTGAAGTACTTGATTCACATTGTTAATTTTATCAAAAGCCAAGTGTATGTTGTAGTATGCAATTTATTGCCCTTTTTATATATATTTCACAACTGGAATAAAACTCTTTAGCCAGACTGTCTAGATCAGAATACAGCTTCAGAGCTTATTATTGTGACCTTTGTTAAGGTATATATACTCTCTGTGCCTCAGACACTTCATTTATAGATGAATGAAGAAAAATGTGATTTATACATACAATGTAATATTATTCAGTCTTAAAAAGGAAATAAATTCCTCCAATTGTGACAACATAGATCAACCTGTAAGACATTATGCTAAGTGAAATAGACAAATACTACATAATACCACTTAAATAAGGAATCTAAAATAGTCAAATTCATAGAAGCAGAAAGTAGAATGGGTGTTGCTAGATGTTAGAAGAAGGAGGAAATGGGAAGGTATTAGTTTAAGGGTATAAAGTTTTATAGTTATAAAAGATGAATAAGTCCTATTCTGAAGATAGTGTATATAGTTAACAACCCTATATTGTATACTTAAAATTTTGCTAAGAGGGTAGATCTTATGTTAAATGCTCTTATATAAAATGGTAGTAATAATAAAGATATATAAACAGGGAGGGCGTAAGAAACTTTTGGAAGTGATAGATATATTTGTGGCATAGATTGTAAGGATGGTTTCACAGACTTTTGCTTTTCTCCAAATTATCAAGTTGTGTACAGTAAATATGTACAGTTTTTTTGTATTTCAATCATACCTGAATAAAATGGCTAAAAAAAGAAAATTTATGAAAATAGTTAATATTTATAAAGTGCTTAGAATAGTGTATGGTTATTTGAATGTCTGCTAAATAAGTTAGTTAAATTAATATATTTTATTGTATATTGAGTACATGTAATCTTTAATTCACTAGGATATTAGCAGGGTTTTTAAAATTATTATTCTTAGAGGGAGAGAGGAAAAAGGGGATGGAAGGCGGGGAGAGAGCGCTTAAGAGATTTAATACAACTTCATGATACAAAGATGTACTACAGCTCAAGTGTTAATTTCTAAAAATCACATCTTGAACATGTGCCTTATAAGTAATCTTCCAGGGTGATTAAGTGACATAGAGACTAGAAAAAAAGAAGAAGAAAACAATATAAAAGATCAATGAGTCCAAGAGCTGGTTCTTTGAAAAGATAAGCAAGATTGATGAACCATTAGCCAGATTGATCAAGAAACAAAGAGAAAGGACCCAAATAAATAAAATTGGAAAGAAAAGAGGTGAGGTAACAACTGACATCACAGAAATGCAAAGGATTGTAAGAAAACACTATGAACAGCTATATACCAACAAGCTGGACAACCTGGATGAATTGGACAAATTCCTAGAAAAATACAATTTCCCAAAACTGAATCAGGAAGAATCAGAAAACCTGAATAGGACAATAACACCTGATGAAATTAAAGCAGTAATAAAAAAAAAAAAAAAACAACTCCCAGCAAACAAAAGCCCTGGTCCTGATGGCTTCACAGGGGAGTATACCAAACATTCAAAGAAGAACTAATACCTATCCTCCTAATCTATTCTAAGAAATCCAAGAGAAAACCATACAAGAAATCCAAGCTCTTTTTCTGAGGCCAGCATTATCCTACTCCCAAAACCATATAAAGACACTACAAAGAGAGAGAATTACAGGCCAGTATCTCAGTTGAATATAAATGCTAAAATCCTCACCAAATATTAGCAAATTGGATCCAAAAATATATTGAAAAGATCATACACCACGACCAAGTGGGATTTAGTCCAGGTATGCAAGGCTGGTACAATATTCACAAATCAATAAATGTGATACATCACATAAACAAATTGAAAGACAAAAACTACATGATTATATCAGTAGATGCAGAAAAAGCATTTGACAAAGCCTAACACCAATTTTTGATAAAAACTCTCAGCAAAGTGGAAATAGAAGGATCCTACCTCAACATGATAAAGACCATATATGACAAACCTACAGCAAACATCATACTCAATGGGCAAAATCTTAAAAGCATTCCCCCTAAGAACAGGAACAAGACAGGGATGTCTGCTCTCACTACTCTTATTCAACATAGTACTAGAAGTCTTAGCCATAGCGATCAGACAAGAAGAAAACATAAAAGGCACCCAAATTTGAAAGAAGGAAGTAAGACTCATTATTTGCAGATGACATGATATTGTATGTAGAAAATACGAAAGACCAACAAAAATACTACTAGATTTAATAAATGAATTCAGCAGTGTATCAGGATACAAAATGAACACCCAGAAGTCAATGGCATTTTTATACATTAGTAATGAACTCTCAGAAAGAGAAACTAAAAGAACAGTCCCATTTACCTTTGCAACAAAAATAGTTATGACACGGGAATAAACTTAACCAAGGAGATAAAAGACCTGTACTCAGAAAACTACAGGATGTTGAAAAAAGAGATAGAAGAAGATATAAACAGTGGAAGAATATACTGTGTTTATGGATTGGTAGAATTCACATCGCTAAAATGTCCATATTACCCAAAGCAATCTGTAGATTCAATGCAATCCCTATTAAAATACCAACGGCATATTTCACAGGTCTAGAACAAATTCTCCAAAAATTCATATGGAACCAAAAAAGACCCTGAATAGCTGCAGCAATTTTGAGAAAGAAGAACAAAGTTGGAGGGATCACAATACTGGATATCAAGTTATACTATAAAGCCACTGCAGTCAGAACAGCCAGGTACTGGCATAAGAACAGGCATATAGATCAATGGATCAGAACAGAGAACTCAGAAATCAACCCAAGCCATTATGTTCAATTAATATTTGACAATGGAGGCAAGAGAATACATTGGAGTAAAGACGTCTCTTCAATAAATGGTGCTGGGAAAATTGGACAGGTACATGCAAAAAAAATGAAACTAGATCACCAACTTACAACATATACAAAAATAAACTCAAAATGGATAAAAGATTTAAATATAAGTCATAAAACCATAAAAATCGTAGAAGAAATTGTAGGCTGCAAAATATCAGTGTAGCAGAATTTTCACAGTTACATTGCTTAGGGCAACAGATCAAAGGAAAAAATAAACAAATGGGACTACATCAAGTTGAAAAGGGAACCCACTGCATGGGAGAACATATTTGCCAATGATACATCTGATAAGAGGTTAATTTCCAAAATACATAAAGTACTCATATAACTCAACAAAAGGAAGACAAACAACCCAATTAAAAAATGGGCAGAGGACCTAAATGGACACTTCTCCAAAAAAGGACATACAAATGGCCAAGAGACATATGAAAAATGCTCAAAGTCTCTAATTATCTGAGAGCTAGAAATTAAAACAACAATGAGGTATCACCTCATACCTGCCAGAATGTTTCACTGCTGGCATAATGCAGTGAAACATAACAAAAACTATGATCAAATGCATTTGCCATTTATTTTGGAATGCATGACAATGTCTATTCATTTGAGCAAAAATATACAAACAACACCCAACTTGTTTGAAGATAGGATATCTTTGATCAGAATCTCTGAAATATCCCTTTGAGTTAGCTATTAGTATAAACTATATTAATTTGTACCTGACAGTAATTTGAGATTTATGATTATTTAGTCTAGTTGAACTAATACATGTTCCAAATCTATGGAGGAAGACTTAGCCACTTAAGTGAACAGTGTGGGTAACATTTCTTTGGCAACAATTGGGATGGGGGTTAATGATCTACTGAAAAAAAAAATGATCTGCTTTTTGTAAGAAGGCAGAAGTGTTTTTTATTTAATTCTTAACTCTCTGAGATGAAGCATGTTAGTATATAGTTTTAGCAGTGGTATGTTTTTATATTGCTCTGTATTCTCTACTTTAAGTAATCTTAATTCACTGTCCACTAGGGTAGTTACTAGCCATATGTAGCAATTTAATTAAAATTAAATAGTTAAGAATTATGTTCCTTAGTCATACTAGCTATGTTTTAGGTGCTCAGTAGCCACATAGGGCTAATGGCTACCCTATTGGAGAGCACAATATAGAACATTTCCATCAACACAGAGAGTTCTATTCATGCTGATAGACCATCATATACACAATTCTGTACTCTTTATTTGCCACATTGTACATTAGATTTTTTTGTTTGTAATTTGAAAATGATGTTAATATAGCCTAGAAATAGGATCTTACTAACTTCTTGAAATCTCTTTTCCCCATAATGGTTGTTTTATCCACTACATATTTAAATCATGTTGGGGTTGTTTTTTGTTTTTCAATTTATTAACATAGTCATCACCTGAAATTTCCCCATTATTTAAAATTCTAAACTCTGTGATGAATACAGTTGGAGTAATCCCTGTAGGTATTAGTCACCTTTAAGACAACACAGTAGATGACAATGTCTCCATGAGCCTTTTACCATTTACAATGGAAAAAAAATACTTATTAAATGGTGATTTTTCTCCCTTTATCTTATTAAGTAAATTATATGGTCCTTTTTATGGAAGCCTCCATAGTTAGAGATGTAAAACTGCAATTTCTTGGTTCTATAGCATGACATAGTTCAGAGCTGAGATTAGAGAAACCCCGTAGAGTTGTTAATACTTGAGGGCATCCCCAACTAGAAAAGTATGTGAATTTAGGCATGGGAGGAAGGAAGGATCTGCTTTAAATTTAGTGTAGGGTCACTGAATCTTAATGATAGATTAAACAAGGGAGGTAGAATAATGAATAGGGGTATGCAGTGTGTAGCACTAATACCAGAAGTCCATGGTTTGTGGCGGTTTTTTAATGTCCTTTCCCATATGGTTTTGAATAGAGTAGGTTATGGCAGGTATGAGCTAAGGAATAGCTTTGTTAATGAATAAATTGGAGTAATTTTTTTTAACAGGAGACTAAGGCAGTTTATTTAGAAAGCCTGCTTATTTAATGCATGATGTGATTAAAAAACCATTTCTGATCTTAATAATACAGTAAGTGGAGATGCTAAGGTATTCCTGTTGTTTTCTTTATAAAACAGCTGTATTTATATTTCAGAGCCAGCCTTGGGGTGGGGTTTTAACTGCCTTAGTTAAAAGCCAGCTTTATGGAGTTTCTGAGTATTGGCAGCATCAGTCTTTAGATAGGGTTTGGTATGCAGTATTGGACTTTCATTCACACTGTCAATTCACTTTGATAAGTTTCAATAAAATTGTCATTTTGAATCAGTTTCCAACTCTACCTCCTTCACCTAAAATTAACTAGATAAGTAGCTTTGGTGTCTATCCTCTTTTTATAACTCAGCTGTTAGTCCAGGCGGGTACTTTCCTTCAGATATCCTCCCTATTATCCCACCCACATTTCTCTCAGACACAGTAATTCTGAAAGCTGATCTTACAAAGTAGCAAGTTTGAATCAGAAAACCTGACCAGACACATTTTTAAATATCTCTTAGGGCTTTTCGTTAGAGGAGATTACTTAATATTTCCAAAAGGAGATATTAATTAGGTTGTCTCTGCTGCCTTGGTTAAGTAGCGTGAAGGGAAATGCAACTCTCCTGACTCCAGGGCCCCAAATGCAAACACTGGCCTAGTTGTTCCCAAACTTTCTTCTTGATGTGAGTAACTTGAATGGTTTATTTTCCCTTGAGGAGCCCCCCATCCCCCGCCACTTTAGTATTCATGGCAGACCCCAACACTAAGTCCCTTTGTTGTCTTTGTTTTTTGCATTTTTTTTTTGTTAACAAGAAAAGATAAAATTATGAGACCTGATTATAGACTGGGGTTCCATTGCTAATGGTTCCCACCACCTTTTTTTTTCACATCTCAGAAAGGCAAAGGACTGGATAGGTAACAGAAAGCAGCACAGCAGACATAAACATCATGTCTAAGCATCAATGTGGTGCTACCGGAGTGGGAAAGGATACAATCTTCATCAAAATATAAAGATGGGTCTTTGCTTAAAACAATAAGATTGTCAGCATTTTAAAAAGTTTGAACTTTATATAGAGGCAATAGTCTTTAAGGAAAAAAAAGACACATTTTTAAAGAAGAAAGAAGAAATGGATTAAGAAATTTTAAAACCTACATTACTATCCTGACTTAGGTATTAACTAACTGAATGACATCTGGGCAAGTAGTTTAATTTGTGCATGCACATGTGTATATGTGTATATGTAAACTTTAAAAGAAATGCAATTCTATTTTAAAAATTGGCAGAATGAGGCATCAGAATAAGTCATCACCTCATGTCTTTCTTATAGATGCAATTTTATTTTAGAACTTACAGAGGTTGCAAATAATACAAATATTTGATTCAGAGTTTCCCTTATCCAATTCAGAAGCATAGAACAAGGGTTGGCAAGAGTGCACAACTGTTGAGAGAAGGAAAACTAGGATAACAAGATAGGGCATAATTAATTTACTGTATATTGGCAAAGTAGCAGGAGCAGTTTCATAGTGCCAATGTTTTCGTATTATTCCATATAAAACTCTTACATCAGTAAGAAGTGGAGACACAGAAGGCATTGAGCAAAAATTAATAGGAGGAAGAGCTTTTGCTAACCCTCATATGATAAAGTTTGTTTACTGTTCTAATTGTTCTCCTTTTACCATGATGTATTTTCCTTGAATTATTTTTTAATCTTGCTAGTTCTTTTCCTGCTGTGTGTGACACCAGGAACTGCCCTCTTACTGTGAAGGCAGCATTCAGTTGTTGAAACAATAACAAGTTGCTGTTTCATCTGGCAGTTGTCCTTCCTTTGTAGCACTTAAAAGTACAACTGTTCTTCATTGCCTGTTATAGCACAATAGGTGTGAAAAGACTCACTTGATCTCATGACAGAGGTTTTGCTCATAGTTGGTCACTCTTACCCTAGTACATGTTACCACTTAATGTCCACTGTTCAGAGTAAGTATAAATGGCCTCATAGAAAATTCTTACACATTGCAGTTATAAAAGGGTCAGGCAGAAAAGAATTTTAAAGATAATTATTGTATCCCTTTATAGAAGAGGAAATCCAGTGTAAGAAAAGATATGTCATAGTCATGGAAGAATCTAGACTCACAGAACAAAATTAAATCTAATCTCACCATTCACAAACATGAGTAAACTAAGGCAAATTATTTATCTCTGAGCCTCAGTTTCCTTATTTGTAAAATGAAGATGATAATATATGTGAAAGGTACTGTGAGGATGATATGTTAACGTAAAACCTAGTGTTGTTGTTGGTTTTTTTTTAAAATCTTCACCAGAGGGTATGTTTATTGATTTGAGAGAGAAAGAAACATTGAAGTGAGAGAGAAACATCTATCGGTTGCTGCCTTTATGCGCCACAACCAGGGATCAATCCCACAACTTAGGTATGTGCCTTGATGGAATTGAACCCGCAACCTTTCTGTGTACAGGACAACACTCTAAATAACTGAGCCATCTGGCCAGAACAAAACTAAAATTTAAATTTTTTTTCTTATTACAGAAATAATAGAAACAGAAAAGATAGACATACCGAAAATAAAAATGAGTCAGAATTCCATGATAGAAGGGGAACAAATTTTAACATTTGTTATGTATCTTTTTCTGTGCATACATATAGTATACATACATATGTACATATAATATATATGTATGTATGTAACTTAGTAAGCAGAAAGCTACATAATTTTGTAACCTGGTTTTCTTTAATTATTAACAACTTTAAATGTTATTAAATATTCTTCTACATGCAAACTTTTTCTGTAAAGGCTAGATAATATATATTTTAGGCTTTGCAGGCCATACAGTTTCTATTGCATCTACTCAACTATACCATCATGGTAGTGCAAAAGCAGCCACAGACAGTATATAAACAAATGGAACACAACTTTATTTACAGAAGCACACAGCATACTGGATTTGGTCTCTGGGCTCTATTTGGCTGACTCTGGTTCTACATCATTTTAATGGCTGCACGGTATTTCATTTATTTAGCTATCATATTATTGGATATTAAGATTGTGCCAACTTTGTGTGTGTATGATGATAAACAAGGCGGCAATGAATATCCTTGTAGCTAAATATTTGGTTTACATGTATGATTATGTCTTTAAGATTAACTTGCACACTGCTTCTGAGATTGTATCAAATTGTTTGGCTACTAAAATTCAGACTTCAAAATTAAAACATTTCTTGGTTTATGTGACTAATCTTTTAAGTAGTATATAAAATTTAACTTTATAAAATGATTTTTGGTGAAATTAAAACTCCTAAAAATGTTCTTATTATTGTAGTTATTTCTAGGGTTGACCTTTGACTTACTTGGTGTTTTTCTTTGTGCAAGGGATTATAAATTGGTGAACTCACATGATTTTAAAATGGGAAAATTTAAGAGCACTTATTGGGTAATTTATGTTTTATTCATTGCGGGTAATAAAAAATATTAAGTAGTTGGAAAAACTTTTTGCTCTCTCACTGTTTTATATAAAGTATAGAGAGGAACTGTTTCCCTCTAGGACAAGGTCTTGACTGACTGATATGAAGTTAAACCTCTTACTGTTTTTCCTTTGGGTCTTGTGTGAGCTAGTCTCTGAGAGAGAGAAAAAAGTCAACATAGTTTCTCTGGTGTTCAGGACATTTCTTCAATTCAGCGATGAGTACAGGTGTCTTCCAGGTTTATTTAGTGTGCCCAATAGGTCATTTATTGTGACTTTGCAGTTTTACTGCAATGTCCAAATATATATTACAGCCAGAAAGTAATCACACTTGAAGCTTAAGGCAGAAAAACTGAAGATTAACACAGAGTTTTAATGATGAAGATTATTATTTATCAATTATCAATTTTTCCAGTGATATGTAATATACAGTAAAGAGGTAGTACCTTCTCATTAATTTCTTAGACTAAAAATGATCACTATATCATCCAACAAATTATAGCATTTCTAGAAAGTTTATAACAAAACATTATTAATCATATTTATTCTCAAAAAAGGACTTGCCGCCGAAACCGGTTTGGCTCGGTGGATAGAGCATCGGTCTGCGGACTGAAAGGTCCCAGGTTCGATTCCGGTTAAGGGCATGTACATTGGTTGCGGGCACATCCCCGGTAGGGGGTGTGCAGGAGGCAGTTTGTCGATGTTTCTCTCTCATCAATGTTTCTAGCTCTCTATCCCTCTCCCTTCCTCTCTGTAAAAAATCAATAAAATATATTTTTTTTTTAAAAAAGAAAGAAAAAAAAAAGGACTTGCCATGTTAGGCCAGAGTTCAAAGAACTTTAGAATTAGTAAACTACCTGGGAGAGCCTATAATTCATACATCCTAAAACAGTGCTTCTTAAACTTTGGCTTGTTGAGAATTATCTCAAGGGCTTGTTGAAACACAGATTGCTGGCTCCCAGAGTTTCTAATAACACCAGGTCTGGAGTGTGTCGTTTCCCCCCCCCCCCCCCCCCCCCCAATTTTCATATCTAGTGGTTTCTAGGCAATACTCGTATTGCTTGTCCAGGCACTACATTTTGAGAACCACTATTGTATAAAAATAATTGTTCCACCTTTTTTTCTTATGATTTCAACTTCTACAACTTCACAATTTCTCTTTTTCACCCCCTAAAATTTAGTATCTTTTTTATTTGTGAAATAATACTCAGTCTTACTCATCTATAAACATTTTCTTAGCACTTCAGGAATTCTTATTTTTTTAAACCCAGGCTTAACCTTTAAAGATATGAGTTGATTTTAATACATTTATGATCATTAGTTCACTTTAAAATTATCTACTTTGCAATTTTTATATCATCGTCACCTACACCAGACTTTCAGGAGAGGAAATTTATGAATATATCTAATGAAAGAAATCTTATTCTTGGTAGTTTTTCGGGATGACTAAAATCTATTTTCAGCTAGTTTCCATATTTGATTTGCTTTATTTTCATAATTTCGAGTAATATCTTATGATGCTAATTGTCAAATTTCTTTACAGACAGGTAAGAGATATAATAAGTTTTTTAAGTATAGTATACAAAGCAAAACTTACAGTTGTTGGAATGAAGAATTCTGTTAGAGCCAGGGATGTTTTGAAAGAGTAGAATACACTAAGCTCAAAGCCTGAATGAAAGCAACTTCAATTTTACAGTTTTTTCAAACAACATCTTTACTGCTTTCTGGAAAAACGGTATTTGATAAAAAGAAATGTCTCAAGTTACTGTTTTTATGAGGAAAGAATTGCTGAGTCTTTTAAATGGTTAATGAGAAGAAGTAATAGTTAAAACACTTGGAGCATTGATTTCTGATTTGAATTCTCCAGCACTGGCCAGCCCTGAGGGAAGGGGGAAATAAGCTTGCTAATTAACATTTGATTACTGATGCCACCTTCTCACTCCCTTTGCACCATCCGGTTTCAAGTGTTTTTGTTCAGGAAGGATTTTTAGGTGGTTTTAACTTGCATCTTATGTGCAACTGCAATGAGTATACAACTTGTTAAAGAAGAAGAAGAAAAAGAACAGGCCTTTGATATGAAATATGTGTTCAAAACCCAATCTGGATCAGAAGTTATTGGTTTCCTAACTATAAGCCTTTCAGAGCACCAGTGATTGCTAGGAAACTGGAACTAAGCCTAGTCTGTATGCCTTATTTTGATTTAAATTCTCTCTCTCTCTCTCTCTCTCTCTCTCTCTCTCTCTCTCTCTCTCTCTCTCTCTCTCTCTCTCTCTCGTTTAGTTCAGTTATTATTTAGCAAATTCTTGCCCAGACCATCATTTGATGGTGTGAAGTATTTGGAGTCTAAAGTTTGATATATTTAAAATTTGGGTAAGTTCAGATTCTAATATGTACTAAAGTCTTTTTCTTCTAACATTGGTAAGAGAATGAGATAAGTATCTGTAGTTTCAGGGTGTTTTTTTTTTGTAAGGGTTTAATTTGCCATAGTATTCTTAATTCAAAAAATCTAGAAACTAGGGTGCTAACTAAATGATAGCTGTTTTAAGCCCACGGCAATGAAATATTTTCTATTTTTTGCTATATTAAAATGGTTGATATGTGAAGAATCAGGACCAGATTTCAAAAATGTAAAGATATTGAAATAAATTAATAGAACTTGACAACCTCATCACTTAGCTAGTAGTGTTCTTTCAAACCATAGTTTACTGGTAACAGTTGATGGAATAGTTATTTGGGAAACCAGTGGAACAGGCTTTAGTTTCAAATAAGATCTCATACGGGGAAAATATTAGTTAGACTTTGTTAAAAATCTAGACTTTTTAGTATAAAAAGCGAAAACTACGATGTTTCTTTGTCCAAGAAAAAAATTCATCTTAAGTGCTTATATATCAAGTTATTTGCAATATTCCTTTTTGATGTGTTGTATTTATGAACTCTTTACTATTTTTCTTTCATTTTCTAGCCTTAATGGTTTAAACTTTTCCTCATTATTTGCTTGTCTTATATATATTTAGCTCTTCTTTTCCTGTACCTAGGGTTAACTCCAATATTTTCATAAAATCATAGGAATTTAGAGCTGTGAAAATCGGAAGTGATCTTGTTTTATTCTCTTTTAACTCTGAGTAAAGTAAATCTCAGAGAGGTTCTGCCAACTTGCCCACAGTAACAACTGGACAATGAGAAATCTTTTTCTTTGCCTCTCATTATGCTTCAATACCTCAAACTTTGTGACTTTTCTTTCTATTATCAGAAATTGTTTTCATTTGGATAAATGTCTTACCAACATTTAGCTCACAAGCAATGATTTTATTATAGCTAACAATGTTACCTACAAGTCTTATATTTTTCTGTTTCAATAGCTACAAACAGCACATAGGAGGAGGCTAATTCTGAGCCTCAAAACTTAGGTTAGCAGAGTAACATCCTAAGACTTCTTTCTAAGAAATTCTGATAACATTTAAAAAATAAAAATTGTTTGAAAATTTATGGAACTCAAAACTTTGTGGGAGAAGAATATTTCATATAATTTTATATTGAGCAGGTCTTAATACAGTGATCTTTTTCCCAGTGCTGTGTTCATCAATGAAATTTCCATGAGGAAATATGAAGTTTGACATGGATATCATTGCTTAGTTTCTTACAGTAATTATAGTGCATAAATAGATTTTTATTAATAATGAAAGGCAAATAGTAAATCAGTCCCATATTAATACTTTCAAGTTAATCTGATTTAATTTTTTCTTAGTCACAACTGCCTAATCTGAAGCAATAGGTAAAAAGTAAAATTCTCTTTTTAAGAAATGTAGAAAACAAACTGGAAAAATCTATTGTCGATCTAGAACACTTGATCCAAATACAGTATAGTTTGTAACATAAATTTGATGTTCAGCTGGTAATCAAAGCATTTATTAAATTTCTTCAGAATTAATTGAAACATTTGCATAGTTTAACATGCTGAAATCTCAGATTTAGAGCTTAATGCACAACAAAAATTGACAAGATTATGAAGGTTCAGCATTATCTTGAGTCAGTGCTGATCAAAGAAACTGTGTAAGACAAAAAGGCCCTGAGGAAATGTTACCCTGTGAAGTGCCACTTGTACTTAACTGGAATTTAGCACAAATCTCTGAAGATGAAATTCCATCAGAAGTAGAACAATAATGGCAGCTGGGCATGCCAGCTACAGCACCCAGTCTGTGTGTATTTTCTGCCTCTCTCAAGTGCGCTTGAATCTCTCAAATCAGTCAATGATCTCTCAATCTCTCTCTTTCCCTCCCCCTCCTTCTTTCTCTCCCTCCTCTAGTCCTTTATTCTTCTTTCCCTCTCTGAGAGAATTCCGTCCTTCATTTGATTCATGACAACCTTAAATTACTCTGCATCATTTTTATATATAGCTGTAATTTGTCTCTCAGGTTTTCTAGGATACTAATATTTTTAAAAAGCATCATTTTTACTTTTGCTTTGTATACTTTTTGGATTTTTTCCTTCCCTGCAGAATTGTGACTTAAATTTTTAATTACAGAAAACCATCAATAAAGATTATATCTTTTTTAGTAAAACCTTTGCCCACTTTGTACTTTTGTTACCTTATCATATGTATTTCTTCAATGTAATGTTAAAATCTGCCTATGGTTAGAATATTGATAAACATGGAATTATTTTTGAAAGACTAATTTGTATTTAAGTTGTTACTTAGTGATTGTGGTTTAACACAAAAATCTTTTGGCATAATCTCAGAATCTCTGTGAATTTATCTTTTCCATTGGGACAAACATTAACCTAATATGCTTTATTTTGTACCCTCTCAGCCAAATTCTGTCTGCATTAGCCAGTTTATTCTATGACAAGTTGCTTAACAGATGTCATTCTGGAGAGAACAATGAAGCCAAATACTTGTGCAATGGCTAACATTACTCTAACTTTGATCACTTTTGTTCAGCACATCAGTCTGGCGTTGCGCTTTATACCAACATAACACTATAGCCAGAACATGCTTTTCGGGCTTACAATAGCAAAGGAATGCTATTCAATTCAGTGCAGTTACAAATGAGTTAATGAAAGAAAAAAAAATACTGTTTATTTCATAATACCATAGTGTTGTGTTTTGGAATTAAGGTGGAATTTAAAGAATCCCCTTAGAGTTATTTGTTTGTATACTCAACTCATAGTATTTGTGTATACTATCCAATACAGGGTAGCCTTGCTGCAACCTTTCGAACAGATACAAATATTTGTCCTGCCTTTTTTTTTCTTTCAAAATAGTTGATGAAGCTTGGTGTATCTAGATAGCATAATTGAAAAATAACTTTAAGAAGGATTTTTTGGGGCCTTGAGCTCTAAGGTCATCTCATACTCCTCTCTTCTTTTCTTTTATTAATATAATACTTTGGGTTTGTGGACCACTCTTCTCCTTAAAAACACTAATGTTTAAGCATGACAAAATTAGTCTTAGCTAGTAGATGTGGTCAGAGGTTGAATTTGGCTAAATTGTTGTGTTGATAATGACTAATGAAAATTTCTAAACTCTATGTGACTGGTCATAAACAAAATACTGCATGGTAGACTGGCCATTGCCAAGAACCTTTGAAGAAAAGTTGTTTGTTTGAATTGAGTAGGGATCAAGCCATTCCTCCAAGCTCCTCGGTTCTCATTTACTAAGTCTTTTTTCACAGGTGTACATTAGAGATAAAAAGTATATTGAGTTCCACATTGTGTTTTTGTTTTTTCCTTTCCCAGTGAATATATATCTCTATTTCACTGGAAAGGTAACTTAGATGTGTTTATGTATAACAAACAGAAATGTGAGACAAAATGCCGTAATTGGACATTTAAAAACATGAATGAATACTGCTTGTTTTATATAGTGAAGTCTTACTGTACAAGATACAAAGTAGGGCAAAACGAGTTTTGCATTTGGAACCTCCTTTTGCCCCACCCTGTATTATGTGCAACATTCAATATTAGCTTCATTTGTTACAGCAGTTTAATCCCATAACTAACCTGAAGAGTTAAGTCCATTCTGAACAATTCGATAATTTATCTTATTTGTAAATATGAAACAAAATATAATTTTCATAACCTGTTTAAAACTGAAAAAAATATGATACTTCTTAATTAGTGGATAACATAGAGTTTAATCTTCCAACAGTTTGTTCTGATAAATTACCTCTTCTCCTAAAATGAAAGGTATAATATTACATGTTGAAAATTGTTTTTCATCTTTAACAGTATTAAAAATATAAAGTATCATTACCATATTGTCTTTTTAGGAAAGGCCTAAATAGTGTATTTGTAGATACCATCCAGTTAACAAATATTCTATTGAAATAGTTTTTAATTTGGATGATTTAAAAGAAATAATCTGTGTTGTTTTATTAGTTTTTACATCTTTGAAGCTTACACAAAATAATAAAGAAAACTTCAGGTTTTTCCTCCCACCTGCTCCTCCCCTTCAAAAAAAACACCCTTCTCTCTCCCACATAGAAACTTGAATCATATCTTTTGTTTGAATTATTTTACATCTTGAACCATTTAAAAAATTATAAGATTATTAAAAATTTATAATTATAGTTTGTCCTAGCTGTACTATATAGCTGAAGTTTCTTAACTGAAAAGAAACTTAAAGCCATCTAGGATTATATAAAGACAATCAGCAGCAGGGGGTGGTTTTCTTCTTTTATTTTTAAGTTACAGTTTACATTCAATATTATTTTGTACTAGAAGCCCAGTGCACGAATTCATGCACCAGTAGGGTCCCTTGGCTTGGCCTGCAGGATCCAGCCGAAACTGGCTCTCCGACATCCCCCGAGGCGTTCCAGATTGTGAGAGGGTGCAGGCCAGGCCGAGGGACCCCACCGGTGCACTGTCTGGGCCAGAGAGGGATGTGGGAGGTTGGCCAGCCGGGGAGGGACTGGGAGAGGGCTCCAGGGCATGTCCAGCCCCTCTTGCTCAGTCCCGATCTGCCAGACCTCAGCAGCAAGCTAACCTACCGGTCAGAGCATCTGCCCCCTGGTGATCAGTGCATGTCATAGCAACTGGTCAGCTGGTTGACTGTCTGCCTCCTGGTGGTCAGTGCACATCATAGCGAGTGGTTGAGTGGCCTTAGCATATCATTAGCATATTACGCTTTGATTGGTTGAACGGCCGACTGGTCGACCAGACACTTAGCCTATTAGGCTTTTATTATATAGGATTAGTTTCAGGTATGCAGCATAATGGTTAGACAGTCATATTCTTTACAAATGATAACCCCAATAAGTCTAGTATCCATCTGACACCGTAGACAGTTATTAGAATACTAGTGGCCCGGTGCACAAATTTGTGCATATTGAAAGGAAATTAATTAGAAGAAATATTTTAATATCACTATTTGCCATTTCTCTATAAAAGAAGTGTCAATCAAATTGACGATCAACAATGACAAATCAAAACACATGCGTGCGATTGGCGCCAGTGAGAGCTTTATATGTATTGCACATGCACGAGTCAACTTAGCCTTTTATAGATATAGAACAAACTTGCTTAATTAGACCTGCTTTCTGATTTAGCTAAACTTTTTCCAGCCCAGTGAAGCACCCCAACTTCTCTTTCAGGTAATTTTCAGCAACACAGCAGTAAATATCAACACGGAGCAGATTATTATTGTAGATCACACAGGGAGAACAAAGGATAAAATATTTAACTGCAGCAGTGTTTGACTATATTCTGTGCAGTGAGAAAACCTCAAGTAATTTTCAAAGTCCACCATTTTTTACTTCTTTTCAGTTGGGTCAAGTTTCTAAATCTCTGTTTTCCAGCTAATGAAAAGAAAATAGGATTCCACCGAGTTTCCTATCTACCTACTCCAGGACTTCTGTGAGGATCAAATGAGATGAGGCATGGGAAAACGCATCACAGACATTTGGTTACAGTGTAAAGTGTTTCCATCTGGCTATAAACCAAGTCGTGTTCCTGGACTGAAGAAACTGCAAGGAGGCTGTCGTCGCTAGGGAGAGGAAGCTGGGCATTGCTACGTGACCTCATTACCCAGACTAAGGGAAAGACACTTAGCATATTAACCTTTTAGATATATTGATTATTGATATATTCCCTATGCAGTACTTTACATCCCCATGACTACTTTGTAACTACCAAGTTGTACTTCTTAATCCCATCATTTTTTTCACCCATTCTCCCAACCCTCCTCCTCTGGCAACCCATCAGTCTGTTCTTTGCAAATTTCTTTTAACCTTTATTGAGAATCTGTTTTTAAATTTGGTTTAAATATTTTTTACAAATTTTTTTCTGACTTGTGTTATCCTAGTTTCTAATGCTTGTTTTGAATCTAGAAGAAAACAGAGGAAATACAGTGTTATCACATAAATTGGCAATTAGCCTGAGTCATATGGAAACCCTACTTTTAATTGCAGTGTCTCTTTCTTTTTGCAGGTAAAAAGAAATGTGTATGACCTTACGAGTATCCCCGTACGCCATCAGTTATGGGAGGGTTGGCCAACTTCTGCCACAGATGATTCAGTAAGTGACAGTTGACTTACCAGTTTTATATCCTCGTCTCTTTTTTTCCACTTTCAGTCTAATTGACTGTGATAATAAGCAGAATCAAACTTTGAATATTCCACTGAAAAAATTTATAAATCAAATAATGTGAAAATAAGAGTTGTAATAATTTGAGTTAACTTGCAGAACAGATATCATAAGTGAAGTATACCAGCTTTCTGTTGATAATATTACAATATCAATATCAGGAACTAATGCTGCTTGATTTGACTTAAAATTTTCCTTGATCAAAAGAATATGTTCAGCTATTACTGATGAAATGTCCCAAGCACAAAATTATTTCCCCTAAATTACAGATATCTTAAAGTCAATCGAACCGTTACATATTTAATTTTCAAACTACATTTTCTATAGTAGACTGGTACTTTAAAAAATAGCTAAGTTTTACAGTTAATGTTAATAGCATCCTATTCTTAAATATACCCATACTTTTCACTACTATAAAAACTGGAAGAAAAGATTTAGTCATTTTTACCTGTTATTATATCTACTTATAATGATTTTCCTGTTATACATTTTGAAACCTTTCCTATCTCTGCCCTATTTCTAAGTGATTTTTTTTTTTAAGAGAGTAAGTTTTATCATCTAAGGAGGCCAATTAAAATTACATTTGGTCACTTTTACCCATAATCTTGGTTGTTTTAATCAGATACCACCCTCCTCCCCCCCCTTTTTTAAAGTGCAAAATGAGAACGTTTCAAGAATTCTGAAGTTAAATCTGATTTTTAAAATAAGGCCAAAAAAAATAGTTTTTGTATTTTCTAGTAAATATTGTGTTTCTGTTTGGATAATAATTACTCCTCCTCTCTCAGTACTGCCTTTATACATTTTAATATGAGTGAATTCTTTGTGGAAGTCAGAAACATTTTTAAAACAATTGTTTATATAGATGCTACTTGAATCTAATTATTCCACAGTCTAAACACTGTACCTTTGGAAAATGCTTTGTGTATCATGAAACTTTAAAATTGGAAAATAGCAAAACTTTTTTAAAAGTGTATCCTTCCAGGAAAAATAAATTTTTATGTGTAGGTATTTACATTTACTTATAAACACTGATTTTAACATTGCTATTTTAGTATCTCATTAGAATTATTGGCTGGTTGTCCATGGCTAAAGGTAGCAATGTGGTTGATGGTTTTAGTTTGTTTTTCTTTTTCCCTTTAGAGTGAGAAATTTGACAGAAACTGTGTTACACTTAATTTTGAAAAAATAAGAGTATTTTCATAAATAATAACCTTCTTTTTACCCAACATGAATAAACCAGAGATGTTCTTAGTATTGTCTAGTAACTACTACAAGAAATAACATTAATAGAAGAAAATAATTAAGATCTAAGTATGTCACTTAAATTCACTGAGCTTCAGTAACCTAATTTGCAGCATTATTAATGAGAGTTAGTAATAATATGTGTAAGTACCTGACTCATAATAGAAACTCAATAAATGAAAGTCAGTGTTATAGTTCATCCTATATAATAAAGAGGTGATATGCAAATTGACCTTCACGCCCTCACATTACAAGATGGCCGCCCCACGTCATCACAAGATGGCCACCCCCACGTCATTATAAGATGGCCACCACGTTGTCACAAGATGGCTGTCACAAGATGGCTGCCCCCATGTCGTTACAAGATGGCCACCACAGGATGGCCGACCCCACATTGTCACAAGATGGCTGGCAGGGGAGGGCAGTTGGGGGCAATTGGGGGCCGGCAGGGGAGGGCAGTTGGGGGGACCAGGCCTGCAGGGGAGGGCAGTTGGGGGTGATCGGGCTGGCAGGGGAGCACTTAGGTGTCAATTGGGCTGGCAGGGGAGCGGTTAGGGGGTGATCAGACTGGCATGCAGAGTGGTTAGGGGCAATCAGGCAGCCAGGCAGGCAAGTAGTTAGGAGCCAGCAGTCCCAGATTGTGAGAGGGATGTCCGCAACTGCCAGTTGGGATCGGACCTAAACTGGCAGTTGGACATCCCTCAAGGGGTCCCAGATTGGAGAGGGTGCAGTCTGGGCTGAGGGACACACCACCACCACCACCCCCCCCAGTTCACAAATTTTGTGCACCGGGCCTTTAGTATTAACATAATGTAGAAAAGGATCACAGGCAAGAATTGACCGATTTAAGTAAATGACATGCTGAGATTTGCTTCAAAATAACCTATAGGGGTTGGGAATGATGAGAGATATATAAACAAATTCAGGTTAGCCATCTGTTGGTCATTGTTAAAGCTGAGTGATGTGTATATTAAGTTTATTGAAAATTTCTATAATAAAAAGTTTACAGCAAAAATAATTGTCTGGCTCTGGCCAGTGTGGATCAGTTGGTTGGAGCATCATCCCATACACCAAAAGGTGGTGGGTTTGATTCCTGATCAGGGCACATACGCAGGTTCCTGGTTTGATCCTGGGTTGGGGTGCATATGGGAGGCGGGCAGTTGATCTCTCTCTCTCTCTCTCTCTCTCTCTCTCTCTCTCTCTCCCTCCCTCCCTCCCTCTAAGTGAATGAATGAATGAATGAACAAATAAATAAGCAAACAAACAAATAAAATTGTTTGGTTTAAGAGCAAGAACGTGAGGTAATAAAGTCTGGAAATGTCAGACTACATAGAGTTAGAAAAGCCAAAACTGCTCTTTGATCCCACAGTTGTAGAAACCAGATTGAAACACGCTTATCAGATACAAGTTCCAACAGTGATAGGCAAATTTAGTGAAATATTATAAACTAGAGGCCCGGTGCATGAAAATTCTGGCACTGGGGTGGGGGGTGGGGCGTCCCTCAGCTCGGCCTGTGCCCTCTCACAGTCCAGGAGTTCTCAGGGGATGTCCTAAGCTGCAGTCTGGCCTCCCTCTGAGGGCGGCAACTGGGCCGGCCGATCAGGGGATAGCACCGCCCCTGTCACACCACCACTGCCGCTTGGCCTCCCTCTTCGGGACATGACTGGATGGGCCGATCAGGGGACGTTGCCGGCCCCCCGCCCCATCGCCCCTCCGCCGCTGCTGGTCACCAGCACCCTCCTTCCCCCCCCTCCCCCGCATTGCTGTTCCCTCCCTCTGCCTGCTGGTATGCACCTTGGCTGGCTGGAGCTGCCTGCTCACTGGCCCCGCCCCCCACTGACTGGTCGGTCTGCCACTTAGTCAATTTGCATATTACACTTTTATTATATAGGATTCTTCTGTTAGCATAGTGCCTTATACATTTTAGGTGTTAAATCATTGACTTGAGTTGACACTGTATTTTATGATGCTCACGTTTTAATGATTGTCTCAACATTTACATTTTCCCCAAGCATTCTAATGCAATTTCATTACTATAGGAAAATAGGAAAGTGGCTAAAATTCACCATATCCAAGACTATAATGTTACCTAGTGCTGTATCTAAGTCACAGCAAACACAAGAGGGAATCTCCATTAAGAGGCTTGATTCTTTTTGCCTCATTATTCCTATTTGCACCTTGTCCCAGAACCTGTGAAATGTTTCCTGCCCTCGCCTCCCCAGAGCAAATGTTGCCATATTGGCAGGATGTTGCCTTGAGCTGCATGATTTGCTACAACAAAGATGTTTAGGGCCAGACTGCTTTTAACTGGTGCCATAGCAGATCCACTAGCTACAGTGCTCGAGTTTTGACAAAAAATGATTTGCAACTATAGTCTCCTAAGGAGATCCTAGCCAAAGAAATGTCATGAAACCTTTCTTTCATTAGACTATTAAAACTCATGAATCTGGTGCTTGTAATCTATATTGTTGCAGGCGATGGTGTTTTTATACTTATTTAAATCACTGAAGTGGAGGCATCTGCTACAAAACAAGATCATCCTCACAGCTTGGGGCATGAATTGGGTACAGCTGAGAAATGTCAGCTGTGTAAACAGCCTGAAATGTGTTACCAACAAAAATATAATTAATTTCTTTCCAAGACAGTGTGCCATAACATAATACTTGGAATGGTTTAACTTTCAGAGAAAGCACCTGAACATTTTCTTCCCAGTGCCAGTGTAGAGGATTGGTTATAAAGGTCATTAAAAGTGAGGTTAGGTTGCACTTTTCCTGCTCAGTTGCAGAGATTTGTGTGGCTTGAAATATAGTATATTAACTTCAGGTACCAGTGGCTTCCATAAATTTATGGAAATATATTAAATCAAGAAGTTAATAGATTTGGGATGCTAGAACTGTTCTAAAATTAGAACATTTTAGTCAATTTACAATTGTGGCAATGGTAGCACAATTGTAAATTTACTAAAAAATAATTGAACACTTCAAAAATGAGTAAACTTTATAGCATGTAAAAGTATACATCAAATAAAGCTATTTTTAAAAGAAGGTAACAAAGAACTAGATTAAAATACTTTTTTATTTATGTTTTTATGAGAAATACTTGGTCAAAACTCAGGAGATGTTTTCTTCAGTGGACTTCTCATTAACCTTTTACTAAGCAAATAAGACAAAGACTTCTTATAATTAGGTTCCTATAACATCTTGAATCACTTCTCAACCTGATAGGCTATAGTCTTTTGACATTTTCTGCACTACTCATTGAAGTCAATTATTATTTAAAACATTGTTGCCCCATCTGCCCTCAGAGTTAAAATATTTTCTTTGCCTATAGTTATAATACTCTAATGGGATATGGGATACTGTATAAGTTGTCAGTAACTCTTTCAGTTCCTTTTGCGTTCTTTCAGCAGGGAAGTAGGTATCTAAAGCTTCACCAGTAGGGGAATGTTTTCATGCTGTGACAGACAGTTCAAGTGTGAGAACAAGGAGTTGCAAGTAGGCAAAATCTCATTTTACACTTTAACAAGGATGCTCTTGGTTTCCAGAGAGTTGAAATAATTTTAACACTGTGCATTATGTCTAGACACCATATTATAACACAGATAATACGAATGTTTGTAGGGTATAAAAGTGCTGCTTTTAATAATTCTTATACTAGGAGGAAAAAAATCCTTCTGTTTTTAATACTTTTTTTTTTGTCATGTGCCCCCTCCCTTTGAGATTATTAATGGTCTGTGGTTCTATCATTAACTGAGGAATGTTAAATCAGAATTTGAGAAATTAGAATTTTAGAAGCAGAGGTCTTCAAGCATGTGTTAGGAATCAGAAAGCTACTTATTAAATATTTGCATGTTAAAAAAGAGATCATTTCTAAACAGAATCATTACACATTAGCTTTTTTATAAAACAAAAATAAAACCACACATACCCACCTTCCTTTTTTTTTTTTTAATAAAAAAGAATTTGTGAATGAGATAATGTCAGCAGATTTGAATCTTCTGATGGGGGCCATTTTCTTCTGTAACTTCTCCCCAATACGTTGTGTTTGGCAGGTGTCAAATTATGTACATTTACCTGATCCTGGATCCCTGTCCTCCACTTTATAGGAGCTGCTGTCCAGATACAGACTCACACAATTACAACATACTTACCGTGCTGTAGTTACCTATTAAGTAAACTCATAAGCCTCCACTATAATCATTTCATCTGTTACTGCAAGGTAAATACTTCTGAAGTGCAGAATAAATCACAATCAGCCTTGCTCACTTATCTTCAATGGGAACCTAGTACTTGCTATGTAATTGCGATTGATTATGTACAGATTTTTATGTTGGCATTTAAAACCCTTCATTCATTGGTCTGAAACGTCTCTTCCAGGTTTATTTCCTCATATAAGCCTAAAGTAAATGCTCAATAAGTATTTCTTGAATAATTGATGGAATGTGATACTATATATCTCAACTTTAGCTAAATACTCATTTTTTTTTTGTTTTTCAAATATGCTTGGTGCTCTCTCCCACTCTGTGTCATTTAACCATACAGTTTCTTCCACCTAGAATACCTATAGCAATTATCTCCTTTCTTTAAGACGTTTTATCTATATTCCTCTTACCAAGCTACCTTCTTCAACCCAGTTAAAAATTAGTTTATATTTTTATTCTGTTTAAACTCTTTTCATTTTTCCTTATTTTGCTTTTACCTTCCTTCATTCTGATTTTGTCATCAGATGGGAATGGTAAAAAAAAAAATGGCTTCCCAGAGAAAGGGCCATCTAATTACATCTTAATTTGTGTACAGATATGTTCTAAGACCCCCAGTGGATGCCTAAGTCTTCAGATGGTACCGAACTTTGCATATCTACTTCCCCCCCTAGATAATACACTAGAGGCCCTTCCCAGAGAAAGGGCCATCTAATTACATCTTAATTTGTGTACAGATATGTTCTAAGACCCCCAGAGGTACAGCAGGAGGGCCCCACAAATTCACGCACCAGTGGGGTCCCTCAGCCTGGCCTGTGAGATTAGGCCGAAACCAGCTCTCCAACATCCCCCGAGGGATCACGGATTGCGAGAGGGCACAGGCCAGGCTGAGGGACCCCTCTGGTGCACGATTGGGGCCAGGGAGGGATGTGGGAGCTTGGCCAGCCAGGGAGGTACATCAGGAGGGCTCCAGGGTGTGTCTGGCCCGTCTCCCTCAGTCCTGATCAGCTGGACCCCCGCAGCAAGCTAACCTCCTGGTTGGAGCGTCTGTCCCCCTGGTGGTCAATGTACATCATAGCAACTGGTCGACCAGTCGACTGTCTACCCCTGGTGGTCAGTGCACGTTATAGCGAGTGGTTGAGTGGCCTTAGCATATTATTAGCATATTACGCTTTGATTGGCTGAACGGATGACTGGACACTTAGCATATTAGGCTTTTATTATATAGGATACCTTTCACTCAAAGGAAGCACTTTATGGCTTCTCTTTGGCATATCTGAATTGCCAGCAATACTACTCTTGTGCTTTGGGACCACACCGTCAATCTGATAACTGAGACAGCTAAGTGACTAACAGGTGGGCAACATGTATAGTGTGGCTACTCTGGACTAAGGGGTGATTCATATCCCCAGTGGGACAGAATGGGACAGTGCAGGATTTCATCATGCTACTCAGAATAGCATGCAATTTAAAACTTATGAATTGTTTACTTCTGGAATTTTCCATTTAATATTTTTGGACCATGGTTGACCATGGGTAACTGAAACCGCAGATAGCAAAACTCTGGATTTTTGGAGGTGGGGGATACTATACTTGTGTTTTTCCCTTTTGTAAATTCTAAAAATTGGGAGCAAGAACTATTTTCCTCATCTTTGTATGCTATGCAAGATAAAACGTAGTGTTTTATTCATTCACTCATTTGAATTGTGCAGAGCTCTACTAAATTGAAATCTGTAAGAACAAACAACTTAATGAATTTGTATGATCAGATAAACTTGATTATCTGTTTGAGAATTAGGTTTATATTCTTTCTAATAATAATTAAATTACCAAAATTCTGTAGTGGCAAATATAATAACAGTAGGAGGGGGAAAGCTACACTTAGCTGATTTGTACCAATGTGTGTTTGTATGTGTGTGAAAGAGAGAGAGATAAGTGAGCAGACCAATTCAAATTTATTGAACCCCAATATTGCTATTATTTGGATAAGTTACTTAATGTATGAATTTCAGTTTCCTCATCTGCAAAATGAGGATGATATTAACACCCTTGAAATGCTATTGTAAAGATTAAATTGATTACATAATGGGTTGAACCATATGAAATTGCCATTTATTAAAAACAAAATTATTGAATATTAGCAATTTCAATTTACATTGTATGTAAAGTACATATAATTTAGGGTTTGGCAATTATGATTGTCAGCCTAAATCCCATGCATCATCTGTTTTTGTAAATAATGTTTTATTGGAATATAACCACATCCGTTTATTTATTTATTGTATACAGTTGCTTTTATAGTGTAACAAACAGCAGGTATATTTAGTTGCCACAAAATCACATGACCCACAAAGCCTCAAATAGCTGCTATTTGGTCCTTTACAGAAAAAGTTTGCCAACCTCTGGTGTAATGTCTGGCATTTAGTAGGCATTCAACAAACATTAACTCCTTTTCCCTTGAGTAAGCCCCTTCTTTATATTGCATACACATGCAGAATCAGAAGCATTCTTTGAGTTGCTTCAGGGTCATCCTATGCTATTTAAATTACTATGCTAGCCTGTCCTAGGTCAGACAGATTCAGGTAATCTTTGGACATTTTTACTGGCTTTTTCTTTATTTGGCAAGGTCATGGATAATGTTGCTTCTGATGGTGGTGAGACTCAGTAGCTTCAGAGGGTTCACTGCCCTTATCAACATATAGAGTCTTTTACAAATAACACAGGCAAAGTCTAAACAGACGGAAAGAACAGCATTGAAAGCAGTAAAAGAAAGTCTGAGTTTAAAAAGAATGAAAACTTACGAAATGGACTATATCCTTAACAGAGAGAGTGAAAAATTCAGGAGGGTGGATGAAGCATTCAAGGGACATATTTACTCAGTCAGTATGAGGAAGAATAAATGGAAGTGAGACAGCCTCCAGGAGGAAATATACAAGCACTAAAATCTGATGCTGTAAATCTTTATTTTTGGTTTATTAAAATCATAAGCCTGTAGACTGTTGCTTCTGTCCATGATGAGGTGACTGCAATTGGAGTTTTATTCCCTCTATAAACAACCAGAAAATGGAATAAAATATGTGAAACAATTGTTTTTAGATATTAGACAATAGGTAGTACAGGATTTTGAAGAAGGAAACAGATGAGCCCTGTGGTAGTCTTACATTCTGTCTGGGGGCAATTTCTGGCTCCCAGAGCAAGGAAAGGAAACTGAAACGGAACCTGGTGATTTTATTGAGTTTGAAGAGACTGAGAGTGGAGTTCATGGAGGTCAAGGCAACTAGACTTTGCAAGGTAGAGTACTAGCAGAGAAAAAGCTCCAGAAAACTACATAGGTTTTCCCCAGTCTTTAGTTGAATACCAGTCTGTGCATGCGTAAGATGAAGTTCTAAGGGGCCGGGTGCAAAAAACTGCCCAATAAAAGAACAATTACAGTAACTCGGAGCTGTAAGGCATACAATTCTTAGAGCTCACACAGAACTGGGAATAGTTTGAGTTTCCACCAGCCATAGTAGAGACATTTCTAAACATAACAGTTTTCCAAAGGAACAAGCTGATTAAAAGGTAACTGCCTTTAAAATAGAGTTCAGCATCCAATCAAAAGTTACTATGCATATGAAGAAGTATGAAAATCTAACCCATAACCAGAAGAAAAATAAGTAAAAAAAAAACAAAACAAAACACAAATACAACAGACATAGAAGTTACTTAGATAATGAAATTAGCAGATAGAAATTTTAGCTATTATAAATATTATGAATATGCTCAAGAATTTAAAGGAAAAGATGAATTTAATGAGGAGAGAATAAATATGTAAATAAGAATATTCTTGTTCTAAATATAACAATGTAATATCTGAAATAAAATATTTTCTGGATGGGCTTAATAGCACATTAGAAACTGCCAAAGAAAAGACCAGTGCCCGGCCAGTATGGCTCAGTGGTTGAGCATTGACATATGAGCCAGGAGGTTGCAGTTTGATTCCCAGTTAGGGCACATGTCCCAGTTTCGGGCTCGATCCCTAGTGTGGAACGTTCAGGAGGCTGCTGATCAATGATTCTCTCTCATCACTGATATTTCTATCTCTCTCCTTCTTCCTTCCACTCTGAAATCAATTTTTAAAATTTTATACACACACACACACACACACTTTATTTATTTATTTATTTATTTATTTATTTATTTATTTGAAGAAACAGGTATACTGTATCTGCCTAGAATTCTTCCCACGAAGGAGAAGGGAATTAAAAAAAAAAAGAAGAAAAGACCAGTGAACCTGAAGATGTAGCAATAGAAACAAAGGGGGAAAAATCAACAATAAATGACCTGTGGGACAAAATTCAAGCAGTCTAACATACATGCAATTGGAATCTTAAAAGAAGAGAAAAGTTAGGGTGTTGGGAAGAGGAGATCAAAACCAAAAAAAAATTTGAGGAAATAATTTCTGAATTTTTTTCATATGTGATGAAAACTATAAAACTTATAGATTCAAAGAGCATAATGAATCCCATGAAAGGTAAATACAAAGAATTCTACACCAAGGAGTTCATAATCAAATTGCTAAAAACAAGTGAGTAAGAGAAAAATTTCAAAACAGGCAATAGAAAAATATACATTATGCAGGAAAACAGTTATAGACTTTAGATTTCTTGTCAGAAACAATGCAAGCCAGAAAACGGTGAAAAAACAAAGTACTGATAGGTTAAAAAATGACAACTTAGAATATGTACCAGGTGAAAATAATCCTTTGAAACTGAAGCCAAAATAAAAGCTTTTTCATACAAACAAAAACAGAATTTGGTGCCAGCAAACCTGCACCACAAGAAGTATTAAGGGAAGTTCTTTAGGCAAAAGGAAAATGATAGCAAAATAAATGGGTCTATTCAGAAGAATGAAGAGAGTTAGTAATAGCAAAACAAAGGTAAAACTGGTTAAATATAAAAGACATTTCCTTCTGTTTTTAATTTTTTAAAAAGATTATTTATTTATTTATTTATTTATTTATTTATTTATGAGGGAGAGGACAAGAAAGAGAGAGAAACATGGATATGACAGGAAACCCATCAGCTGCCTCCTGCGTGCCCCCTTCCCGGCTCGAGCCCAAAACCTGGGCGTATGCCCTAGCCAGGAATTGAACCAGCAACCTTTCAGTGCCTGGGATAGTCAACTGAGCCACACCAGCCAAGGCTAAAAGATAACTTTAAATTTAAAAAAAATGTGAAAATTTGAACATATGTAGAAGTAATATATGTGACAAAAATCACAGAGTGAAATTGTACTGTTCCAGGTTTCATATGTTATGCATGAAGTGGTATAATATGCATTGAAGATAGTCTGATAGGACTAAAGAGCATCATTTCATCATTATTAAAAGAAAACTTGTCAAGAAGATATAACAATCTTTTTTGTTGTTGTTGTTAATTCTCACTCGAGGATTGATGTTTGGAGAGGGTAGTTGAATTTTAGAGAGCAGAAGAGAGGAAGGGTAGGAGGGGGAGAGAAAGAGGGGAAGAGGGTGAAGGCAAGAGAGAAACATTGATGTGAGAGAGACACATCAATTGGTTGCCTCCCCCACTTGTCCAACCTGGGCCAGGAAATGAATGTGCAGCCCAGGTATGTGCCCTTGACTGAGAATCAAACCAGTGATCCTTCTGTGTGCAGACTGATGCTCTAACCACTGAACAATCAGCCAGGGTGACATTACAATCTTAGAATTCTACACTAAGGAGTTCATAATCAAAGGAAATGTCTTTTATATTTAACCAGTTTTACCTTTGTTTTGCTATTACTAACTCTCTTCATTCTTCTGAATAGACCCATTTATTTTGCTATCATTTTCCTTTTGCCTAAAAGGAAAGTATGCACCTAATAACAGTTTCTAAACATGTGAAGTGAAAACTAGTAGGATCAAAAGAATAGACAAGCTCACAATTCGAGTTTGAGATTTCACATTACTGTCAACTGTAAGGTTCCAGGCGCAGGAAAAGGAGTCGGAGACCCAGACAAGTTAAAAGAGGAAGTTTATTCCGCACTAACAGGGGAGATTCATTATGAAAGAGGGTAGAAAAACCAGGATTAGAGGAGAAGGAGGACTCAGCTGGGCTGTCTCGAAAGGGGAGAACAGCAACACGTGCAGAGGTGAACACGCCTTTTGAGGGGAGGAACGGGAAGGGGTGGGGCCCAGGACACTCGGCACGTGATGATTGGTGGTTCAATGTCTCAGAATGTCCCCGCCACAGACGCAGGTTACGTCATACTCTGCCCACCAGTTGGGGGAAGGGAGGAACTATCATCAACAATTTACAAGAAAATGGCAGATAAGGATAGAGAAGATTTGAGCAATACTCTTAACCAACTTGACCAGATGCTTTATAGATACTTGAGCAGAATACAAGTTCTATTCAAGTGTGCATGGTATATTCATCAAGAGAGACCTGAACCATAACTAAAGTCTCAGTAAATTTTATTTATTTATTTTTGTTAATCCTTACCAGAGGATAATTTTCCATTGATTTTTTAATTAGAAAGAGTGGAAGGGAGAGACAGAAAGAGAAACATTGATGTGAGAGAGATGCATCTATTGGTTGCCTCTTGCATGCACCCTGACCAGAGCCAGGGATTGAGCCTGCAATCGAGGTACATGTCTTTGACTGGAATCAAATCCGGGACCCTTCAGTCCAAAGGCTGATGCTCTAGCCACTGAACCAAACTGTCTAGGGCTCAGTAAATTTTAAAGGTTTGAAATGAAGAATGTTATCCCTGACCAATACAGAATTAAATTACATATTTTGTAATTTATGTAACTTGTAATTTTTTTAAATATATTTTATTGATTTTCCACAGAGAGGAAGAGAGAGGGACAGAGAGCTAGAAACATCGATGAGAGAGAAACATAGATCAGCTGCCTCTTGCACACCCCCTACTGGGGATGTGCCCGCAACCAAGGTACATGCCCTTGACCGGAATCAAACCTGGGACCCTTGAGTCCGCAGGCCGACGCTCTATCCACTGAGCCAAACCGGCTTCGGCGTAACTTGTAATTTTTTAAATATATATTTTTATTGATTTCAGAGAAGAAGGGAGAGGGCGAGGGGAGAGAGAGAGAGAGGCGGGAATGGGGGGGGGGGAGAGAGAGAGAGAGAGAGATCAATTATGCAAGAGAATCATTGATCAACTGCCTCCTGCATGCCCCCTACTGGGGATGGAGCCCTCAATCCGGGCATGTGCTCTTGACCGGAATCGAACCTGGGCCCCTTTCAGTCCGCAGGTTGACGCTCTATCCACTGAGCCAAACCAGCTAGGGCTATAATTTGTAATTTACATAAATTGTCTTTATTTTTATACAAAATTTTAGTAGTTTATTTTGTTGCATATTAACTACAAGCAATAAAAAAAACTAAACATGACAAGTGAAATTCAAAACGTCACAGACTACAAGATTTAATATACAAAAAAAGCATGTTACTATATAGCACCAAAGAACATTTTGGAAGTGGAATTTTTAAAAAATATTGTACCACTCATGATTCCATCCAAAAACCATGAACTATTTAAGGATAAATCTAAATACATATAATATCTCTACATGGAAAATTATAGATTATTGCTGAAAGAAATAAAGTCCTTAAAAACAGATATATCATGGTCATGTTTTGGAAAACTCTATATTTTAAGGTGGTAGTTCTTCCTATACTCATCTGTGGATTCACTGCAATCCCAATTTTAAAAATCTGGACTACTTTTGTAGAAATTGACAAGTTAATTCTAAAATTTATATGGAAATGTACAGGACCTAAAATTCCCAAAATAATTTTGAAAAACTTGGAAAATGTATACTGCCTGATTTAAAAAAAATAATAATTTAAGACAATGTGGTATTTGTTTAAAAATAGACAAATAGGTTGGACAAAATAGAGCATTCAGAAATAGATCTGTATATATGTTGTCAAGTGATTTTGTGCAGTGATACCAACGTAATGAAGTGGAGAAAAGATGGTCTTTTTTTTTTTTTTTTTTAACAAATGGTGATAGCACAACTGGATACCAATAAAGGCAACTTCAACCTTTACCTTATGCCATACACAAAAATTATCTCAAAATGGATCATAGACCTAAATGTGAAAGCTACAGCTGTAAAACAGTTAAAAGAAAATATAGGGGGAAATATTCTAAGACCCTGGCGTAGGAAAAAATTTCTTAGATCACTAAAAGTCCTCACCATAAAAGAAAAAAAAATTGATAACTTGAAATTTTTGCTCTTCAAAAGATACCATTTAGAAAAAGGGAGGGGGATTGCCACAGACTAGAAGAAAATATTTGCATAACACATATTTGGTAAAGGGCCTATATCCAGGTTATACAACTAAATAATAACAAGACGATTTTGGGAGTGATAAAATTTTTGATATTTTGATTGGGAGAGGGACTCAGTGGTTAGAAGAATGTATGTAGGTCAAAACTCCTTGAACAAGTACACTTAAAATAGGTATATTTTAACTAGTGTTATTTAAGATGAATATGTTGATCTGAAGCCATACTGGTAAATGAGAAAGTGAAATGCAGAACCAGCATTCCAAATTCGCTCCCTCCCTGGTGCCAGGATTCTTTCTCTGGTACCAGGCTATTTCTTATATGTTCCATATTTCTCAAAATAGTACCAGTTTTTAAATATCCAGTCTAATTTTTTTCCAGATTGCACTCATACTGGTTTGAAGCTTTACAATTATTTAATACTAGAGGCCCAGCGTGTGAAATCGCGCACGGTGCTCGAAGCCCCGCCCACAGTCCAGCCATGCTCGCTGCCCTGCCCGCCTGCCGCCTGCCTTGCTGTGGGCCATGGGGGAGGGACCGAGATGTGCTCAATGCACCTCATGGTGACTGGTCATTTGGTCGTCCTGGTTGTCACAGACACTGGCTTTTTATATATATAGTTAAGGCAGAAAGAGAGAAACAAAATCTGCCTTTGTTTTCCTGTATTAGGTTAGCACTTATGTATCTTAAATATAAATGAATTTTAAGTTTTCACTCTAGCACTTTGGTTTGTGTGTGTATGTTCTTGAATAGTAGCTATATTATTAATGAGGTGGGAAATGAGCAGCACTACTCACTGTTTTGGTACCCACAGTTACTTAACACAGTGCTAGATGAGTATATTAAGACACATGTGTATAATGATTTATAGTTTACAATGCATATTTTATACATATGGTCTCATTTGAGCCAGGTAGTAGATTGTAAGTAAATAATTTTTTATAGGAACAGTATGCAGTAAAACACAGTTACTATCAATTGTAAATTTTTCTGAGGGTAACTTCAAACCACCTTTTCCTTCTAGCTGGCTCTTAGAGAAGAGTATTTGTAATAACATATTTATTTACATATACTTCTCTTTATGAGTATGAGCTCCATGTAGGCAAGAAGCAGGTTTTACCCATGTTTGTGTCTCAAGTGGCACAAAATAAACACTCAGTAAATGTTTCTTGTGTTTATATCAAATTAGAGGCCCGGTGCACGAAACTCGTGCACTGGGTGAGGTGTGGGGGGGATCTCCTCAGCCCGGCCTGTGCCCTCTCACAGTCCAGGAGCCCCGCAATCGATCGCCCCAAATAAGTAGGCCCTGCCCACCTGGCTGGGGCTCCGTGATGGGTAGCCCCTGCAGAGGGAGGCCCAGGCTACCCACCACAGCACTGATAGCCGCAGCAATCACGGAGCTCCATGATGGGTCCTCCCAAAGAGGTAGGCCCTGCTCACCCAGCTGGGCTTCACGATGGATTGCCCCCGCAGAGGGATTCCCCGCCACCCGCCACAGTGCCGCCACAAGGTAGCCTGGGCCTCCCTCTGCAGGGCAATCATGGGGCGATGGCCGGGCCCCCAACCAATCTCATTGCACCTGACTTGGCTGGCCTGGCGCCAGTGGGTGTCATAGCGTGGTCATCTGGACAGTCATTCTGCTGTTTGGTCAATTTGCATATTACGCTTTTATTGTTATAGATGCAACACTGAAAAGTCAAGTGATTGGCTTTAAATTGCAATAAGTAACTGCTAGCCCAGTACTCCAAGACATCACTGCTTTCTTCAAAGGCACCCCTGTTCTTTTTCAAAATACCAAGCTCTTTTCCGCTGTTATTAAAAAGGTCTTATTGGAACCCTTGTACCTGACCCTATTTTATAACTGAGAAATGGAAGGTTGTTTATAATACATATATGTACTAGTTAATCTCTGGTATTTGTGTTTGCAGGTTAACATGCTATCTATTACATTTGAACAGCTGTAACATATGTGATGATTTTTTAATAAGTCACTTTCAAGCAATGGAAATATGAATATGAAACTCGTTAAGTTGTACTTTTAGACCTTTGGGTTTTAGATAAAATCAATTGCTTATAATTCTCTGTTTGAGAAAGGTAGTGAAGATAGTATTATAGCCTGTTTTGGAGCTAACAAAGATTCTATGCCATCTTTTGGTCTTTGCAACTGTGTCTAATTGGCTAAATTCTTACAAATTTTCTAACCCAAAGAGAAGGCTTGAAATGAATATTTCTGCAATGTAAGTGGCCTTTTAAGTTCAAGGGGACTTAATCATAGTCAAATCATGTCTCCACATCATGACATTAATATTCTACATGTAGAATATATAAGGTTGTTTTGATAAACATTTATAAGAGATTGTTGGTACTGATTGCTCTTACAGCCAGTGAAAGTCTTTTTGTTCTTTTATTGTATGTTTGTTGGCAGTTGTGATCAACACAGAATAAACTGCTTTACAGTTTATTACTTTCAAAGTACAAATTTGAATGCTTTGGATTCAGATGTATAAAAGAGATAAAATTACAGACAGCTTTGAGTGGCAGTTACACATCAAACCTCATGGGGGTTTGACAGGCAACGAATATCGTTATTAGACGCTTTTTCCATAATTGCTGACATTTATCCAGTGTTTCACAGTATTTGCTAATGTATTAATGCAGTCAATCTCTGAGAGGCTGCACATGCCTTTTTAGCCCTGGCTTTTATGGGATTCTGAAATTCATAGACCCACAGATACTTATTCCCTGCTGGTTGCCGTAGTGACAGAGCTCAGAGATAAGCCAAGACAGAGCCCTTTTGTGATTGCTTTTCAGGTGACATTCAGCGGCAGCTTGAGTAGAGTGTCCTTTTATAGTTCCTGTAATTCAGAAAATGATAACAGCTTTTTGCTGCTTAGAAGAGAAGTCTGTGGACTGCTCCCGGTGGGATTTTGGTTTGCTGTGCTACTTCATACCAACACCAGCCTGATAAAGTTCTTATTATTGTGGAGATTTCAAAGTGCAAGAGGACTGAATTAATTATGACAGGTTAGGAAATACAGGACTGATACTACAAATAAAACTTTAAAGAACCAATAGATGTTCTCCAACTATATGTAACAAATTAACTGGGACATTTTAAGCTATTAGTAATGATATACTTAGGCAGTTGCTTAATAAGTAAATGCACCTGACTTGTAAATTGCTTGTTAACCATGCTAGCTGTTCTATCTCAAAGTTTAGAAGTTATCTTTCATTTCTGTGTATCATTTTCTCATTTGAAACTATTGCTCCAACATTTTATTGTTTGGATATAGATAGCTTTATTTGGATACTTCCTTACTCAGGGTTATTATTATTTTTTTCAATATTCTCAGCAGTGGAATAATAAAAAATGGAGTGTTTTATAAGCAGCTTATTCAAATTCAGAAGAAAACATTTGTGATGGTAGAGAATGGTTGGGGGTGGGGCAAAGGTAGTTCAAGAGATAACTGGATAAAATAGAATCTTACCTGGAAAAAAATTGATGTCCTAAGAAGCCATGTTTTCCCCCTAGACTGCTAAAGCTTGGAGAGTTAATAGTTTTAATTCTGGAAGAACTCCAGTAACAATGGGTAAGTTTGGGAAACATTGAGAGCCAGAAACCATTGTCTGTGTAATTGATGGTTGTTGAAAAGAGGCAAGAAGGAGCGGGAACACTAACCCAAATTAAACCATGCAAATCTGAAGGGAGGTATGAAGCACTTAAATATCTTACCCCTAAAATTTAAATGTAATTCACAGTTAAACAAGAAGCAGGTCGAATGAGCTGAATAGAGAAGTAATTTGAGAACCTGAAGAGATGGAAAATTTCAGAATTGCTGGTGAACCGTGCTAGGTGAGCAGGCATATGGTTAGCACATGAATGAAGGCTCAGAAGAGAAATCTGGCCTAAAAAATAGAATTGGTTATCTTGGATTGGGTGTGCAATTGAAAAGCTGGAGATCTGATTTGTGTTACTTATTTCTAACCTTTTATTCTCATTTAGAGCAGTTGTAAACTCTCATATAAAATTCAAATATTTGTAATCCAGACAAAAAAGGGTAACCTTCAGACTAGTAACAAACAAGTATGACATTTTCAAATGATATTTAATAGACCTTTATTAATACTGTGTTACCCTATGGCAGTGATGGGCAACCTTTTGAGCTTGGTGTGTCAAACTTCGCCAAAAAACTGAGCATAACTCGGGTAGTGTGTCACTTTGAGGAAAAAATATTATTTCTCAAATGTTTCATCCTCAGGAGCAGCAAATCTTTCATCCTCAGGAGCAGCAAATGTTTCATCCTCTGCATGCGGCCGCCTCAGCGGCCGCGTGTCATCAGAAATGGCTACGCGTGTCAGCGCGCGTGTCATAGGTTCGCCATCACTGCCCTATGGTGTTCATTGCCTTTTTTACTTCTTGGATTAACTTAATAATTAATCATCAGCTTTGATATATTAAATAAGAGAAAAAAACAAGAGAGAAGAGAAATTTGTAAGAATTGTATTATTATATGATGTGCTTTTCTGTGCTGTGGTTATCCACTTAGGAGTCTTTCTCAAAATTTAGTCATCTACTGAGAAGGTCTTAAGACCATGTTGCCCTGGCCTGTGTTGCTAAGTGGTTAGAGTGTTGGCCCGTGTACCAAAGGGTCATGGGTTCGATCTCTGGTCAAGGGCACATGCATGGGTAGCAGGTTAGATCCCCATGCCTGAGGCAATGGGAGGCAACCAATCAATGTTTCTCTTTCTCCACTCCTTCCCTCCCCTCCCTCTAAAATCAATAAACATATCATCCAGTGAGGATTTCAAAAGAGCCACACTCAAGGGGCCAAAGCCGCAGTTTGCCGACCACGGGTCTAGGATGATGAGGGAAAGAACCAGATTCTAGAGGAGGATTGGAGGAATAATGATAGAGTCTAGAAGAAACTCTAGGCTACCTCCCCATTGTGCCCAATTATGACCACCATTATACTCAGATAGACACAGCTATATTGTCAAAGGTTCCCCAGGGGAGCCAGATTCTCCTTTCCTCACAGTATCCCCAAGGACATCCCACTCTAATAGGGCATTGATCACTGCCATTTGCCCCTTAGCTGCCTATATATGTTTAAAATGGCAGCCTACTGGTTCTTAAGCCCCAAGAAACCAACCTTGGTCAATGCCTCTTGAGTTGGCAAAGCAAGGGGATTTTTTTCATTATCCTCCTTTCCCAGAAGACTTCACCCAAGACTGGCTTTAGCATGGTATTTCTCCTCCCAGGCCATAACTGAGTAAAGGTTTTAGTGTTAGAAAATTGGAGGTCAAGATTAGGTAATGTTAAGTTGGTCCTATCAAATAGGCTTGAATTTCATTTTAGTGGGGAAAGAGTTTATATAACATCATTTAGGAGGCTTTTGGATTAAGTGGTGGTAATATATGTGAGTCTCTTGAATGACAAATGTGGCAAAAGAATGTGGTACATTGAAGCCTATAGGCCAAGCTCAGAGTCTCCCCTCTAACTTGTCACCTCTTTGACCTTGTGTAAGTCACATAAGTCCTCTGGACTTTGGTTTCCTTAGCAGACAAATGAGTTATATTTGAAAATAGGCATCAGACTGTGTAATAAAATATATTAAAGTAGCTATAGACAGATTTACTAATTTTTTAAGCCTGTTTCCTTATCTGTTGTATGGGAATGTTAACAGCTTTTGGATTAAATAGGTTAACGAATATGGATTGCCTATATGAATAAAAGTTAGTTTCTCTCATATGGGTGAGCAGATACAGATAACAACTTGAATTAGTATTAAATTTCAACTCTAATGGGAGCAAATAGCTTCTTAAGACTCTTCCTGAAACAGGGGTAATAATACCTACCGTATTTTCCGGCGTATAAGACGACTTTTTAACCCGGGAAAATCTTCTCAAAAGTCGGGTGTCGTCTTATACGCCGGGTGTCATCTTATAGGGCGGGTATATCCCAAACTCTATATTTTAACTGGAAAAGTTGGGGGTCGTCTTATACGCCGGAAAATACAGTACCTTATAGAGCCTTTGTATTAATAAGAAGTGGAGATGAATTTAAAGTGTCTGCTGCATAGTAGGTTCTCAATAAATATTGGAGTCCTCTGCCTTTTATTCTACTATCTTCTCTACCCTCCCATCTTCAAGGTTTCCTCTAACTCTAAAATTCTCTAATTCTATACAATCTATATATATAAAAGCCTAAGCGACCATCACAACCGAATGGACGACCAAATAGGCTGCGTGGAGTGACCGGGCCAGCAGGGAGGTTAGTGAGGGGCAACCAAACGACTGAGCAGCAGGCTGCGTGGGGCAACCCGGCCTGCAGGGGGGGAGTTGGTGGTGACCAGGCTGGCATGGGGGATAGTGAGGGGCAACCAGGCCGGCGGGGGGGCAGTTGGGGGTGACCTGGCTGGTGGGGGGCAGTTGGGGGTGACCAGGCTGGCAGGGGTGGCAGTAAGGGGCAACCAGACCAGCAGGCGGGCAGTTAGGGGTGACCAGGCTGGTGGGGGGCAGTTGGGGCAACCAGGCCGGCAGGGGGGCAGTAAGGGGCGACCAGGCCAGCGGGGAGGGGGCAGTTAGGTGTGACCAGGCCAGTGGGTGAGGGGGCAGTTGCGGGCAACCAGGCCAGCAGGGGGAGCAATTACGGGCGACCAGGCTGATGGGGGGGGGGCAGTTAGCGGTGATCAGGCAGGCAGGCAGGTGAGCAGTTAGGAGCCAGTGGTCCCGGATTGTGAGAGAGATGTCCGACTGCCGGTTTAGGCCCAATCCCGAGGATTGAGCCTAAACCGGCAGTTGGACATCCCCTGAGGGGTCCCCGATTGGAGAGGGTGCAGGCTGGGCTAAGGGGACTCCCCCTGTGCATGAATTTTTTGCACCAGGCCTCTAGTTTATAATAAAAGCGTAATATGCAAATCAACCGAATGGCCGAACAGTGGAACGACTGTCCAGACGGCTTTCTGGATGAAGCCGGGGCTGTGAGGGCCTACTGTTGCACAGATTTCATGCATCGGCCCTCTAGGTCTAATATATAAGTCTTTAGCAAAAGAAACAGATAAACTAAAAATAAGTAATTCCATTTCAGATATGCAATTTCAATAACAACCTTACTAATATTCATAAAAAAAATAAAACTTTTCTTAATTTTCAAATTATTTCTTGCACTCATTATACTGACTTATCTCCAGAGATTTTTATGTTTATTTTTGAAGGAATATTTTTAACATTATTACTATATGTTGATCAAAAAATGTTATTTAAAATTATTTATTCTATGAAAAACTTTCACTTTTTAATTTTATTATATTCACCTTAAAGGTTCTATATTTTTAACTATAGTACTTTTTATTTTTTATTTTATTTCATTTTACTTTTTTATTTTTTTTTATTTTTTTGAGGGGGGGGGATCGAGCCTGCAACCCAGGCATGTGCCCTTGACCGGAATCGAACCCGGGACCTTTCAGTCCGCAGGCTGACGCTCTATCCACTGAGCCAAACCGGCCAGGGCTATAGTACTTTTTAATAAAATTTTTTAGCTCAAATTACAGGTTGATTCGTTTTTTGAAAAATAGGATTTATAATTAGCACATAATAGTGATTACTGCCTGTTTTGGAGAGTTAACACTTTAGCACAGCTTTTATTTTACACTAATTTTTTTGGCATTGATAAGTGCTGCAGGTATGAATCTGCCCACAGAAGAAATGCTTGACTCAGAAATGGAGCATTATTTTATCCTGTGTCAAAATTTTTAAAAGATTATTGGATTTGAGAATTTTCCTATTTTTAATACAAAAAAATTGTTCTGATGGGTGTACCTATAAGAACCAGTGAACTAGTAAGTAAAAACATACACATGTATTATAGAGGGATTACTTACTAGTTCTTATATTTACATGAGTGTGAATCCTAAGAAAATACAGTAGTAACATAATGCTGGTATATAATCTTATGTGAGTCATTATTTAAAATGTGTTAGAGTATTTTTATTTATTGTATACATTACTGGCTAGTTTCTATATTGTATAAATGTTGTATTTTTTTAAAATATGTTTTTATTGATTTGAGAGAGGGAGAGAGAGATAGAAACATCAATGATGAGAGAGAATCATTGATTGGGTGCCTCCTGTGCGCCCCCGTAATGGAGATCGAGCCCGGAACCCGGGCATGTGCCTTTGGCCAGAATCAAACCTGGGACCCTTCAGTTTGCAGGCCAACACTCTATCCACTAAGCCAGTGGTCGGCAAACCGCAGCTTGTGAGCCACATGCGGCTCTTTGGCCCCTTGAGTGTTCTAATGCCACTTCTTCAAAATAGACTCGCCCAGGCCGAAAACCGCCTTCTGTGCATGGGCCACGAAGTTTCAGTTGCACTGTATGTGCGTGCCCGCACATGGTATTTTGTGGAAGAGCCACACTCAAGGGGCCAAAGAGCTGCATGTGGCTCGTGAGCCGTGGTTTGCCGACCACTGCACTAAGCCAAACCAGCTATGGCTCTGCAAATGTTTTTGTTTAACTAGAGGCCCAGTGAACGAAATTCAGGGAGCGGGCCTAAGCCATCAGTTGGACATTGTTAGCACTGCCCCGGAGGTGGGAGAGGCTCCCGCCACCACTGTTGTGCTCGCCAGCTGTGAGCCCGGCTTATGGCTGAATGGCACTCCCCCTGTGGAAGCACACTGACCAGCTCCTGCATTGAGCAGGATTGGGCCAAAACTGGCTCTCCAACCTCCCCCGAGGTGTCCCGGATTGCAAGAGGGTGCAGGCCAGGTTGAGTGACCCCACAGGTGCATGATAGGGGTGGGGAGGGATGCAAGGGGGTTGGCCAGCCGGGAGGGCTCCAGGGTGTGTCCGGCCCGTCTTGCTCAGTCCCAACCGACTGGACCCCAGCAGCAATCTAACCTACTGGTCGGAGTGTCTGCCCCCTGGTGGTCAGTGCATGTCATAGCGACTGGTCAACCAGTCTACTGTCTGCCCCTTGGTGGTCAGTGCACATCATAGCGAGTGGTTGAGCGGCCTTAGCATATCATTAGCATATTACACTTTGATTGATTGGACGACCGGACACTTAGCATATTAGGCTTTTATTATATAGGATGTTATGTGCTAATTATAAATCCTATTTATCAATAATTAATTAAAAAATGAAAATATATAACTTCAAATTATGTTGATGTTGAATTTGAGTGGTCTGTATTTTGCTTATTTCGACTGTTGGTCTCAAGTCATCAGTGACTACCAAATTAAACAACCTATCTTACGGCAGAATCCCTTTGAGCCTTACACTTTCACTCAGACAGAAGGTCAGTTAGACAGTACTGTAATGATCATTGTTAGTAATGCTTATTTGACTTTGGAGTTGTTCCCAGGTTTTTTTCCTAGGTAGATTTTTATTTCTCTAGAAAATTACAAGTACTATCTTAAAAGATATCTTGTCAAGGAAAGTAATGATTTAATTTCAAGCAATAGACATTTATTATGTGGCTGGACTATCAAAGCAACCTACTAAGTTCTACCAGGGCTAAAATATGTGAGAATATAAGATCCGGGCTGTGTCCTCAAGGACCTTAGGGTCCAATATGTAAACATAGGCACAGGCAAAGTTAAAAGAACCACATACCAAGAATTCTAGAGATTCACATTAAGGGTATGAGAATTGAGCAGGAGAAAAAGCACTTGGCTGGGATGGGCTAGCCATGGATTAACCAGCAAGATGAAGTTCTTTTTTCTCGTTTCTAGATTACACCATTTAAGCTGCTGTGCCTAACTTGATATAGTTGATTCAGTCTCTGTTTTCCCCTAGAGCAAAAGCCATGACAAGATGCCTAGAAGCAGTGTCCATGTGTTGAGACCAAAGCTGTTAGTAGCATAACTGCCTCAGTTTTGCCAAGAAATTAGATGCTGTTGGAAAAATATCCAGAGCGCCTATGTTTGCTGTCCAAAGAGTTCCACAGTGCTGTGGGGTAAATGGCATCCCACTATTGACTAGACATGTGCCAAATGGCTGGTTGGTACTCTCTATGCATACAAAGCAGGCTTGAGATGGATCCTTGTATACTTGAAGGTTCTGTGGTTATGGTGAGCTGAAGTCACCACTGATTAATACAGTAGCTCTAAAATAATGATTTTTTTCCCACTAACAGAACCTCTTTATCAAACTTAAATTGAGGAACCAGCTTGAGGTAAACACACCTTTCTAACCTAAGATTTTGTCTTGATTCTCTGTGACTATGCTTTGATTGTAGAATAAGGTAAAGGTTTTGTTTTGATAAGGTCCTGGATTCATATAATCAGTATTTCATGTGTTGACTTTATATGATTTTGTTAATATGACTTTCTAAATGCTAGAAAAATAACTTGAGGAGTGTTTTGTTTTGTTTTGTTTTTTGCATAAAATACTCCTGTATTTTGCCTTGAAACAATTATGCATTTCCATTACACTGTTCGTGTATATGATGGTTTTAAAATTTGTAGAACTGTTAAGGTACTGAAATTGTTGTCATGCCAGAATTACCATGGATTTGCCAATGAATATGATTTCCTGCAAATAAGCAATTCGTTTTTTCTGTGGAATTTCTGCTCAGCATAATTATTTTGTCCTTTGCTTTTCAGAAGTGTTTAACGCTAGGTTCTGTTTCAGAGTTAGTCTCTGCAATCTGTGGCTTGCATCCTCAAGTCAGGTTGCTGTGTGTGTGTGTCTATCTGTGTGCATGTGTGGTGTGAAACAACATTGAATTCCTTTCAACTCTGACCAGGTAATGGACATTGGCATTTGTGAATCAGGTTGTGCATGCTGTGGCAAATACAGATCCATTCACTGTTGTTTTGTTAGTGTACATTAGCACTGATTATGAAGTGGACATATTTATTTCCCAGGCTTTCAGGATTGTAATCTAAATAACAACAGCAAATAGCGAAGTTTCCAGAGTTTAGCCATCATCATTTGGTGTTTCCCTGAGTCCAAATGGAACTAGAAATGGTGTAAAAGACCATTTAATTTGCTTTTTAAGTTCCCTATCTGGAGAGAGTAATTAACTCAAGATCCACAATTAGCCTCACAGCAGTCCATATTAACCACCCCCAACCATCCCAGGTCTTTCAGAGGTGGCATAATTCTGAGATTATTTTGCACTTGAAACAGAGAGGCTTACACTATGTAGCCTGAAACACATTTAAGAATATGAGGTTTTTCCTTTTTCTCTTTTTGTGTCAATGTCTGCTTTCTCTAATGATAATTTTCTGGTTTGCAAGTGGACTAAAAACAAATATTAGTAGAGAATGCTTCCTTCCTACCTAGTTATCAAGCTGCCTTTATAACTGATTTGCTCAGCTGGAAATTTTGTTACTGAATTAGTTACCTAACACAAAAGAATTAAAATGAATCAAATATTCAAGCTTTAGAGAGAATCATGAAGAAAACTTAGGCCCACTCATCACCATTGACTCCTGGTAAAATACAATTACCGGCTTTTTCTTGTTTATCTCTTGGTTTTGTTTTGTTTTAAAGGAAATCTTCAGTTGCAGAGGGTTCCTGCATAATTCAGATATGACAAAGCTCAACCCTGGGAACCTACTCTGTGGTTCTCTGAATATCTTTTATGCAACCTACTTTTACAGGTTTAAATTACATTCTGTGACACTGTTTTTGTGGTTGAATTAGAAACTTTTTTTTTTTTTTTTTTTTTTTTTTAGTTAAACCTGTGATAAGTAATTGTCACAGTTAGCGCCCTAGTGCAATGCTAATTTGAAGTGACATGTCCATACTGGCCCTTCGTAACATGAAGAAGCCTAACAGGTGTGAGGGGTGTGGCTTCCCATGGGCTCTGTTGAACTTCTAACCAGAGAAAAATAGCAGAAAAAGTGAAATGAACCTTGAATAAAGCTGTCAGCAGTAATTATCTCAGCAACACTTTGTGCGGAGATAAAATAAGCACTGGTGCTTTTATAACCTGAACACACTGCACCCAGGATAGATTTTTCACCCACTTAACATAAACTGCTGAGTACCTTTCAAGAGATATTTTCCTAGAGCCTAATTAAACAATAACAATTATCATTAAATATGGATTGTTGGAAGACATGCATTTGTTTTTATTTTAACACATAGTTTCTTTTGTGTATTTGTTTAAGTAGTTTTGGTAGCAGAATGCCCCCTCCCCATGCTTCTGGTTTTGATAAGTATTATGGTGTGAAATCTCAGTATAGAAAATTATATTATCTTTTGGGAAAGGATAGTTTCACAGTTAGAAAAATGCTTCAAAGTTTGGCTTTTAGTTACTTTGAGACGTGTTCAGTATATTGGCTTGACCTATATGAAACAGGATAACATATGCTAATGAGATTAATGAACTTCAAGTCATCATACCACCACTGCTGCCTGTACTTCCTTGGAGCAGCGGTATACATGCACTATACTTCTTGAGTGGAGTAGGAAGAACCCAGGGAAGATTTGTTAAATCTTTTTCAGTCTGTTCACCCCAAGCACCATTATTGTTGTTTTCTGTGAAAGCAGTATTTTTAAAGTATACTTTAGTACACTTATAAAATAATTCAAATGACATAATGACTATGTTTGCCTTACTTGAGTGGAAATACAAAAAAGTTAAAGTGTGATTTCCACCACCACCCCCCCCCCCCCCCCAACAAATATCCAGGTATAGAAGCTCTCTGGGCAAAAAGACAGATGAGATTTTGCAACATAAATAACTCTCTTTATTTCTTTCACACCTTTCTATGCCTTAAAATAGAGTATGGTTTCAGATAATCTAATGACATCTAGAGACCAAATTTTTTTATATATATAATTTAACTTTACAGTGTTTCTGCACCCAACAAATCATAGGCTTAGCAAGCTCACATTTAAAGTGGAAGTGATGTCATTTAAAAAAAAAACAAAAACCAACTAGGAGTCTACATACGTTTCTCCTGACTCTTATTAGCTCTGTGATCTGGGGTGAAAATAAGAACCTCATTTTTCTTTTCTGTGGAATGGGACGTGCAAACTATACCAGGTGCATTCTTACTAAGGGGATAACAAGGATTAGATGTAACATAATAAAATAGAGCTAACATGGTCTACACTGTATTTACAAACCTATAGCTTAGAAAACTATTAACTTCATCAAAGCAGAAACTACTTACCACTGGCTGTATCCCTAGCACTCAGCTGAGTTCTTGGCACATAATGGATGCTCAGTGACTATTTAGTTAAATGAATGAACAATAGTACTTTGCACTTTACTTAAAACAAATTTAGTGCTACCTGTCCGTTACAGAGGAGGGGATTGAGGCACTGAGAAGACAGGGAACAAAGTCATTAGGCTATTAGAATTTTAACCCAGGTCCTTTTTTTGTTTTTGTATTAGCCCACCAATATTTTTACACACATGGAATCATATCACAGGCAGCATTGATGGGAGAAAGTGGCACCTTGCAGCTTTAAGACAGAAAAGAATAATAGTTATTTTGCTTTAATAGTACTGGCAGAAGAGAAGTGAGCTTCCAGGCTGAATAAATGTGTTTAAACTGAAAGTTCTCAGTAGTAGGCTTAACTAATCTCCCCACTCATTGCAACAGATAGGAATACTCCTTCCCTCTTCCCCCAGTAACCGGTGTTCCTCTCTTTCTTGCTTAAGTAGGAGTTAAATGGGAAACTTGTAGCAAGTTCCACGTTTGGACATCACTTGTAACATATCCTTTTAAAAATTTCAGTTATAAGCAGGTAGTGAAGGTCAGAGATGGGCTCTTAGAAACACTCAGGGCCAAAATATATCTAAACATACTCTCCTCAGGGTGGCACTTAAAGGAATGTCATACAAGCTCTTGAGAAGAGATAAGAAACCCCTAAATAATCTTACTTAATACATGTTTATTGAATGATTAGTTATAGGCTCTGAGTAACTATATGGTTAATATTACTTATTCAGCAGCTAGCTCTAAATTATAAAGTAATTACAGGGAAGAAAGGCAAGGTCAAGAGAATTATACATGTTTCAACTTACTTTTCCCCTCTCACCAGCCTTGTGAGTTAGAAGCAATATATTTAATGTTCTTTTTCCTCTTCTGCCCTCCACCAGAGGGTGCTCATAAGCAATTAAATGACATAGAAATAGAGAAAGGAACTGAGAAACAAGTGCCATTTTAATTCAAAGCATAGATTATTTGCCTCCGTGTAAAATAGTGGAATTTAAAACAAAACTCTTGATTCAACTGAAAATACCTCATTTGATTTAAAGTTGCCTTACAAATAACAACTTGTCTGAGCTAGTATGTTTATATAGATGAACCTGACCATTCTTGCTAAATGATTGTGAAAGAGACATGCCACTAAGCAGTGTTAGGGGTTCTAATAGGACTATATTTCTTATATAACTTGATGCTCTTCCAAAGTACCCTGGTATTCTGAAGTACTTGAGAAGCTTTTCTAGTGTACACACTAGAATAACAAAATCCAAGATTGCTGTTATTTTCTATAGAGGATGTCCCAAAAAATGTGTACATATACATTGTGATAACTCAATTGATGTTTCTTTTCAGATTTAACCTATTGAAATCAATGATTATTCAAAGTGTATACATTTTTGGGACACCTTATATATTCAGTTTATAAAAGTACATCTGCTTAGAAATTTTGCTAATTATGTTACAACTAGAGGCCCAGTGCACGAAATTTGTGCATGTGGGGGGTCACCTCAGCCCAGCCTGCACCCTCTCCAATCCAGGACCCCTCGGGGGATGTCCGACTGCTGGTTTAGGCCCGATCCACTGCCGGTTTAGGCCCAATCCCGGGAATCGGGACTAAACAGGCAGTCGGACATCTCTCTCACAATCTGGTAATGCTGGTTCCTAACTGCTCACCTGCCTGCCTGCCTGATCGCCCCTAACTGCCCCCCTCTGCCAGCCTGATCACCCCTAACTGTCTCTTCCTGCTGGCCAGATCACCCCTAACTGCCCTCCCTGCCAACCTGGTTGCACCCAACTGCCCCCCCTGCTGGCCTGGTCGCCGCTAACTGCCCACCCCCCCGCTGGCCTGGTCGCCCCCAACTGCCCCCCTGCCGGCCTGGTCGCTCCACGCAGCCTGCTGTTCAGTCGTTTGGTCATCCCTCACTAACCCCCCTGCCAGCCTTGTCACCCCATACAGCCTACTGTTTGGTCATTACTGTTACTGTGATGATGTCCTGGACAATTTACATATTCCTCTATTATTAGTATAGATAGGCAATCTTTATCTCCCTATGGTGTAATCTGGCTTACAGGCTGGGATGCAATGGAAGACTGAAAAAGAAAACTTTGTGTTGAGTAACCTCTTTTTGATAGAAAAACTCAAGGTAATGTTGGATCTCTGCAAGAAAGTGTGGAGGTGGGCAATTATAATGTGGAAAAGTAGCATCAGGTGATTCTCCTTGTTTTTAAGAATCCCAGTAGATTAAAAGAAACAGCAACAGAAACAAGTCAGGACAATTTTTTTTAAAAAAATTATTTTAGAAATTTAAGATTATTAAACCAAGCGAGTAATTTATTATTTTGCAACAAATTATAACATCTTTAAAGGACATAGTTAAGGTTATTTAGTAGAAAGACCTAGATTTGGAGTTAAGAGAACATGCTTGTGCTATCATTAAGCAGATGTGTGACTTTGGGCAAACAACTTTACCTCTCTACAACTCAGGTTCTAGGTCTTCTTGTGAGGAGAAACTACCTTTTATTTGGAATCTGTTGGGGGTGGTAGGGCTACTGGCAGAAGTTTAAGAGTAGGCTGCTGGTAAACTTCTCTCTGGGGGTTCTCATTTACCAGCCCGGAATGGAGTAGGGCATGCTTGAGAGGGAGGATAAGCAGTAGTACTTAACTCAACTATGGCTTCAAGATGTGAGGTCCCCATCAATTGTAGCAGCAATTGATGAATTCTAAAAACCTTTCAAACTCTGATATCGTATGAGTCTAAGCTGAAACCATCTATAGTAGACATCTTGTTTCTTCCAACTCTGTTTGCTTGTATGATAGCATTCATATTTGTGAACATAGCAAAAGGCCCCAGGATTTGTTACTTTTGGCGTTTATTTCATTAAATTTTACCAACTTGCCAAATCAATTGAAGACTATAATACAGTAAGGCCAGGCAGAGGACACAGTTTTTAAGCTATTTACACAGGAGTTTTGGAGATAATTGATCTTGACCTGCACATTTCTTACACTATTTCATTGGTTCTAGATTATTATTAGTCACTTCCTTTTTAACAGTGTGCGTTTTTTTTATGAGGTGACTAAACTGCTCTTTAACCCTGCTATAAGAATGTGGCAGTGGGCTAGTCCAGACAAGTGGATGTGCACTTGGTAACTAACATTCTTAATAAGCTTGCTTCAACCTGCCACAGATTACTTTTCTAGCATATACATGACTTTTTTTTTTAAAGCTTGGATTGTGAATAAATAAGCTTTTTTTGATTTGCACTCTGGTTGGCAGTAAATGAAACTTCAGCCTCATGATTCAGTTTGTCTTAAAACAACCTTAATCTGTCTAGCTGAGCAGTGAGCATCTGAAAATTTTAAAGAGGTGATCTAGCAGTCATCTTAAGGGCTCCTTACTCATAAAAGACTTTGTGTCAGTCAGACATGTGATGTAGTTGAGAACTTCATGGCCTTTGGAGTCGCCACTTAGTAGTTGATTGATCTTAGACATGTTGTTCTATCTCTCTAAGACTGTTTTGTGATAGATGCAATCATGATTATCTTTAATTGGCAAGGTTGTCATGTATGGTAGACATATGGTAAGCACTTCAATTTGTAGTTCCTGGCAAATAGAGTAGCTGTTTTAATTAATCCAAAGAAAGTAATTATTGTTTATCAGACCATAGGACAATATATAGTAGGGCCTTAATAGCTGTTTGATTGAATGCTTTTTAAATGGCTCTGAGCTAAAACTTCCTGAGTTTGAATTTTGGCTAATTACTCTGTACCTGTGTGACTTTAGGCAAGTTTCTTTAAATATATATATTTGTATTGATCTTAGAGAGGGAGAGAGAGATAGAAACATCAGTGATGAGAGAGAATAATTGATTGGCTGCCTCCCGCATGCCTCATACTGAGAATCAAGCCCGAATGTAGGCATGTGCCTTGACTGGGGAATTGAACCGCGACCGCCTGGTTCATAGGTTGACGCTCAACCACTGATCCACACTGGCTGGGCTTAGGGAAGCTTCTTAATTTGTGTAAGGCTTAGTATTTTCACCTTTAAAATGGAGATTAATAATATCTATCTGGCAAGGTTATTGTATTACGTGGCATAATGCATTTAAATCGCTTTGCATAATACCAAATACATATCAAATTCTTGATTGGCTGCCTCCCGCACGCCCCCCACTGGGGATCGAGCCCACGACCTGTGCATGTGCCCTTGACTGGAATCGAACCCTGGACCCTTCAATCCGCAGGCCGATGCTCTATCCACTGAGCCAAACCAGCTAGGGCAATAGCATTTTTTTATGAAAAGTAATTTTCAAGTGAGTGAGGGATGTTTTACACTTTTACAAATCTCCTTAATATCTGGCTTCATAGAAGACAATCAGATTCTCATATTTTCTCCATTTAATCTGTTGTGCTATATTGTTTTGGTTGAAATATAGGAAGAAAATCTCTCACAGATCTGTAGTTGTACTGTAATTCTTTGACTTTCTGTCATCACACATGTAGAGGTTAGAGATTCAAAATAGGTTCACAAATTCAAAATAAAGTTAAAGTAAGATTATATATTGCTTAAATGGTTTTATTGTTGAACTAGAGGCACGGTGCATGGATTTGTGTACCGGTGGGGTCCCTCGGCCTGGCCTGTGAGAACTCTCTGACATCCTCCAATGGGTCCCAGATTGCAAGAGGGCAATTCTCGAGTGATGCACCCCGGAATTGGGCTCCCTCCTCTCTGGTTCCATGCGTGTCACCCAAGAACTACAGCAGCCAAGTCACTGCAGCTCGGCAGCTCCTGCATTAAGCATCTGCCCCCTGGTGGTCAGTGCGCATCATAGCTACTGGTCAGAGCGTCTGCCTTCTGGTGGTCATTGGGCATCATAGCTACCGGTCGGACAGTCACTTAGGCTTTTATATATATAGAAGGTGTTGGAGTTTGTTTTTGTAAGATCTATTAGTGAAATTTTAGCTGTGAAAATTCTACTTTTCCCTCAACTTCTCCCCATTCCTAAGCATCCAGAAGATTATACTCCCAAATGTGCATCATTTATTTAAGGGTGTAGAATTAAATAATAAAAGAATCTTACTTTAACTTTATTTTTAATTTGTGAACCTGTTTTGAATCCCTAATCTCTACATGTGTGATGACAGAAAGTCAAAGAATTATAATCCAACATGGCCAGAAAATAGATTTTGAAAATGAATCATAGTCTTTCATTGTATTGTTTAAAACAGTCTTGTGTTTGAAAGATTACTATAATGTATAAGTTGATTAACTAATATAAAGTATGTAAATATAAATTTTAAAGATGGCCCTCTTCAACTATAAAGTGAAACAAACCTGCAGCCCTAATCTTTTTCCCCCAATGTATGCATAATAAATACCCCAATGATAACAATATTTATCTTTTACAATTACATAACCATTTGGTTTCATAAACATTATCTCATTGGATCTTCTCTGAATACCAGCTCTGTGAGGGAGATAGAACAGATTGTATTACTATATTTTGTAAATTAAGGACAGGTTGAAATATATCATTTTTTAAGAAAACTGAAGTATAGAAATGTCAAGTGATTTTGCCCATAGTTATTGGACAATTGAAAGATTTAGCAAGCCTGGAACCTCAGCCTTCTCACTTCACTCACATCTTTTATGTAAGTTTAGGTGATGAGTCCCAGTAAACATTTATTTTAGCCTGAACTTCTTGAAATCACTCTTTGAGTTACTATTGCTCCTCTAAGGGTTCCACAGTCCTACAGAGACAGCCTGGTGGAGATATAACCCTATCTTTACTCACTTGTATTCCTTTTTCTGTACCTGCTCCTTTGTGTATCTCTTGTCTCTCCAACTAATATATATATATGTTCCCTTGGGACAGATACTGTGCCTTATAGTTAATCAATACTGGGTATATAGTCATTCAGAAATTCTTGACTTTTTAATTTCCTTAGTGCGTTGTGATTACTAGGACCTGAAATAGTGATGCAGAGTTTCACTTGGTTAGCTGTAGACCAAGGAGAAAATGCTAGCCACTCTTCTCAGGAATGATGAATAGCTATTGAGATGGTTAATGTTTTTATTTTATTTTATTTTTACAATCCTATATAATAAAAGCTTTAATAAGCAAATTGTTCCACTGGAAGTTCGACTGCTTGCTATGATGTGCGCTGACCACCAGGGGCGGCATGGAACATGGTGGGCGTTGGTGGTGCTGGCAGTGGGCGGCAGTGGAGGCGATGCCGGCCCTGATGGGCCCTGATGAGAGCAGGACCACAGCGGGATGGTGGAGCAGGTGAGCAGGCAGCGCCAGGCCAAAGCGGGTGCAAGCAGGGGCCCGATCGCCCCGCAGATGGCGACCAGTGGCAGTGGCAAGGGGCAGGGCCGCCACCCAGCTCCCAGGCGCTGAGGGAGCTGGGTGGGGGGCTCAGCCCTGATCAATAGTCCCACAAACTGTGAACAGTGGTGGTGTCAGGAGATGGGGCTGCTGCCTGGCTCCCAGGCGCTGAGGGAGCCACGCAGGGGTCCTGGCCCTGATCGACCACCTAGTAGGCGGGATGGTGGAACAGATGAGGGGATGGTGCCAGGCCACAGTGGGGTGCCAGGCGGGGCTGCAGGGCTGCGAGGATGGGGGCACGAGCTGGGGGCCCAATCCCTGCAGGCCACCCTGAGGGACCTCACCCATGCATGAATTCATGCACCGGGCCTGTAGTATACAAAATAAATCTTTTACCAGATTGTAGATACAAAATAATTACCTATTTACATGCAGTAAGCATTAATATTTCAAGAAAAATGATTTTAAATATAATATTACATGCAATAAACATTAATATTTCAAGAAAAAATATTTTAAATATAATATTACCAAAACTGTACTAACATAGTATAATATCACAAAAGTTATAGGAAATATTAAAAATCTGCAAATAACAGGATTACTTCTATTCTAAAACTAGAGGCCCAGTGCATGACATTCGTGCACTGTGTGTGTGGGGGGGGTGACCCTCAGCCTGGCCTGCACCTTCTCACAGTCCGGGACCCCTCAGGGGATGTCCACTTGCAGGAAGTGGGCCCAAGCCTGCAGTCAGACATCCCCCGAGCAGTCCTTAGCGCTGCCGCAGAGGCGGGAGAGGCTCCCGCCACTGCCGCTGTGCTGGTCAGCCATAAGCCCAGCTGTGGCTGAGTGGTGCCCCCCTGTGGGAGCACACTGGCCACCGGGGGCAGCTCCTGCATTGAGCGTCTGCTCCCTGGTGGTCAGTGTGCATCATAGTGACTGGTGGTTCTGCCATTTGGTCGATTTGCACATTAGGGTTTTATTATCATGGATATTTTTCATCCTGGCTCTATTTTTGTTCATCAGTTTATGCTGTTCGTTATATTCCACAAATAAGTGAGATCGTGTGATATTTATCTTTCTCTGACTGGCTTATTTCGCTTAGCATAATGTTCTCCAGGTTCATCCATGCTGTTGCAAATGGTAAGAGTTCCTTCTTTTTTACAGAAGCGTAGTATTCATTGTGCAGATGTACCACAGGTTTTAATCCACTCATCTGCTGATGGGCACTTAGGCTGTTTCCAAATCTTAGCTATGGTAAATTGTGCTGCTATGAACATAGGGGTGCATATATTTTTTCTGATTGGTGTTTCTGATTTCTTGGGCTATATTCCTAGAAGTAGGATTACTGGGTCAAATTTTTTTTTTTTTAAGGTTAATGTAGATAACTGTAGAGACAAGCCTATTTAGGAGCCACCATTTATAGAACCATGTACTTTTAATGAGCATTTCCTCCTGTGACTGGGCCGAATGCAAAGGTAGGCTAGTCACAGTGGGAAGTTAATCACCATTTCCTTCTCCAGGTCCTAAAAATAATGACCATTGGACAGCTCTTCTGCCTATGTCACTATACACTGAGTGGCCAGATTATTATGATCTCGGTGCATGAATTCATGCATGGGTGGGTTCTGGCCAGCCTGGCCAGGGGGAGGGGAGATGGGCAGTTGGCCGGCCTGCCTGCTGGTCGAACTCCTGGTCGAGGGGACAATTCACATATTAGCCTTTTATTATATAGGATATACACTGAGTGGCCAGATTATTATGCGTTCAGAGATCATAATAATCTGGCCACTCAGTGTAGTTTCAAAGCCAACTTTTACTTACCTTATTACATTTAACCCTTTCAAAAGTCCTTTGAGATAGTCAGGGCAGGTATTATTTACCTCAATTAGTAAATGAGGAAATTCTGGCTTAGAATAGAGAAGTGACTTTCCCAAGATCAGGAGTCTAAGTAGTACTTGAATAGAGATTTTTCTGGTGCCTCGTCCAAGTCTCTTTCCATTACACTACACTGCTTCTTATTGTCAGTGATGTTTAACATCATTATTATTTGATTACCAGAGGATTTCATGGTAGGGGTGGAGGACTTTTTTCAAATGAAAAATATTGTGAAGGTAATGTGGCTTGAAATTTAACCTATGCTTCTTGTCCATCTTAGTTTTGATTTTATTTGTTCTGAAATGAAATAAATTGAGCTAATTATGACAATTATGTTGATGAATATGATAGAGTAGAAAGGACAAAATCAATGCATTTTTGCATTTAAAAAAATCAATCAGGTAGAATCAACATCATTAAAATGTCCATACTACCCAAAGCAATCTACAGATTCAATGCACTCCCCATCAAAATACCAACAGCATATTTCACAGACCTAGAAAGAACTCTCCAAAAATTCATCTGGAATAAAAAAAGACCCCGAATAGCTGCAGCAATCCTGAGAAAGAAGAATAAAGTAGGAGGGATCTCAATACCAGATTTCAAGCTGTATTACAAAGCCACTGTTCTCAAAACAGCCTGGTACTGGCACAAGAACAGACATATAGATCAATGGAACAGAATAGAGAATCCAGATATCGACCCAAACCACTATGCTCAATTAATATTTGACAAAGGAGGTATGAACATACAATGGAATCAAGACAGGTCTCTTCAATAAATGGTGTTGGGAAAATTGGACACACACATGCAAAAAAATGAAACTAGATCACCAACTTACACCATACACAAAAATAAACTCAAAATGGATACAGGACTTAAACATAAGACGGGAAACCATAAAAATACTAGAGGAATCCACAGGCAACAAAATATCAGACATATGCCAAAAGAACTTCTTCACTGACACTGCCCCTAGGGCAATGGAAGCTAAAGAGAAAATTAACAAATGGGACTACATCAAAATAAAAAGCTTTTTTACAGCAAAAGAAACCATCAACAAAACAACAAGAAAGCCCACTGCATGGGAGAACATATTTGCAAATGCTAGCACTGATAAAGGTTTAATCTCCAACGTCTACAGGCAGCTTATGCAACTTAATAAAAGGAAGATAAATGATCCAATAAAAAAATGGGCAACGGACCTAAACAGAATATTTTCAAAAGAAGACAGAAGGAAGGCCAAGAGACACATGAAAACATGCTCAAAGTCACTTATTATCCGAGAGATGCAAATCAAAACAACAATGAGGTACCATCTCACACCTGTCAGAATGGCTATCATCAACAAATCAACAAACAAGTGTTGGCGAGGATGCGGAGAAAAAGGCACCCTCATGCACTGCTGGTGGGAATGCAGACTGGTGCAGCCACTGTGGAGAACAGTATGGAGTTTCCTCAAAAAATTGAAAATGGAACTCCCATTTGACCCAGTAATCCCACTCCTGGGAATATATCCGAAGAAACTAGAAACACCAATCAGAAAGGATATATGCACCCCTATGTTCATAGCAGCACAATTTACAATAGCTAAGATTTGGAAACAGCCTAGGTGCCCGTCAGCAGATGACTGGATCAGAAAACTGTGGTGCATCTACACAATGGAATACTATGCTGCCATAAAAAAGAAGGAATTCTCATCATTTGCAGCAACCTGGATGGAATTGGAGAATATTATGTTAAGTGAAATAAGCCAGTCAATGAAAGAAAAATACCACATGATCTCACTCATTTATGGATAATAAAGAACATTATAAACTGATGAACAAAAAGATAGATACAGAGACAGTAAAGCAACAAACAGACTTTCAAATTACAGGGGGAAAGTTAGGGAGGGGGGGGGAGATAAGAAATCAAACGAAGGACTTGTATGCATGCATATAAGCATAAACAATGGACGCAAAACTCTGGGGGGTGAGGGCATGTGTGGGTGTGGGGTGGGGGGTTAATGGTAAGATATGTACACATATAATACCTCAATAAAAAATTTAAAAAAAAATCAATCAGCTTGGCCAGTGTGGCTTAGTGGTTGAGCATTGACCTATGAACCAGGAGGTCATGGTTTGATTCCTGGTCAGGGCACCTGCATGGGTTGTGGGCTTGATTCCTAGTAGGGGGTGTGCGGGAGGCAGCTGATCGATGATTTTCTCTCACCATTGATGTTTCTATCTCTCCCTCTCCCTTCCTGTCTGAAATCAATTTAAAAACATTGTTTTAAAAAATCAATCAAGTCTTCTAGAATTTTTAAAGTATAATTCCAGAACATCTAGATGCAAAAACAAACAAGACCTCTAACCAGATGAATTTACAGATATTAGGATTTTCTCAGTTTAATCCACACCTCCTCAAAAGTTACTAATGGATGTTTTTAGTATGCTATTGGATATTTTATTTTATTTTTAATAATAATAAAAGAAACTTCACCTTATATAATTGCTACATTAAATGCACATATGTTTCTTTTAATGAAAAACACCTCTGTTAGCTATTTAATACTGTTTTAATTCTTCTATGTAGACAACAGTAACATGTACTTATATTTCCTCATATTTTCCTAAATTTAATTTAAAGTTCAAAATAGTTATCTAATATGTGACCCACTGTAAACTTTAATAGAAGTAAATATATATTGCTTTGGGCTAAACTAGGCAAATTCTTTGGGTAGTGTTTTAAATCACAATGGTAATAAGAACAGTAAACTGAACATGTGCTAGATGCTTTACATACATTATAGATTCATAAGCTATAATAATGATCTAAAGTTGTAGATTAATAATGATTAAAGCACAAACGACATAGTTATGATGTGCGGAAACCTTTTTTAAAAAATCCATCACTAACCTCCAAAAAAGATTTACAGAGTACCTCTCTCAGAATTATGAAACTGAGATATTATTCTGCTAATTAGAAAGGTAACAGACATGTTAGGGGGGAGGGATATGTATATGATAGGTTTATTTGAGGCTTGTTACAGTTTCCTGGAGCCCAAGTCTATTGTCTAATGAATAATAAATAGCCTCAACTATTGTAACATTAGTATACGGAAACATTTTCAAATTTTAAGAGCCTTCCTGGTAATGTAATAACTGGGCTACTAGAGTGATCTTTCTAATGTAGCTTCAGAAATAATAAAAAATATCCCAGAAGTAAAAACCTTTTGTAAAACATGGCCTCATTTTATTTACAAATGATGGATTCTACTTCTTGCAGATGTGTCTTGCTGAATCAGGGCTCTCTTATCCCTGCCATCGACTGACAGTGGGAAGGAGATCTTCACCTGCACAGACCCGGGAGCAGTCCGAGGAGGTAAGCCTGTTAGCCAGCTTTTCAGTGAACATAAGGCCTATCCTCCACACACCTGCCCACTTCCTATTCTTTTTTATCTGCCACAGCAATGAATAGATAAAGTTAATGTAGCGTGAATAAAGTCTCAGTAAATTCTTTTTCTTTTTTTTTCCCCCAGTAAACTCTTTAAGGCAGAAACTTTCCATGCAAGGTTATGGCTAATGTGGTCTTTCTTGTTCTTTAAGTTTCATGTTTCAGCAGACAGAATTTGGGTGGATTGGTTAAAATGATTTTTACATAGAACTGTCAGATTAACAGGCATTTTCTTTGCTGCTGACTATTTATTAGGATTGAGTACATTTATTAGGATTGATTCTGAAGGTTCTTTAACTCATTGAGTTGGTGCACCTTCTGTGAGCCAGGCATTGTGCAAAGATGAGTAACAATGTACCTATACCAAGATGTTCAGAGTCAAAGGTGATATATTAGTAAACTAATAATAATGAAATCCTATCTAATAAAAGAGTAATACGCAAATTGACCGTCACTCCAACACACAAGATGGCTTCCCCCATGTGGTCAAAGATGGCCGCCACCATATGGACACAAGATGGCCAGCAGGGGAGGGCAGTTGGGATCAGGCCTGCAGGGGAGGGCAGTTAGGGGTGACAGGGCCTGCAGGGGAGGGCAGTTGGGAGCAACCAGGCCAGTAGGGGAGAGCAGTTAGGGTGACCAGGCTGGCAGGGGAAGGCAGTGGGGGGGACCAGGCCTGCAGGGGAGGGCAATTGAGGGGGACCAGGCCTGCAGGGGAGGGCAGTTGGCGGGGGGAACCAGGCCTGCAGGGGAAGGCAATTAGGGGCAATCGGGCCGGCACAGAAGCAGTTAGGCATCGATCAGGCTGGCAGGGGAGTGGTTAGGAGGTGATCAGGCTGGCAGGCAGAAGCGGTTAGGGGCAATCAGGAAGGCAGGCAGGCGAGTGGTTGGGAGCCAACAGTCCCGGATTGTGAGAGGGATGTCCGACTGCCCGTTTAGGCCCGATTCTGGTGGGATCGGGCCTAAACGGGCAGTCGGACATCCCTCGAGGGGTCCCAGATTGGAGAGGGTGCAGGCTGGGCTGAGGGACACACCTCCCTCTCCCCCATGCATGAATTTCATGCTCTGGGCCTCTAGTATTACAATAAATGCAGTGATAGCAATCAGTGTACATAGGGTGCTATGGAAACAAAGTAGAGGACCAGATAAGATTGAACATGTTTGTGTATGTGATGTCCCTGTGTGTGTGTCTTTGTGGGGCTGAGTGATATTAAAAGGCAGTACCTTTTCCATGGCTACAAGTAGCACAACTATGACTGGTTATAAGGGAATGGGAAAATGGGCCTGAACTTTATAGCTTATCAGTTTAAAGAGTATTTATTGAGCTCCTGTTATGTGCTAGGAAATATCATTACCATGACTTAAAAAGTGTACATGACAGAGATCATAACTAATTAGCACAGAAAAAGTTTACTTATACCAATCTTTTTCAGGCTAAAGCCTAAAGTATTTGCAAAGCTTTGGCTAGTTCAATAAAATCATTTTCCACTTATATTCTATATAAAAAATGGCTGCAAATTTTTATTTAAACTGACTATATATTGTGGACACTTCTTGTGGAAACTGCCATAGGACCTCTCCAGGTATACTCTGCATGTGTATTTATATTACTTAAATGTGTGAAAGAGAAATGGGACTGTATAAGTGAAGTTGCAGTCTATGATCACCCTGTGAAAATGATCATTTGCTAGTCTGATTTTTAACATTTTCAGAAATCCACACAGAAATAAGGTTTTCCGTTTTCTTGGGCCTCAAAAAATGTTGATTTCCTTTAAAGAACCCACATCCTTTTTTCTAGCATTTCATCTCACTAATTCTCATGAAAGAAAAAATTATAATGAATTTCATGTTTAGCAGAAATAATTTATTGAAATATTTGTTTTTAATATTTGTGAATATATTTTAAATGGCTAAAGTAGATTATGCTTCAACTCTTTAATGGATAAATCCACTAACATTAAAAAGTGGCCAACTAGCTCCATCGAAAATTCTTAATTGTTCCATTATCTGAGAAGTGACAGATACCTATTTCACTTCATTTTATTTTCTTCTCTTACCCATGCCATTATGTGTGAGAAGTCAGTGTCACAGAATGAGGAGTAGTGTTTGTGAAACTGACATACTTTTTAGGTTAATTAGAGAAGGGAGAGTGGGCTTAGGAAGCTTTGCCAAACTAAAGTAGACACAGCCTTGGGAATATCTTAAAATCTGATTGTCTGAGATGAATCCATTATTCTTCCCTAGCTAACTATAAATACTACCTCCTCCAGGGAGCTGGTGAGAAATGGGAAAGAAGCTGTGGTTTTTATGTTGTCATCCTCTCTAATAAAATGGTAATATGCAAATTAACCATCACTCCGCTACATAAACCACGCCCACCAGCCAAGCCACGCCCACCAGCCAATCAGGGCGGGTATGCAAATTAACCCCCATCCAAGATGGCTACAGCCACAGAGAGCAAGGTTTCCCAGGTAACAGAGGAAGCCAAGCTTTCCCATAGCCGTTGCAGGCCTAAGCCTCCACTCAAGCTACAAAGTTTCAATTATAGAAGGTAAACAAATTCAAACAAATGGCGGCAGAATGGAGCTTGAGAGAGCAGGCCAGGGTTGCCGGCGGCAACAGGGGAAGCAAAGCTTTCCGCACACCCTGGCTGGGCTCACACGCTTAAGGCTACAAAGTTTCAATTGTAGAAGGAAAATAAATTCCAGATACCAGGCCTCCGCTTGGGTCACCGGGGGGCATGGCCAGCCTGCAAACCACCACAGACCCCTCGCTCAGGCCGCCCCACGCCCCAAGGGAACCCTACCCTGATCCGGGACACCCTTCAGGGCAAACCAGCTGGCCCCCACCCGTGCACCAGGCCTCTATCCTATCTAATAAAAGAGTAATATGCAGATTGATCATCACTGCAACACACAATATAGCTGCCCCCATGTGGTCAAAGATCCTGCCCCCATGTGGACACAGGATGGCCACCACAAGATGGCCAGCAGGAGAGGGCAGTTGGGAGGCACCCAGCCTGCAAGGGAGGGCAGTGGTGATGGACCAGGCCTGCAAGGGAGGGCAGTTGAGAGGGACCAGGCTTGCAAGGGAGGGCAGTTGGAGGTGATCAGCCTTGCAGGAGAGGGCAGTTAGGGGTGACCAGGCTGGCAGAGGAGGGAAGTTGGGGGCAAACAGGCTGGCAGCGGAGTGGTTAGGGGGTGATCAGGCTGGCAGGCAGAAGCAGTTAGGGGCAATCAGGAAGGCAGGCAGGCAAGCAGTTGGGAGCCAGCAGTCCTGGATTGTGAGAGGGATGTCCGACTGCCCGTTTAGGCCCGATCCTACCAGGATCGGGCCTAAACGGGCAGTCGGACATCCCTCCAGGAGTCCCAGATTGGAGAGGGTACAGGCTGGGCTGAGGGACAACCCTCCTCCGTGCACGAATTTCGTGCACCGGGCTTCTAGTAGAGTTATAAAAACGAAGGGATTTTTAATTCAGTTTTTACTCTTCCATCCATTCATCCCTCATTCATTTAAACATCGCTTAATGTCTTCTAGGTTCCAGACATTAGGACCACAGTCCGTATGCTGAAAGAGCTCACCAAAGTATCCCCTCAAAATATGCCTTTGTTTTACCTCTAATTATAGGGTTCTGTCTTCATGAGGCACCCAGTTCCATTGTTGAGCAGCTGTCTATTGATAGTTTTCTTATACTAAACTGGAACCCATGTCTTGGTAGCTTCCACCCAGTAGTTTTACTTATTTCTTCTGGTTTTAACCCTTCTCCTATATGACTTCATATATTTCAAGACAATTACCATTTTCCTATTGACTGTCTTAGTAAGTCTTGAGTTAGGAAGGAGATATTTGAGATAAGTCGTTAAATTTAAGTTTTGAATTTATGGATTGCGATTATAAATTTTAATTGCAATCCATAAATTGGGGCAATTTTATTTCTTACATTCTCCTTTTGGACCTGAAAATACATTTTATATATGATAGTTCCACATTTTTCTCTCCTTCCCATCCTCCCCTTGCTCCTGATTCCGCCTTTAATGATCTTCCCATATCTTTGGGTGCCTAGGTAGGTACCTATCTCTCCTTTTCCCAACTCCTTGGGTGGGACAGTGTAGGGACCTCTGGGACCAAGCTCCTTGGGAATTGTCCATTCCTCAGTGGACAGTGGAGGAGTAGCCCAAGAATAATAAAAACCAAATTCTAAATATAATTAATGTTAAAACCATTATTTTATAACTTCTTGTCATAATACAATAGTTATCTCTTTCTTAATTACAATCTTATTGAACCTGTTTACAGTTATTGTCCATTGAGATTTTCTCAGACCTTGCTTCTAAGATTCTTTCGATTGACTTTCTTATGTTTGACAGCTTATCTATCTATCTATTCTCTTATTGTTTCTCTTCTTTCACCAATTGAAATATTTATATATTCTGTAAACTCTTCTTTATCACTCTTATTTCTTTATTTTTTAACTGATTGATCTTATTCATTTTTATAATCTCAACTATTATTTATATACTGATGACTTCCAAATTTAAATGTTTTCTGAGCTGGTAAGATTTTTTTTTTCCAGCTGCCTACGAGATGTTTTTACCTAGATGTCCTACAGCTTCCTCAAATTCTGAGAACTGGTCTCAGCATCCTCCCTCCCCAGACCTAACTGTCTCTAACCACTAAGTTACCCAAATCTTGGTGTCATATTCACCTCTTTCTTTTTTATTTTAATCTTTCTTTTTTTCTTGATCCTTAAGTCTAGCTGGTCAACATTTCCCATCAGTTCTGCTGAAGTATATTATTTTAAGTCTGTCCCCTTCATTCAGTTCCCACTGCTATGGATCAAACATAGGTTCTTGAGTTCTCTCACTTGCAACTTTGAAATAAGTCTCCTTTCTCATGTCCTCAAGTCTAATCTGCCATATGCTACCATACCACCCCAAACAAACACACACACACACACACACACACACACACACACACACACACACACACAGCCATCAGTTATTCCCTCGAACAGTTGCTGCCTAAAAACCTTTAGTGCTTTCCCTATTGCCATCTGAGTAAAGTCCAAATACATTAGTGTGCTGATTTTAGGACTGCCACATCTAGACCCATCAAACCTTTTGTCTTACCTGCCAGTTCACATTCCCCTTCCATGCATAGAGCTAATGATTCCATTTGCTTTGCTGGATTCTTTATTGATTTTTAAAAATATCCAATTCCTTGCTTGAGTTTTTTGTCTGCTTAGAGTACAACTCCCTCCCCATCAAATTTCCATTACACATGCTCCACAGCATTGGTATCTTTTTTAAGGTATGGGTTAAATAGTAGCACTTATGTGAAGCCTTACACAGTCTTCTTCACTGGTCCTAGAGTAACTAATCACTCTCTTCTTTATTTTCCAATAGCCTTTGCTTAATCTTTTGTTACTTCTCTGATCACACTGAAAAAGACGTATTTGCAACTAAATATTCCTTCCTTTAGAATAGGAGTTTCTTGAAGGCTGGAACTAAGTTTTATCTCTATTTCCCTAACTTCTTAACTTGGTGTTTTGATATAATAAGTAGTTGGTGAAAGGAATATCTGCTTTCGTTTTAAGCTTGCCTCAGTGCCAAGTATATCTGAGTCCTAAATTTTTATCTCAAACAGTTTGGTTATTATCTCCTCTAGGAAGTTTGCCCTAATCCCTCCAGTGCATTAAATGCTGTCCTCTGAACTTATCTGTCATAATACTTATCACTAGGTATTATAATTATCTTTATATTTTATATAGTGTTCCTTGAGAGACCATAATCTATATCTTTCACAGGTCCAACCAGTGTAGCAGGTCCAATCAGTGTAGCACTTAGTAGGGGCTTATAAATATTTGTTAAATGGTAAAAGGAATAAATTAATGTAACAAATAGCTAATATAGAATCACAATTTTTTTTTAGCTATTTTAAAATTCTGAATAAATAGCTTATTTGTATTTAAAGAATTTTAGGGCAGCCATCACTGAACCAAGAGATTATTATTTGCATCAGCAAACATTAATGATAAAAAGGTTGTTTATCTCATTTTTTAGAAAAAGCTTTTCCTAACCTGTTTGATGGCTGATAAGAAAATGTAAGGAGATTGGGAGTTCCTTATACATAATTAAGTAGCTCATTCTTGCAGATACTTCAATAATTCATATTTGAAATATACTTTTTCAACAAAATCGGCTTTTAGATACCTCCCTTTGAAGATGTTATCGTTGTAGGATTTCACTTTCTTGGGCTCTTCAGAGATTTGGGAATGCTATACTTTGTGAAGACAAAATGAATAATGGGTTACATAGGCACAAAATTAAAATCACCATCCTAGTATGAGGTTAAGTACTGTTGTTATGGAAAGGGACTGCTATTTGATTGAAAACTGAAACCAGAAAAAGAGGATAGATATGGGGACTAACGTAAAGGGGGTGAGAAATAAAGATGATACATAGAATAATCCCTTTCTTTTCATCTGTGTTCTCCAACCCTCCTATTTAACCTGATGCCTCTTAAAGAAAGGGTGAGTACTAGGCAAGACTAATAGAAGGCTAAGATGATAGTTTAGCTAATAAGAATTTTAGGAAGTTTGTCATACTGGCCTTTTGTTTATTTCCTCTTGCCTGTGAGCCTGGGTGAGCACCCTAAAGGAACACGTAGTGTATCTTTAAGATTTTGAGCCTTTATCTGTTTAAGACTGAGCCTCGAAGTTCAAGGGAACTTCATACTCCAGATATTTGCCTGCCTGAAATACAGAGGGAATTCAAGCACAGTTGTGGTCTTAGTAAATGTGTTGTTTTGTGGAGGAGGCTCCCTCACTGCCTTGAAATGAGAAGGGTTTTTTAAATATTTAAGCTGTTGAACTGTTAAAATCAGGAAGAGGTCTTGGCTCTACAAAGCAAAACACTAAAGTAGGATTATGATCACAAATATAACCAAGGCTTCTGTGAGAAATAATGATACAGTCAGGATAGCAGATAGACTGCTTAGGGCCAGGACCATTCATTTTTATTTATCCAATAAGTATATGTTCATTACCTTCTCTATTCAAACCATTGAGAAGACTGTCTTTAAAATAAGAGGGAAAATCTCACAATTCTGGACATTAATGCTTGGTTATGCCCAAGGAAGAAATGCTAAACCTACTGAGTCAAATGGGGTAAATATTTTGACTTCCTCATTTGGAGCTGTTAGACTCACTAGGCCAGTGGTCGGCAAACTGCGGCTCGTGAGCCACATGCGGCTCTTTGGCCCCTTGAGTGTGGCTCTTCCACAAAATACCACGGCCTGGGCGAGTCTATTTTGAAGAAGTGACATTAGAAGAAGTTTAAGTTTAAAAAATTTGGTTCTCAAAAGAAATTTCAATCGTTATACTGTTTATATTTGGCTCTGTTTACTAATGAGTTTGCCGACCACTGCACTAGGCCAGTGGTTTTTAAAATTGTCCCATAGTGTCCTGAGAGCCATTGGAGGTACCCCAGCTGTCAAAGGGATATGAGGGAAAAAAAGTCAAACGCCAGGAGCATTAGGCTCCCCAATGCCCTCTCCCTGCATCAGTCAGAGTGGCCTTTTCATATATTACTAGAAACCCGTTGCACGAAGTTTCGTGCAATAGACTTTCACCTGGCTGCCGGCACCAGTTTTCCGCCAGCAGCAGTTTTCCTCTGACCACCCGCCGATCAGAGCGCCTCCCGCCAGCGCGATCGGCCACCCCGAGAGGAACTCCGATCCAGGAGGCGCGCCGATCGGCGGGTGGCCAGAGGAAAACTGCTGCTGGCGGAAAACTGCTGCCAGCAGCCACGCAATCGGCCACCACCAGCATCTTCCACAGGGTCGGCCGTTTAGTCTGGCGGTAGGCCATTTAGACTGGCGGTAGGAGCGGGGCGCGGGGACTCGCGAGTCCCCGCCCCCCGCTCCTACCGCCAGCCAATCGGCCACCCTGAGTCCCGCCCCCCACGCCTCCAGCCGGCCCAATCGTGGGCGTAGCGGAGTGATGCAATTTGCATATTGCCTTTTTATTATGTAGGATATGCATTGTAATTTTGCATAATGTTTTGCTTGGGACTGGGGGAAGGAGGTAACCCTGTGAAAAGAAATTTGAAAATCACTGATGAGAGATCTTTAAAATCCCTTCTAGCTTTAAAATCTGATTCTGTAACTGGCTGAACTCTAATATCCCGTCTAGCTAAGTTTTTGATTCTAAGTTTCTCTTAATGCTTTTCTGGCAAATATTTATCTCTAAGTTAGGCTCTTTTGCATTGACTAAAGGGTCAAATAGTTTCCTCATTTTTATAACTTAAGTACACAGCACATCTTATTTTAAAAGATAGAAATTTCATAGTGTATTTTATGTTATCTTCCAATAATACTGTGAGGATAGTGTGCCATATTTTACTAATGAAAATTTTGAGAACCATTGCAGTAAAGAAGTGCCAAGTTTAAAAATGCTACCCTTGCTTTTCAAACATACCCCTGACAAACAGATTAGTGCGAGCTTTGTAAAAGTCTCATATAGCTTACCTTGTCTCTGACCTCTCTCAGTTGTACCTCTTACTTCATTTTTTGAGCAATTATTTATTGAGCACTAAATTGTGTTACTATAGGCTAGGGATCAAATAGACAAAAGTCCCTGACTTCATTAAGTTTGTAAGCACCTTTTATTTTCCCTCTGTCTCCAATCTTTATTCTAGGGCTATCACAGCAAGTTTAGAAATATATGTAAGCCTTAAACTGAAAAATATTAAGCTTTGCTCTAACAAATGGTTCTTTATTTAATAAAACTTTTATAATGCTAAATGTGATTGCATAACTTACATTTGAAATTTGATTTCCTTAAATAGCAAAGCACCGATGTTCATATGGTTAGTGATAGTGATGGAGATGACTTTGAAGATGCTCCTGAATTTGGGGTGGATGATGGAGAAGTATTCGGCATGGCGTCAACTGCCCTGAGAAAATCTCCAATGAGTGAGTATTAAGAGTTCTTTGGGTCCGGCATTATAATTCTCCCTTTTATTGCAAAAACTTATGAAGAGTAGTGAACTTAAAAAGTTTCTTACTGACTTTTGGGTTTGGAAAGAGAAAATATAACAAATAAGCATTATTCATTAGAATTAGAGCCTCTTGAGTTTTGATTTTATTAAGCCTAGTGATTCCCAATGCTTTAGTAAAATTCATTAAAATGCAAGGAAATGTAACTTGTTTCACATGTGTAATTAGCTATGAATCTATCCCTTTACTTTAAACCTAGAGTTTGTTCAACACATAGCTGGACTTTCTGTGACTTTAGTTTCCCCACATCTTATTAGAAATATCAAAATTTTTACTATTTAAATATTTTAATGAATTAAGCATTAAGTTGTAGTTTTAAGAATCTTGTAATTAAATTGACCATATCTCCAAAAACAAAAAACAAACCAACCAATATTAGTATTACTTTTCCATTCACTGGTACTCATCTTTGGAAGAAAAAAAAAATAAATAAATGTACTATCTCCCTCACTTACACCTTACAAGATGCATACTGTAGAATCATAAGTGGTTGCTATATGCAAAATGATCCTTAAAATAAGTCCTTAAATGGATCATTTATTCTGAAATTAAGGAATTCCTGGGAGAAAAAATAGGTATTTTTGCATTAAATTGACTATTTTCCTGATTAATATGTCTTTAAAATAAATTGAGATTCTTTTTATATAATTTAGTCACAAGATGTCATTTCAAGAAAACATTGAAATTCTGAGTGATGCCTGACACATGTTTTAAATGCCTATTAGCAAGATTGTGTCAGTTGCTTTTCCAAAATTTATGAGCTTGGAATTTTTTTAAGTTTCTTTTTTAAGATTTGATGAAATCTCCTAATGTATATCAAGTTAAAATGTCTCCTCAGATATATCACAGAAACTAAAACTTAATCTTATTTTCTCTTTATTGATTAAATATATTTCTTATATGTGGGATTAGATGTTATGTGGTTTGTTTTTTGTGTCTATTTGTTTTGTTTTTTTTGTTTTTGTTTTTTCTTTTGTTTGTTTTTTAGTGCCAGAAAACGCAGAAAATGAAGGAGATGCCTTATTACAATTTACAGCAGAGTTTTCTTCAAGGTAGGGTTAGGATATTAACTATATAAAGTTGATGTTCTTTTAATGCCACTGTATTTTTCTGGAGCAGTTTTAATCATAAATTGATTATTTTTTTAATTTCTCCTTAAAGTTTTCAAAGGTTATATTTGTCAACTTATATAGTCCTGATAGTGAAACATGTAGTATTCAATGTCAAATAACTAGTTAACCATTTATGCCACTTCAGAGATGTAGTCATCTTATCTCTGTAGCTCTTTTTTTTCTTCTTCTTCTTTTTTATTGATTTCAGAGAAGAAGGGAGAGGGAGAGAGAGATAGGAACATCAATGATCAGAGAGAATCATTGATCAGCTGCATCCTGCACACTCCCTACTGGGGATCGATCCAGCAACTCAGGCATGTGCCCTGACTGGCAAACGAACCATTACTTTCTGGTTCATGGGTCATTGCTCAACCACTGAGCCACACCGGCCGGGCTTGGTATCTTTATTGCAGCACAAGTAATGGATCACTAATTTAACATTTTGACTGTAGTCCCAAAGGACTAGGTTATAAAATACTACTTTTTAGTGTATCCTAGGGCAAACAAAATATGCTTCAAAATAACATTACATAAAAAGATAATTTTATTTCTTATTTATTTTTTTAAATATATTTTTATTGATTTCAGAGAGGAAGGGAGAGGGAGATAGAAACATCAATGATGAGAGAGAATCATTGATCAGCTGCCTCCTGCACGCCCCCCACTGGGGATCGAGCCCACAATTCGGGCATGTGCCCTTGACCGAAATTGAACCCGAGACCCTTCAGTCCACAGGCTGACGTTCTATCCATTGAGCCAAACTGACTAGGGCTAAAAAGATAATTTTAAATGGAAGTGAATTTTTAATTTTTGTTTGGAATCATTTAGCATTTTTTCTTTTAAGAGTCTAACATAGCATGTTTTTTATGTGCATTTACATGAGATTTACATGTGCATTTGAGATTCTCCAAAGGTGTTTAAGTAAAGAGGATTTAAATATTCAACCATAAATTTTTATGTAAATGACATTTCTCTTTAGTTCTATTTTCCAGTGTAATAGTATAATTTGAAAACTTTGCACGATACCATTTTTCCCCTCTCTGTTGGACTTCTAGAATAAATGAACTAAAATGCAAAGTTAAGGCCACAGTAGCTAGCAAAATTTTATGACCGTGAATAACCAGGAACTGCTATTTATAAATGTCATGGTTTTGTGGCACTTATTAAATACATTTGCTAGATGTACTTAAAATTCTACTGTTCTAATATATCAGTATAGGCCAAGGAGAACTCTAAGAACTAATGAAGCTCATTCCCAAGCCTTTAAAGAAATGTTTTAATGTTTGGTCTGTACATAAGAGACATTAGCCTTGAATTTACTTAAGTCATTGTTTAGACTTGGTAACTTTGAAGTTAATTTGAAATGTATTTTAATTAATAGGGATACTTTTTTCTATAGATATGGAGACTGCCATCCTGTATTTTTTATTGGCTCATTAGAAGCTGCTTTTCAAGAGGCCTTCTATGTGAAAGCCCGAGATGTAAGTGCAATCTTACTTTTTCTGGTTAAAAAGTACATCCCATAGGTTTACTACCAGGCCTGGGGCAATGCTTAATGTTTTCTGTTTTTTTCAGGTTGAAGACTTGATTTTGATTCTGGTTCATCTACCAACATAATCATCACCAAAATGCCCATTTCAGAGGGGCAGTAGTGTGATAGGGTACTGCTGGCTCTTGCAGAAGGCCTTGATACAGGGGTGTTTTTTTTGTAGGGAAATAAAAAAGAGTAGACATGCTTATAAGGGACCAGGCTACTTGTTTGTATTCTTTTCAGTTACGTGATTGACAGGTTCTTGCTAAAGGATTTGTCCTTCAGTCTTTTCCCAAAATGATTATTCCCATCTAGTGGTATATATCTAATAGCTGCAATATATTTTTCCCAAAAGTCACTTTAGACAACAAAAAAATTCTTCCTTAAACTCAGAAATGGGCTTTGTGATCTTGAAATCAAGTAGATTGACATTTATAACCAGAATCAGAGGATACATTTGGAGCAAGAAGGTTCTATGCCATCACTCTGTTGACACAGCAGTCGAGACCTGGCGGAAATCAGTAATCTGGTTTCTGCTTATTTGTACAGCTTCAGCTTTTCCCATTCCCTGCCTTACACTTAGTAGATCTAGCAGTAGTGTACCATTTGTATTTTCCCATAATCTTACTCTTTTTTTTTTTTTTATGTTTCCCTACTGTCAGGAATGGCTTCCTCCTGCTTTTTACCTGGTTGACTCTACACTTCCTCTGAGACTCAACCTTTCCTGACTTTTCCACTACTCACTCTAACATTGACCGCAGCCACTCCTTTAATACTTTGTAATGATACCCTCTGCTCTTATTGTTATACTTAACACATTGCTTATAATTATTCTTTCTCTCTCTCCATATGTATATGTATCTTCTTGAGTTTTCTTTTTTTCTTTTTGCTGTGACTGTGAAACCCTTACATTCTTATACATAGGAAATACTCTATCCTATATAATAAAGAGGTAATATGCAAATTGACCATCACTCCACACAAGATGGCCACCCCCATGTGGACACAAGATGGCTGCCACAGATGGCCAGCAGGGGAGGGAGGGCAGTTGGGGGGAACCAGGCCTGCAGGGGAGGGAAGTTTTGGTGGGGGGGGGGGACTAGGCCTGCAGAGGAGGGCAGTTGGGGGCAATCAGGCTGGCAGGGGAGGGCAGTTGGGAGGGACAAGGCCTGCAGGGGAGGGCAGTTAGGGGCAACCAGGCCTGCAGGGGAGAGTAGTTGGGAGCAAACAGGCCTGCAGGGGAGGGCAGTTGGGGGCAACCAGGCCGGCAGGGGAGGGCAGTTGGGAGGGACAAGGCCTGCAGGGGAGGGCAGTTGGGGAGGGGGGACCAGGCCAGCAGGGGAGGGCAGTTAGGGGTGACTGGGCCAGCAGGGGAGGGCAGTTGGGGCAATTGGGCCAGCAGGGGAGCAGTTAGGCATCGATCAGGCTGGCAGGGGAGTGGTTAGGGGGTGATCAGGCTGGCAAGCAGAAGCAGTTAGGGGCAATCAGGCAGGCAGGTGAGGGGTTGGGAGCAAGCAGTCCTGTATTGTGAGAGGGGTCCCAGATTGGAGAGGGTGCTGGCTGGGCTGAGGGACACACACACACACACACACACACACACACACACACACACACCATACATGAATTTCGTGCACCGGGCCTCTCGTATGTTTAATGAATGAAGGAAAAAAGACAAGAGAGGGAGGAATAGTGTGTAGATGGAGTAGAGGGAAAGTTATTGGAATTAAAGAGGGTACAGAATTTTGAGAATAGAGTTCAAGGATGCCTCTGAAATTCTAGTTTCTAGTGTATGTTAAACTCTGACCTAAAGAAAAATTTGTTTAAAACAAATTTTAAAAAATTGCAAGACAATAATTAGTGCTCAAACTTAGAGCTATCACTGAGTTTAATGAGATAGATTAAGAAATATAGACATCAAGTGTTTTTTACCCTAAAAATAGTGGAATATCTCATCATACAGGCTGTTTTAAGCATCTATTTCTAACTCTTAAATCTATATTAAATGGATATTATTTTTGAAGAATTACTTTTTTATAATACATGTTTGTAGTTTCCATAAATACAGTTTTATGGGAAATACTGAAAAGCAAAAAGAAAATATTCTAACACAGATTTATGGTTAACTTTATGATATATGTTTTTTTCATAATTTTTACTATATATTTCAATGAGTATATTTGTGACTAATATAAAATTGAGTCATGTTAAAAGTTTTTTTAGTCTTTTAATATTATATGATTATTTTCTTAGTTATATTTTAACTTTTTATTAAGATGATTTTAATATAGAAAAAGTAAAACAGAATAGTACAATAAACACTCCAAATTCTCTATACATTTAATAATTACTACAATTTTGCCATATTTGCTTCTTCTATATACAGGGCATTTAAAAGTTTTAATGGAGTTTTGAGGTTTAAAGCTTCAAAAGTTGAACTGCTACTCACTTATAAAAGAGCATCATTTGAAATTTAATTCTTTACATTTTTGTACTTATTTAAGAATTTTGATGAATAATTTTTTTGATAAATTTTTGGTTCATTTCTTCTCTGAAAATTGCAAACATTTACTAGAACAGAAAATAAATTTAAAATTTATTATTGAAAATTCACAAAAACAAATGTAAAAGAAATATAAAGTTTCAAATGATTTTTTTAGTTTGTAGTAGTTAAATGATTGAAATTAGTAAAACTTAAAACTGTTCAAAAACATTTCATATACCATTATATATTCATTAATTTTTACTAAACCATTTTAAAATATATTACAGACATCAGATTTTATCCCTAAAATCTTCTGCATGCATTTTCCAAATATAACAGTATTTTCCTACATCACCGCAATACCATGTAACAAAATTAACAGCAGTCCCCTAATATCTATTTTTTAATTTTTTTTTTTGGTGGGGGCGCGCAATCCACTCAAGAATCATAAATTATATTTGGTTGTTAGATAACTTAAATCTCTTTTAAGCAAGCACTGCCTCCGTTTTTTTTGTTTGTTTGTTTTTGTTTCTTTTCATGACATGTACTTTGTGAAGAAATCATGCTAGATAACTTATATATTGTTCCAAATTCTGGATTTGTGTATTTGTTTCTTTGTGGTATTATTTTACTTGTTCCTCTATCTGTGTATTTCCTGAAAAATGGATATTAGGTCTAAAAACTTTGTTTGATTTAGGTTGAACTTTTTTTGCAAGAATGCTTTGTAAGTAATGCTGAATACTTTTTTAACAGGATTTTTAATAGTTGTAGACTCATTGTATGACCATGTTATTATATTTAAACAATTATTTATTGTTGAACATAAACATGTTTGAAAGAATATCTAATTATAGCTTTGAAATAATTTACTTTTCAATTCACTCTTTGATAAGAATGTGTTTGTGATATATCTGTCTCTGCTTTCCAGCAAGATTGCTAAGCAGTTGAAGTAACCGGAAGATGTCAGGGCTTTTTGTTCTTTTTGTTGTTTTTTTAAATATATTTTATTGATTTTTCACAGAGAGGAAGGGAGAGGGATAGAGAGCTAGAAACATCGATGAGAGAGAGACATCGACCAGCTGCCTCCTGCACACCCCCCACTGGGGGATGTGCCCGCAACCAATGTACATGCCCCTGACCGGAATCAAACCTGGGACCTTCCAGTCCGCAGACCGTTGCTCTATCCACTGAGCCAAACCAGTCTCGGCTGTCAGGGCTTTTTGTAACTTAAACTGTAGCTCCAAAAATAGGGATAGACTTCTTTTAAATTCCATTTTAAAAAGCTACAATAAGATATACTATGAATACCTTAAACATTATAACTTTAAATGAAGATACTTATTTAAATATACAGTACATAACAGACAAAAGAACTTTTAATAAGCAACTTATACAGTAAATTGGTATTTGGGTTTATTTAGTCTGATGATCCCCAGAGGAACATAAACTCTTATTAATTTCTGGGTAATTTTAATGAACCAATGGATTGTTTTTTATTAGTACCTTGGTGTTTCCAAAAGGTGAAAATCATTGGTTCATGTAATTAAATGTTTTGTGTCATATTAGATTTCTACCAAAATCAACTGACCTCTTTGGATTCCAAGCTGTCCTTATCTTTCTCCCCTTGTCCAGGGCTTTTTTCTTTTCTCAATTTTCTTTCTCAAATTAAAGCTCAACAGTTTATGCATTGCTTACTATGTTACTCTAAAATTGAGTGTTTTATCCACATGATAGATAAATTTTTCAAAATTAAATCTAAGCAGGTACATTTATTACGCTCATCAACCAAATTATACACATACTAGAGGCCCGGTGCACAAAATTCATGCAAGGGACTCCGCTGCTGCCACTGCCACCACAGCGGCCGGGGGCCTCTGCCTTCTCTGCCTCTGCCTTGACCCCCGCCTACCATGGCAGCGTGGGGGGGGGGTCTCTGTCTCACCCCTGCCGCTGCCCCTTCATCCAGAAGGACGTCTGGGAGGACGTCCATTCTATGTAGCATATTACGCTTTTGTTATTGTAGCTGATATCAACATTAATATTGTAGTGATGCGGAAGCTCAGAAAAGCTCAACACAGGCCCAAAGACATATAAATAGTAAGCCCTAAAGATCTCAGGTGTGGGAAATATTGGTTTATACTATTCTACCAAACTTGTTTTCACTGGTAACTGCTATACTGCAGAATTCAGTTATCATACTTTGTATCTCCTTTTCAGAGTTCACATTTGAGAATTAAAAACAAATCTTTTTCGCCTTTATTTTTTAAACTTCTGAGTGAGTCATTTTTAAGAAAACAATTTGCTGATGTTCAAATATTTTAAGGCAAGTGTGACTGATACTGTGGCATTCTTACTAAATTTCTTTCATCTTAAATATCACATGTTTAATTTAAGCTGAGGGAGGCACATTAATTTTACCAGGGCAACAGATGAACTTCAAGCACCAGCATTCTTCACTTGAAGTGAGAAATTGAGTTCCAAGAGTAAATAAAAACAAGATTGAAGGTTTAAATCCTCTGCTAGGCTTTTTGAACTTATATACTCATTAAATGTTTATTGGAGTGGTGGGATTACAAAGGATTTGGGGAGCTTCATCAACTGGTATATAGCTAATCACTAAGTAAAACACTATATTTGATAAAGTGTTTCTCACAATGCCACATTCAGTCCGTCTTAATGAAAACTGCTTCAAACTGATTTTATTTGAGAGCACTTCTTGGTGAGAGTGCTCATAGTGCTTTCTGCCTTTTTCATGAGGAATTTACATGGTAGATAAATCAAAGCAGAGCTCCAACTTAGTAAAACAGGTATTCTAAGTTCTTGTGTTTAAGTTTATTGTGACAAAATTTGACTTTTGACAATGGGTGATAAGTTTTATGATCTCCCCCCCCCCCTTTCTCTTAACTATTAGGATGTTCTTTCAGTTGATGGCCATAAATATTTATCACATGCCAAATGTGGTATAGAGATTACCTGCCCTTGAGATGCTCAAAGTCTAGTGGGGAAGATAAGACAATATAAACAGATCTACATAGTATAACATGGTATAGAAGCAAAGAGGAGAGGTACTTCATCTATCCTAAAAATTCAGGGAGATTTCTTGAGCTACTTCTGATGGCTAATACTTAGGCAAATACCAGAATTATTAAAAATAAAGAAAAGAAAAGAGGTCTAAAGCAAAGGCAAGAAGTTTAAAATGAGGGAAATACAAACCGAAAACCAAGACAGGTAGTTGGATTGCAAGGTACGAGTCTGGAAAGATCAGCAAGGGCCCGCGGCATGGGGGGCATTGTGATTCCCAGCATTACCTAGCATTTTAAAGGTATTTGTTGAATGAGGCTTATATTTTAGCTTCAGATAAGTGAACAATGGTCAGCTTCCTTAATTAAGGTTGTAGAAGAGTCACCATTGGCCACATCATGAGTTTCTCAAAAGAAGGTTCTTTTCGTCCTTAAAGCCTTTCCACCTCTCATTTTTGCTACCTCCAAATTCTCTTCACAACAAGAAGTACCCTAGAGAAAATCAACAGCAATAAAAATCCCAGTGCTAGGATTTATCTCTCATGTGAAGGATTGTTCCTTTTCCAGCATCCCCTTGGGAGACTGCACTTGGATATATCAATAATCCTGTTACATCTCCTTAGATCTTAACTTCAGACCAGTGCTGGTTCCAAATATTACACATAAATTAAGGAAACCAGTGCTCAATTTTGTATTTCCCCCTTAGTAACTCTATGGCCCCAAATAAGCAATGAGCCGATTTCTAATCTGGGAAGAAGAAGAAAAAAAGATGAAGATAATATCTATATGGTATGATAAGGATTAAATGGGATGCTACCCATAAATGCACTCAGCACTGTGGCTATGGTGCTAATTAAGCAGTTTTGGACAAATTTGAGGAATTTTTGTACAGTGACAAAACAGATTTTCTCATGTAATTCATGAACTAGTTCTAAGAATAGTTCCAGAAAGGAATTTTGAGAATCCTTATGAGCATTTGCAGCACTAAAATGAGTATTATGCTTTAGCTGTGCCTGTTATCAAGTTTTATTACCTTCTTTTAAAAATCAGACTATTTTAAAGTAGTTGCTATTTCTGCTTCCTCATGTTAAATCTAAATATACTGATCAGTTTTTTTTAAGAAAAATAAGTCCTACAGTAATCTTAAGCCACCGCTATAGTTGATGAGTTTCCAGCATTCTATCGTCCAGAAAAACTAGGCAAACAAACTTATTTGTACTTTGGGAAATATACACAGTCTGCTCATCTTATCTTTTATTTTATTTTCAATTTAAATTTCTTAAAGGTAGACAGTGTTCTTAGAGTAATTTTATGTGATAGCTAGGACAGCATCCTACACAACTGTGAGATAAGACCTAGATTCTAATAGAATTTTTAAAGTATATTTCATTATGCAAATAAAATGTGTGTTGTAAAATAGCATATGGGTACATTTAAAGTAGAAAATGAGTTGCCACATAATCTAATCTGAAAATAACCACTATTAAATTTTTTTACTTTGAAATGTGATTTTTTTTAAAAGTCTGCCAGCATGTATATAAGTAAGAAGGTTAATTTATATAAATGCAACTGTATCAAATCTGCTGTTCTATAATTAGATGTGAACACTAAATAGTACATTGTTAGCACCATATTTAGAATTTGCCTCTAATTCTCCAGCTGACTTATCATATTTACTGGCACACATTATGGGTACATATTCATACACATTCTCCTATTTAACAGGCCTGTGGTTAACTAGGAGTAGTTATTCCTCTCAGAAGAAAAGAGGATCAGAAAAATTCTGCCTGCTCTTTTATGTGGCAGGCAGGATTTTGTTACTGCTCCTATGTGTTCACCTGGAAAACCAATGAGATGGAGATCTTTGGTCTGGCCTGAAACTGCCTGCATATTTTCTTGTCTCCATACTCTGTCTCCCAACCTCCCCAAAGAGCCTGGCTGCCTCTCTACAGTTTGCCATAGGAGCCAGTCACTTGAGCTTCTAATTTCCTTAGTCATAAGAACTTCAGTCACATGTTGTCCTTCCTCAAAGATGTTTCATGATCTGAGTATTACAGTCTAAACAATGAAAACTGATAAAGCTTTATACCCAGTGAACATTTGTCAGCTTATTTTGTGAAGAGAATTTGATTTTACTTTAGGCTTTTTGTTTGTTTTTTCTTAACCTTTGACTTCCATGTGAGAGTTCTTCCTATGTGAGACTCAAATACATCTGCATCCTCAAGATTTCAGAGTGCTACCCTAACATCTGCTTCAGCAAGTGAGAGGAAAAAGACACCATCTAGGCGTCTCCGCACCTTCAGTAGCTCCAGTTCATTGCTGCCTGTTGGTCCCCAAACTCAGCTTTGGGAACCAAAAAAGGCAAAGTGTCATGATTTTCCCCACAAATCAGTCTGCACTCTGGGTCTTTTCTCTTCAAAAATTACTAACTTTGAATTCTGTGAACACATCAGGCCATTGACATCACTGGGCTTTTTCCAAACTTTTCTCTTTTTCACTTTTTTCCCCTCACAGCAACCTAAATTTCAAATTCAGCTCAAGTCACAGAGAAGTTAGTAATTATAACCTGCTTTTAAAATTTAGCTCAAGTATAACCTTCATGAAGAAGCAGGCCGTCTGAGTTCATGCCTAGACCTTGGGACTTCCTTTGTTACAGTACTCATATCACCACTCTCATCTAAATAAAGTGTTGGACTTCTCACCTCCAGAGCTATATGGCACCCAGGGCACAGAATAGTGAAGTATCTTTCCCGAGGTCACACAGCTGGGAGGTGGCAAAGCAGGAATTTCAACCCAAACAGTATGGTTTCGTGTTGCCCTGCCTTTATTTACTTCAGTCACCGTGCTGGACTAGACCTAAAAACATCCATATACAGTGTACTGGAACAGTGTACTGGAATGATCCTAATTAGAGCCTAGATTTAAAACAATAAAACAGCTACAGAGGACAAGTTGAGGTACTTGGTTATATAAAGGAATGTCGTTGTTTCTTAAGAAACAAAACTTAAAATATTTAGGGTTGTGATGTCATGATATTCATGATATATGCAACTTTAAATGTTTCAGGAAGAAGCATGAAAAGAATGATAGAGCAAATATAGCAAAATGCTAATAATTAATCTAGGGAAAGGATAAGTAGGTGTTTATTGTTGTATCAGTGTATCAGTTGTTTGTATCTACAGATCACCCCCAAACTTAAAACAAGCAAATAATAGTGATGATGATTCAGATTATTATGGTAATAATGATGGTAGAAAATAAGGGAAATGGAAGAGAAGAAGCAAGTCAGGTCCCAGTTTACACAAAGGAAAATAATTTTATTTTAAATTTATTTTCATTATTATACTGAAAAAACTGACCTATCATTTCTAGAAATTATTTCTCATTTCAACTTTTAAATCATTGAACATTCAGGTTATGAATGTTCTGATACTCAAAAGAAACTAGACAACATCCTTTTCAGTTCAGCAGCAAATATTTTGAGTGTCTTCTCTGTGCCTGGCTTATTTTGGGACATAGCCAGCTCGTTTCTTCCAGCTCTAATATCCTTTGGTTACTAGGTACTCTACAAATGTTAGTGAACTAAATTATTGTGATGCTAAGTGCCTAAATACAATAGCTACTGTAACTCAAGGACAAGTCACATTGGTTGTCCTCAGCTTGGCATTTCCTAAGCATCAACTTAGACCTTAGTTCCTCAATTTGAATGTGAAGATTGGTGAAGCCCTAATGGCAGAGCACAGTTAAGCATCCCACACACTGTTGCCAGTAGGAGAAATGAAGGAGCTGCATTATCTTTAATGCATTTTTATGGCTATCCTTTCTCTTGTAATTGCTTTCAAATCCTTTATTTTGCATTGATAGTTCTGGACTCTTCACCCTAACACCTACATTTTATTCAGTACCTACTATGGGGTCAAGCATTTTAAATAGGCATTATACCTACTTTATCCACAATCCTTACTACACCCATTTTGCCCCAAATTCACACAGCTGGTAAGTGGCAAAACTGGGTTTAGCACAGAGCATTTTGTTACTTTAAAACTAGGAGATTTCCTTTACACTGTGTTACCTAAACCTCAATCATAGAGGGAGTCTGAGGAGAGTGTAGCTGGGCAGCTTGCCTTTGTCGTCTACCAGACTTACGCCCTCTCTGCCAAATTAGAAAGCACAAATAAAATATAGGTTTTTTTTAAATTCCCCAATCTTATCACTTATCATATGGTACTGTGATGAAATCTTTGCTTCCCCATACACCACCCTCTCCAACTGTTTGAGGGCAAGAGAACTTTGTTTTATTCATCTTTATATTTTCAATACCTAACACATAGGTACTCCACAAATGTTAGTGAACTAAATTATTAATGGGCCAAAGAAAAAATGTTATAGTAATGGAAAACAAAACATTTTCTTACGCTTTTTCTATGTACCAGATGCCCTTTCTTCACAAAAGCAATTTTCTGATATGCTCAGTTTTCACTGTTTTGGCCTGTGTTTAATTGAGCTCAAGAAAAAAAAATCAGAAATCTGAGTCTGGGGTTCATTTACTAATAGCTGTGCCTATAGTTATAGAGATTTATGTAGCCCAAATTTACTAGCATTTGCATATTAGTAAGAGTCTTTATATTTTTCTTATTATTACTATCATAACAGAAGAAAAGTTTTTGTTGAAAGCTTATTACATTAGAGAAAAGAGATTATTTTAAGATTATTCCATCTCCCTTTCTGAAAGCTACTATGGGAGTACCCCCAGCCTGAAGATCCTCTTCTGATACTCTTTTTATTGTCTCCTTTTTCTCACAGTTTAGAGCTTAAAGTGGGATTTTTTAAAGTGTGTTTTACCGGCATCTCATGTTTAACAGTGTCAGGGGTTTGTGTCCCTGGACGAAAACTGTTTCTCCAGAGCCTTTTTTCTCTCAGCTTCCAGTGAAAAGAGGGGCGAGGCGAGCCAGTAGCTTACCACAAAGCAATGCCACCACAAAGGAAAGATTAAGGGTTTAGAGAGAGGTCAATGTGGGTTTTTCTCTAACTAAACACTTTCCTAAAGTTTCCTTGTGGAAAAATAATGAAGTCATCTCAGAGTTTTTAAAGAATTTTTATTTCTTTTTCACCGTCTGCATTCGCTTGTCTTCTCAGCATGGATGTTTAATCTTCCTAGGCTTTGTGAATTGGCCCAAATGAATAAGTGGTGAGCTGTCTCTCTAGGAGCTAGAGGCTTATTCTAAGGGCCTAATCACTGAGTAAACACATCTTTGCCCTCCCTCTCACAACTGCGATATAATAGTCGAGATTCTAGCACAGTAACCTGGATATTGCAGGGACCAATGCTTTGAAATGCAGAATGGTTGATCCTCCAAAACAGACAGTGCCTGATCTTCGCCTGCCTCTTTCTTCTTTTGTAAATTAAATATTGCCAAAGAGATGCTGTTTTATTGCTTGATATTGTGCATTAGTGCCCTGGATTTCCAAGTTTAGTTTCAGTCAACACTGTTGGTTGCACTTATAGGGAACTCTGCATGTTGGGTTTCTTGGTAGCCTCTTCAGCACATGTGTGTTTGGTTTTGGAAGAGCATTTAAATTAAATCAGTGAGATAGCAATGTAAATCGCCAATCTCTTTCCCAAAGTTTAAATGTTCCATTGCAGTGTTCTTGAGAGAAATAGGTATTTTAATGATTTAAATATTGCCATTGTTTGGTTAGAAATATGCTGATTTAAAAGTGGACGGCTCTTGTTCCCACTGTCTCATTAAATATAGTTGCTGAGATCCGATTGAGGAGAATTAGAGGTTGACATCCCTCTGTCTATTCAGCTAGAGAGCTCTAAGAGGAACTCAGAGTTTGTTAGTGCTGCCAGGTTCAGTTCCTTTCCCCAAAGCAGCGGATTTCTAGATTCATTTACTAAAAGTGATTAGGCATTGCTGCTGCCATTTGGTGTCTCTTTTTGCCGGGAGGGGGTGTTTGAAATCAGCATTCAAGTTTCTTTCATCAAACATGCTGAGATCTATGCCAGCTTAGGGATGCAAAGGAGACTGAAAGAGACCCAGTCCTTACACTTGAGAGACTTTGTCTAGAGGGGGTACTGGTAAACAATTAGAATACTAACGGGAAGAGATAGAGGTCCAGAAGAAGAAGCTCATAACTCTGCCTAAGGGAATCGGGAGGTTTCACAGAGGAATTTGCTTTGAGCCTTAAAAGATGAGTAGGAATTTATCAGATAAGTATCTCTTCAACAATGTATATGATTACAAACTTCCTAGAAGCCTCTACTGTTTTCTGCAAACTCAACATAGATGAACCCTGAATCTTTTTTATTCACCATTTTATCACCACTGCTTCCTGCTGGGCCTAACACAAAGTATTTCAACAAATGCTTGTTGAATGAATGAATAAGTGACTTGAAACATGGAAGCATCTATTGTTGGAGTAGCTGAGCTACTTATCTTAGGAATCCTGCCCTTATTCTCATCACATGCTGTCTGTGAGGCTCCAGAACCACTGCTGTCTGAGCCGTGGCCAGTCTGGCATCTTCACATTGTATAAGCACTTTAAGCCTTACCTATAATGTTGGCAATGCCCCTGCTATTACCACAGAAAGAACAGTAGGTTTGGAGTCAGTCAATCCAGGTTTTGTACTGCTTACTTAACTGGTTATGGAAATTAGGACAAGTCAGCTTTTAAATTTCCTCATATACTAATGAAGTTAACACTATTTTACAGGTTTATTCTGGGATAAAATAGATAATGATATGTAACTGCCTCCTCTTCATAGTATATGCTTTTGGAATCTTAATCTACCTTCATCTATTATAAAGTTTAACTTTGAAAAATATATTTTAATGATTTCTTTTTTATTATAATTTGGTTTATTTATTGGGATAATTCCATCAGATAAGTTGATCAGACTTCATTAACTTTCAACATGAGCCTTATATTTTTCTATAAATGTTCTTTGATTTAGTATCTCACACAAGTTTTTCTTTATCATCATCACATCTTTATTCAATATGAAGGGAAAGACCCTGAGCTTCCTTGAAATTTTCCTTTGCTAGAATTTCAGATGTTTGTACATTGTCTTTACCATAAAATTTTACCTTTCCATTTCTTAATAATTGACTATTTTTTAAAGTTAGCTCTTCTAAAAGATAGCACCAAGAAGTCAGTTAATGGCAATTTAGGCTCTTTAATTGTCGTTGTTATTGTTAAAGCTATTATGTTGCTCAATTTTAATTTTTAGTTTCTATGATCTTACTGAATGTCCAACTATGATGGGACACTTTTAAGAGACCAAATATCATTTCTTGAAAGCAAGTTTTAATAGGTAGAAGGGAAAGAATAATTTTCCATATGAGAAACTACATTATTGGGCATTTTCGGAAATATAAGCCAGAAAGAATTCATGTGAAGTGAACATTTTTCTATCCTTTCAAGTGGCAATTAGAAGTTATCTGTTCTTGAATTAGAACTTTAATATGGGGACACATTAAGCGCTTTAAAATTACCTGTAGAATTAAAACAAACTGCATTTTAGTCTTTTTTTTTTTTTTTAGGTAGAAGAGACTACTCAGTGTTTAGATTAAAAACATTAAAAATATATAAAGAGAATTTGACATTCACTCTTTTTTTAATTTCTTTATTGATTAAGGTGTTACATATGTGTCCTTATTCCCCCATTACCCCCTCTATCCCCCCCCACTCATGCCCTCACCCCCCTGTTGTATTTTTTTCTTTGTATAGTTGAAGAGTTCAAAATAAAATTTTCCTTTACACATAAATTATTAAATATGAAGAATGGTAAATCCATTTTATTTAAAGAAAATGCAATTCTTTTGCAATTTCTGCTTGAGATAGGCTTGCACATGTTAACAGGAGTCTATGACAGCAGTCTGTAAAGTCTTTGCTGCTTATATTGACTGAATCTGATGCCCTTCTAAAATTTAAGAAATCTTACATTAGTAGATATTTTAACTCATCAGTTTTTTCTTTTCTTTTCAGAGAAAGCTTCTTGCTATCTACCTCCACCATGATGAAAGTGTATTAACCAACGTGTTCTGCTCACAAATGCTATGTGCTGAATCTATTGTCTCTTATCTGAGTCAAAATTTTATAACCTGGGCTTGGGATCTGACAAAGGACGCCAATAGAGCAAGGTAATATTGTTCACAACTTATAGTTGGGCTTCTATTCTTTTTTTTAAAGCCATCATTGTATTTGGTTTTTATCATCATAAACATTTTCATCCTCAGCATTAAATTCTCTATCATTATATTTAATTAGATGTAAGCCATTTGTTCTAGCTAAAATATGCAGTTAATCACAATTATGAATTTCTTAACTTTTAAAGATTTCTTAAATTCAAGACTAACTAGAAAACTAAAACACATTGTTCTCATATTTTATGCAATAAGAGATATAGTACATTTCTGTTTATTGTATGTTCTAATATTGTAATATGTTGTTGAACATTTAGAGAAGAATCTGTTTTTAAATAATGTTTAGAAAGGGAAGGCAAGTCTAACATATAATCCTAGTAGCAAGTTTATTTTTTAATAATTCCAGTGAAGAAGACAAGACATTCTGGATCAGTCCAGTGGAATTGGTAATAGCTTAACTCTAGCATATGCTAATTGATGTAATCGCTTTATTGCACATATTCTTTTGCACACATCCATAATCTCAATAGGAAAAAAATCCTTTTTCTAGTTGCCAGGGTAAATTTACTTAGTTTGTTAATCATAACTGTAAGTGATGAATAATTCTTCATATTTTGCCTATTTGCATTTCCCATCTGAAATATATTTCATGGTGTTTAATTACACATGTGGCCACAACATCTTGTGATGTTACTTTGGGTGTGTTAACACAATCATTATCACAGGCTGTTGGTTTATGAACAAGATTAGATTAATTCATTTTAAGGCAAGTCTATTGTAGCTACCTATTTTAAGTGATTATAGAACAATTAGAAATTAAATCATCTGATTTGTCTTTATATTATTTTGCGGCATACTGAATTTTTGCTCATCATTCAGACTTTGTTTTATGTAAGCTAAATCTAAAAAGAAAAATGATCTTCCTTTAAATGTGAAGCAAAAGAATGTAGAAGCAATTCCTTCATCTAATACTTCATTTCTTTAAGCAAATGGTTAGGAAATTTCATAGGATGACTTGGAAATGTTCTGCCTTGGAAATGTCCCGTGTTATACATAAATAAAGAACCTTTAGCACCTGTATTTGTTTAAATTAAATCAGGCTATTATGCACACTCAGTTAAAGGTGATGAAAAGCAGTGCCAAAAACAGATAAAAATGCAGCATCGAAGGTCTTTCATGAGGCAAAATACATAGACTGGAGACTTGGCTAAATCTTTTACTATTCACTGGCAGTAAGGAATCTCCTCCTTTCCTTTTATCCACAACTTGATGGAGAAGGAAACACTATTTCTAAACCATCTGTAGTGGCTAAGTTCAGCGGGCTACCTGCTGTTATTTTGTTCTATCCTCCATTTAATTCCTTAGTTCCTTTTATTTTACAATGACAAAAAATTGCAGTGTAGTTTCTTTTGAAAAACAGTGTTTGAGGGGTTTTTTTTATGACTGGCAATCAACAGCCATGTAATTGCTTTGTTATGTTTTACTAAAGAAGTCTGTTAAGTAGCACAACTTTGATACACTAGTAATAAGAGTTTGCAGGTTACAGAGACACCTGTGGTGACCAAAGCGACAGAAGCTGCTTATTAGAAAGAGCCAGTACAGCTGTGTCCTATTAACTCCTTATGACACTTTTTTAAAACACAAAATAAAGGCCTTGTTTAAGGCTTTAGAGCTATTTCTCAATGAATTGAAGGATGGGCTATGAAGTATGATAGGATATTTCAATCTACATTTTTTAAAATGTGGCATCTTGTTATTAATTTTCTATAAACAAAATAAAAAGTGATATTAAAGACAAAATAGAAATATCTAGGAATTCAATTTAATAAACAAAGAATGTAACGATTTCTGGAATTTAAAATACTTGGCATCCTTATTTAAAATCAAATTCTATCTGTATTATAAATTAAAAACTATTTTAAGGTAAGTTATTACATTTCTCTCTGCAAAGTAATACAGTTATGTAGCTACTTTTCATGTGCAGCTCATCATTATTACTGTTAAGGCAAATAGGAAAATATACATTTTACAAATAAGATGAAAATTCATTGGACTGACATATTCCTAAAAGAGAATAAAAGTGGATTTCCTTTTGACATATGAAACTGTAAGAGAATTGGTTATTTAGGCTGATATTAGTGCCCCCAGAAAGGGTTTACTTTAGCCACAAGTTTCTTACCACCTGTTATAGATTCATCTAAATAAAATTGTCTAATTGAGTTTTGTCTCTGTGGTCTCTCTTGGATTTTATCACCACATTTATCCAAAGGTGTTTGTCATGAAAATTAATTGCACCATCCATTTGATGCTATTACCACTGAGTAACAAAACTTCAAACTTTCAATTCAGTAGAAGACTGCTGCATTAATTTATTGATTAGTGGGCTCCATATGGAAAGTTGTTAGGCCAACTTTTGTCTATTACTAGGGAGTTAAAATGGGACAGATTTACATGTGGAAATATAGAAGAGATTTCCAGGCATCAGAAATAAGATTGTTGCTGTAGGTATCCTTTTACCTATGGGGTGTTTGTTTGTTTTATGACAAAATGTAAAAGTTTAGAAATGAATTTCTGGTGGATGGCTTGTCTGGTCCCATACCTGGCTATTCTAGTTGAGGCTAGTCATATAAATTTAGAGAATCCTGAACCTATAAGCTATTTAGTCTAGATGCTTCCTTAGTGGTTTTCTGGAACTATCCTGATTTAATAGCCAGGGGAAATTGATGCCCAAGATGGGTAGAGACTTCCCAAGCAAATTTACTTTTACTTACGAAATACTCTGATTAAGCCTCTAGAAGCATTAGTCCTCCTCAATTTACTATGAGTCTCTCATGTCTGCAGAATATAAGTGAAGGATATGGAACTAAGTGAATGCTTTAGTAGGGTTACTAGAATGTCAATTGCTATTTCCTCATTTCACTAATAAACTAGAGTAAAAAATAAACAGATTTCTATAGAATTTCACTGTTATACATCCCTGTGATGTTGATGATTTTGGATTTTTCACCTCCAAATAATTCTAATAACTTTCTTTATAAGTTGAATACTTAAGTTAACAAACCTATATCTGTATAAAGTAGATTAGAATAATTCCTAGATTGATCTTGGAATATTCCACATATGAACTAAGACATCAAACTTTAGCTGTAATGATTATTACAATGTACATGCTCAATGAATTATCGTATAGAACAGCGGTCATCAACCTTTCGGACCTCATGGACCACCAGTGGTCCGTGGACCACCGGTTGGCGACCGCTGGTATAGAAGGCTTATTCATTTTATTTGTTTCATTAAACAAGGAACTGTACAAAATTTTAGGGGAAAGAAACTCAATAAGCATTTGACAAATTAATGTATCCAATTCCACCTGAGAATATTGCTTATAATTTCAGTATTGTATATTGAAGTGGAGGTTTCTTTCTTAGAAAACTGAACAGCCTTGTTGGCTGTCATGTCTAGTTAGATTTCAGGGCTACTGTTTCTTAAAGCAGTAGGCAGAAAGCTTGTCAGTCTTGAGAGGTGCTAGAAGATATAATTTTCTAAATATCCATTTAAACAATAGCACTAATAGAAACAGTGAACTGTACCTATAAATGAAAGACACGAAAGAGCTAAAAACAGATAGTAAATAAGGAGATCTTACAAATCACTTCTGGAAGCAGCTAAGATATATTTCAAGAAAGGTATATTTCCTTTATGTTTATTCATTGAATAAACATTTAGTGTAATATGAACCAGGGGTAGTGCTGTGCAGTGAGGACAAAAAGTTGATAAAGATGTAGTGCTAATGTTCAAACACGCATAGTCTAGTAGGCAAGACAGACCTAGAGCTTATATGTAATATGAAGTATGTACAAGGTGCTTTGAGAGTATAAACAAACATCCTAGTGAGTTATTCTACCTGAGGGGGCCAGCACTTGAAAGAGAGGACACACAGAAAGATGAAATTAGAATTTTACTTTTTCTGTTCAGATATTTTTATATTAGCAACATTCCTAGTTTATTAGGTTGCAGATATTTGTTATTCTTACAAGAGGATATTGGTATTTTAAACTTCACCATTAGGTGTCTGAAATGAAGAGTCAGTGGTTTACAAACATGACTGTGAAAGAGAGGAAAAAATAGAAGGATCTGGCCAGCTAATATATTCCTATTATGGTCTGAACCAGATTGAGGATTAGGTTCACCCAACTGGGATGGACAGATCTCAAGAAGTTGTTTTCTTAATGATTGATCCAGTTGTGGCATATGCTTACAGGCAAATAATGGAGCAGAAATCAGATACTCTTTTGGATTCTAACATGTAGACACCATCATGGATTTAACTAATACAATAAAAGTACTTTTAGCACACTATATTCATAGTGAATAAGTTCTTGAGCTATAAAATAGTAATTTCTTAAAATTCAGGACTGATATCACCTCTAGGAAGCTTCATCTCTCTCCATTCTTCTCTTGACTCATTTTTGGTTAAAATGCACATTCTATATGTTCCCATATATTCCTATACTAATTGTATCAATGGTACTCATTACGTTGTATGGTGGTTCACTAGCTCCCCGCCAGGTTGTCAGCTCCCCAAGGGAGATATGTCTATAATCTCAATTTGTTACACAGTAAAAGTAAGTGTTATAGTGATTTAACACACACACACACACACACACACACACACACACACACACACACACACACATACTGTCTAATAGGCTTATTGAAAAATAAGAGAGGCCAGCTTGGGTAGTGGAAAGAGCTTTAGAAGTGCTCCTGTATCCCTCTAATTGTGTGATCTTCCCCCAGAGTCCTTAATAGGACTAATAAAGCAAAAACTTATTCTTCTTGCAGAATTAACTAAAATGTGCACACTGGGTACCATGTCTTCTGCTAGTCCTACACCACCCAAGAATATTGCTCATGTGTTCTCAGTACCCATGGGCCATCTAGAAAGAGGCTAGATATCCACCCTGGATGAGTTCATCCAGTGGTTCCAGAGTTTCTTCCCCAGACTCACCAAGTTGCTTTGTCAGAAAAAGTCACATGACATTGTGGCACAGTAAACCTCCAGTAATAATAGGTATCTCTTGTTCTGACAAGGAGGGCCCACAAGGCAAATGTCTCCATTAGTCCCTCCAGTATAGGTACTTGTGTAGATTATCTAATTCTAAAAAGCTTTGAATTGACAAGGATAGTGCCAACTGGGTAAGCAACCAGCTATGAGTGCTGAAGAATGAGCTGCTTATATGTGAATAAGTTCCTGAGGTGAAAATGTTTTGCACATCAGTGTACATGCTAATAGTGTTAAATCGGGCATTGCACACTATTTCTAAGCAATGTTCAGAGTAGCTGCAAACTATTCCTGAGGAATTGCTGACAATGCTGAGTTACACAGTTTACTTGTAACATGTTTTGCATACACAGTACCCATGTTCACAGACAGATTTCTATTGCCTGTCAATATTAGCTTTTGAACTGAATGCCTTTGGGTGCAGTATTTCAGGTAACTGTAAACTTCTGCTGCTGTGCTGACAGGCACTTGTTAGCCTTAATATTCAATGATAGTTTTCTGCAATACTTAATCTCTGGCAAGAGTTAATTGACTTAAAGTTCTTATTATTAGCAGCTATCTTCACCTGCACTTACCATCTCAGTAATTAGCCATATTCACAGTGGCTTACCCTTAATTCCAAACTAGTCAGTGGTTCATGCCTGGCTGAAGCTTAGCTGGCCATGTTACTCTAACCCTACACTCCCATTTGATCTAAAAAACAGCCCAGGTGTGGGGTCTGCATGGGAGACACAAGGAGTGTTAATTTACAACTGCTACCCTAGGAGCAGATATGGGTTCTACAGAAGTAGCTGAGAAAACCAATACACATGTTGTGGTCAGGGAACTAAGACTTCCACAGAGCCTTCAGTGCCAGGCTTCTATATGATTTTCCCCAAGCTTCTTCCCTTTGTGCTATGTTTTCCTTCCAGTACTTTTAAAGGAAATGTATTGCCATCCTAAACATCCCAGGTCAAGGGCTTAATTAATGCTTTAAAATAAAGATTCCAAAACACCAGGAGAGTTTGTGATTTTCTCCCTGGTTTGTTTTGTGAAGAGGGAGGAGAGAAGGTGAGGAGGAACCCCTCCTGTTCCATGATTACATCCTACCCACTCATTTTCTCCTTTTCTCCTCTGCTTTTGATTTTTAGTGGCATTCTTAACAGAATGTCAAGATCAATTTGCAGCATGGTTTAACTCAAGGTTTGCGTTCTGCCAGCAGCAATTGTCCCTGCAAACAATGCTGTGTGTTCGTGTAACTTCAGAAGCTTTCAGAAGGATCATGACAAGGGCAGCATCTGATGACTTTATTAGTGTAGGATTTCAAATGGGCTCAGTAATTGTTCATATCTCTTTGTCAGCAAGTCATAATTACTGCTCAGCATTGTCCAAGGGTACACTTATGAATAGTTTCCTAATAGTACTGAAAGGAAAGGAAAGAGGGAAATGATAAAGGGTGATGGCCTCATGATTGAGAACAAGTCAGTCTATATACAGATGATGGCTAAACTGATTATGATACATTCTTTACTCTTTTTAAAATAGAAGATCGTCCTTTTAAAAATGTTCTTTGAAGTAACTTTAAATGACCAGTTTATAAGCCTTTTTTATTCTGATTTAGATACTTCCCATACTACTACTACTACCTAGTACTGTACCCATAACTGCCCGATGGTATATGCATTGTGTTAGAATCAATCATTTGTGTAAAAGTAGATATTTTTCTCAACATTAATTACTGCTATTCAGGAAATATGCATTAACTCAAATACAATAGTTGATGTGTTTTCAGTCTATGTGAAAACGATTGTTAGAAAAGAACAGTACAAAGGTGATACTGTTGACAAGATAGTTCAAAAGAACAGGATTGTAAATTTTTATCAAATCTTATTTTTATCATGAACTAGATCTTTCTTAGTACTTCATTGATACCAGTTTGTAATGATTTGGTCAGAGTGACCTTAATGGGGTGTAGCTGAGGAATCATTTTCTGCCACTTTCACCAATAATGGCAGCTTCTTTACCCTTAGAACTGTATTTCAAGCTCATGCCACTTGTGACAGGAGTTTCTCTGAGAATATCATTAGTTAAAAGCTTTTTTAAAAACCAAACACATAGTAACAACTGAACCATTAATTAAGCACCTACTATGTGCCATACACTATATGTATGAGCTAATTCAATCCTCACTCTATACATTACCTCATTTAACCATAATTCTGAAAAGTAAGTTGCAAAGGTACAGTTTCACATATTAAGAAACTATTTTTGGCTCAGAGAGGTTCTGTAACTTACCCAAGGTCATGCAACGGCTGTACCAGATGTAAACCCCAATCTACCTGTGCTTTTCTGCTACATAACGCTTTATTTCCCATTACCTTGCCAGGCTGGATTATTCAACAACAATAATATACTGAATAACTGTGCAAAGCTCTGTGGGGGGTATAAGAAAAGTATAAGGCATGGACTTTTTGCTCAGGTAACAAATAACCCTGGGATTCACCAAATGTTTGAGTTAGGGATTAGAATCATTCTTAGTGTCCAATTTGTAGCCATGCAGGCATTTTTCCCTATACAGGCAGGCATACCTTAATAGAAAAAGGCAGAGATCTAGTTTAATAACAACTTTTTGTTTTATTTCTCCTTGCTTTATTACATGGCACAGATTTGCCTTTTTACAAACTGAAGGCCAGGCCCTTCACCAGCAAAAAGATTACAACTTGCTTTATTGCAATATTCACTTTATTGCAGTGGTCTGGAATCGAACCCGCAATATCTCTGATGTTACTACAATCTCTAAGTGAATACTGCTAGGGAGAGCAAAAATGAAAGCTTCAAAAGATAGTATGTTTTTGATCTCCTGTAAAAGCTAAAAATGGTTTTTGCTATAGTTCTTCTTCCTATAGAGTGCTTCTGCAACCTTCTCCCTTTGGTTCTAGTTTGGCCTTGAAATTACCTGGAATAAGCCTAACTTCTCTTCTGCATTATCAATTTAACTACAGCTATCTTGTTTGCCCTAATTTTCTTGCCTTTTCTTACCAAGTATGTTTATTCTTTCCATTGTTCCCCACATGGTAGGGTGTTCTAGGCTCAGCCCATTCTAAAGGTGCCCACAATCTAGCATAGTGCTAGAAGTGCTCCAGAGGATGCTCTTCTGGTGCTGTGCTCACTTCTATTCTGTAATTTTATTATTGGCTTCTATTGAACTGGGGGTCAGTTAAAACCCCCTACCAGTTTTTCAGGTTTTGGACTGCCCAGAATGAGCTGGGTCTGAGTTGTTATTAAACTAGATCTCTGCCTTTTTCTACTAATATAATTGATTAACATGATCTTTTGAAATTCGGATCCTATTAACTCTCCCAAGTTTTATCACTCATAAATTATACCATAATTCCTTATCTCTTATCATTCTTGATAATCCTCTTAGTTCCTAGATATGTCCAACTCCAGAAATTTTTTATTTTTCTCGTTATTTACCACACTTAAATGTGGTTATCAACAGAAAATAAATCACCTTATATATTTTGATTTCAAACATCTGGCTCTGACCAACACTTCCTATTGTACATACTTAGTCAAGTATCAGCAGTTCTAAAGTTTTTGATCTCATAATGCCATATAATCTATTGACCCCCCCCCCCCCCCACCACCACTTGACTTCATTCATGTCTCCAATCTTCATTTCTCATCCTATTTAGATTTCAAGGTTCACCATTATCACTTCCTTGTATACTTCAAATTTCCTCATTGCTGTCTCCCTCCATTGTACTCACTTTGTTAAACCAAATTATTCACCTTCTCTATGCCTATGCACTTGCAGTTGAACTTGGTGAAGAAAATTGCACTGACTGATTTAAAAAAACACACAACACAAACTTTAAATGAATACACAATAATGCTGAGCAAGCCTACATGTGATTTTCTAGCTAATTCCTTTTCCCTGGATGAGAGGTTTTATTTCATATCACCTCTCATTCATGAAAGAAATATCTCATGCCCCCCTTTATTCCCCTTCCCAGCTGCCCTCACTAGTTGATTGAGAAAATGGATGTCATCAGACAAAAATGACCTTAATATTGTTCTTCAAGCCTCCATTTAAATATCTCCTCTTCAAAAAGACCTGATAAACCTTTCTAAAGAAGGCTTCTCCACCATTATTCTCTTTTATAGTACTCTTTTATAGTACTCGCCTAGAACTTATCTTTTTTAAAAAATTTCTTTATTGATTATGGTATTACATATGTGTCCTTATTCCCCCATTACCCCCCAAACCCCCCATACATGCCCTTACCCCCCCCCTGTTTTCTGTATCCATTGATTAGGCTTATATGCATGCATATAAGTCCTTTGGTTGATCTCTCCCCCTTACCACCACCCTCCCCTACCTTCCCTGAGGTTTGACATTCTGATCCATGTTTCTCTGTCTCTGGATCTGTTTTTGTTCATCAGTTTAGGTTGTTAATTATTTTCCATAAATGAGTGAGATCATGTGATATTTATCTTTCTCTGCCTGGCTTATTTCACTTAGCATAATGCTCTCCAGCTCCATCCATGTTGTTGCAAATGGCAAGAACTCCTTTTTTTACCGCAGCATAGTATTCCATTGTGTAGATGTACCACAGTTTTTTAATCCACTCATCTGCTGATGGGCACTTAGGCTGTTTCCAAATCTTAGCTATGGTGAATTGTGCCGCTATGAACATAGGGGTGGACATATCTTTTCTGATTGGTGTTTCTACTTTCTTCGGATATATTCCTAGAAGTGGGATCACTGGGTCAAATGGGAGTTCCATTTTTAGTTTTTTGAGGAAACTCCATACTGTTCTCCACAGTGGCTGTATCAGTCTGCATTCCCACCAGCAGTGCACGAGGGTTCCTTTTTCTCTGCATCCTCGCCAGCACTTGTCATTTGTTGATGATAGCCATTCTGACAGGTGTGAGATGGTACCGCATTGTTGTTTTGATTTGCATCTATCGGATGATTAGTGACTTTGAGCAGGTTTTCATATGTCTCTTGGCCTTCCTTCTGTCTTCTTTCGAAAAGTGTCTATTTAGATCAGTTGCCCATTTTTTGATTGGGTTGTTTATCTTCTTTTTGTTAAGTTGTATGAGTTCTCTGTAAATGTTGGAGATTAAACCCTTATCGTTGATATCATTGGCAAATATGTTCTCCCATGCAGTGGGCTTTCTTGTTGTTTTGTTGATGGTTTCCTTTGCTGTGCAAAAGCTTTTTATTTTGATGTAGTCCCATTTGTTTATTTTCTCTTTAGTTTCCATTGCCCTAGGAGCAGTATCATTGAAGAAATTGCTTCGGTATATGTCTGAGATTTCGCTGCCTGTGGATTCCTGTAGTATTTTTATGGTTTCCCGTCTTATGTTTAAGTTCTTCATCCATTTTGAGTTTATTTTTGTGTATGGTGTAAGTTGGTGGTCTAGTTTCATTTTTTTGCATGTATCTGTCCAATTTTCCCAACACCATTTATTGAAGAGACTATCTTGACTCCATTGTATGTTCATGCCTCCTTTGTCAAATATTGAGCATAATGGTTTGGGTTGATTTCTGGGTTCTCTATTCTATTCCATTGATCTATATGTCTGTTCTTGTGCCAGTACCAGGCAGTTTTGAGAGCAGTGGCTTTGTAATACAGCTTGATGTATGGTATTGAGATCCCACCTACTTTGTTCTTCTTTCTCAGGATTGCTGCAGCTATTCGGGGTCTTTTTTTATTACAGATGAATTTTTGGAAAGTTCGTTCTAGATCTGTGAAATATGCCATTGGTATTTTAATGGGAAGTGCATTGAATTTATACATTGTTTTGGGTAGTATGGACATTTTGATGATGTTGATTCTACCAATCCATGAACACAGTATGTTCTTCCATCTGTTTATGTCTTCCTCTATCTCTTCTTTTAGTGTCCTGTAGTTTTCCGCGTATAGGTCTTTTACCTCCTTAGTTAAGTTTATTCCTAGGTATCTTAATTTTTTTGGTGCAGTGGTAAATGGGATTGCTTTTTTAGTCTCTCTTTCTGTAAGTTAACTATTGGCGTATAGAAATGCCATAGATTTCTTGGCGTTAATTTTGTATCCTGCTACATTACCGAATTCATTTATTAAGTCTAATAATTTTTTTATGGAGTCTTTAGGGTTTTCTATGTACAGTATCATGTCATCTGTGAATAAGGACAGCTTTACTTCTTCTTTTCCAATTTGGGTGCCTTTTATTTCTTCTTGTGTGATCGCAATGGCTAGTACTTCTAGCACTATGTCGAACAGGAGTGGTGAGAGTGGGCATCCCCGTCTTGTTCCTCTTCTTAGGGGAAATGGTTTTAGTTTTTGCCCATTGAGTGTGATGTTGGCTGTGGGTTTGTCATATATGGCTTTTATTATGTTGAGGTATGATCCTTCTATTCCCACTTTGCTGAGAGTTTTTATCAAGAAAGGGTGTTGGATTTTGTCAAATGCTTTTTCTGCATCAATTGATATGACTATGTGATTTTTATCTCTCAGTTTGTTTATGTGATGTATCACATTTATTGATTTGCGAATATTGTACCATCCTTGCATCCCTGGGATAAATCCTACTTGATCATGGTGTATGATCTTTCTGATGTACTCTGGATCCGATTTGCTAGAATTTTGTTGAGGATTTTGGCATCTATGTTCATGAGGGATATTGGCCTGTAATTCTCTTTCATTGTGTTGTCTTTATCTGGTTTTGGTATTAGGGTGATGCTGGCTTCATAGAATGAGCTTGGAAGTGTTCCTTCCTCTTGAATTTTCTGGAATAGTCTGAGGAGGATAGGTTTTAGTTCTTCCTTGAATGTTTGGTAAAACTCCCCTGTGAAGCCGTCTGGCCCCGGGCTTTTGTTTGCTGGAAGCTTTTTAATGACTGCTTTAAGTTCTTCCATAGTTATTAGCCTATTGAGATTTTTAGAATCTTCCTGAGTGAGTTTTGGAGGGTTGTATTTTTCTAGGAATATGTGCATTTCCTCCAGATTGTCTAGTTTGTTAGAATAGAGTTGTTCATAGTATTTTTTAACAATCCTTTGTATTTCTGTGGGGTCTGTTGTTATTTCGCCTCTTTCATTTCTGATTTTGCTTATTTGCGTCCTCTCTCTTTGCTTCTTGGTGAGCCTGGCTAGAGGTTCATCAATCTGTTTATCCTTTCAAAGAACCAGCTCTTGGTTTCATTGATCTTTTGTATTGTTTTTTTGGTCTCTATGTCTTTCATTTCTGCTCTGATCTTTATTATTTCCTTCCTTCTGCTCACTCTGGGCTTTTCTTATTGCTCTTTCTAATTCTTTGAGTTGTTGAGTTAGATGATTTATTACCATTTTTGCTTGTTTTTTGAGGTAGGCCTATAGAGCTATAAACTTCTCTCTCAGGACTGCTTTCATTGTGTCCCATAGCATTTGCATTGTTGTGTATTTATTGTCATTAGTCTCCAGGATGTTTTTAATTTCTTCTTTGATCTCATTGGTAACCCAATTATTGTTTAATAGCTTGCTATTCAACTTCCTAGTGTTTAAATTTTTTGGAATGTTTTTATTGTAGCTTATTTCTAATATTATGCCATTGTGGTCTGAGTAAATGCTTGATATGATTTCACTCTTCTTGAAGTTGGGGAGACTTTGCTTGTGACCCAATATGTGGTCTATTTTTGAAAATGTCCCATGTGCACTTGAGAAGAACATATATTCCATGGCTTTGGGGTGAAATGCTCTGAAGATGTCAATTAGGTCCATCTGATCTAGTGAGTCATTTAGAATTGCTGTTTCTTTGCTGATTTTTTGTCTAGAGGATTTATCCAGTGATGTCAGTGGTGTGTTAAAGTCCCCTACTATGATTGTATTGTTGTCGATCTCTCCCTTGATATCTTACAGGAGTTTTTTTATGTATTTGGGTGCTCCTGCATTGGGTACATATATGTTTACCAGGGTTATATCCTCTTGTTGTATCAATCCCTTTATTATTATGAAGTGGCCTTCCTTATCTCTTCTTATGGCCTTTACTTTGAAGTCTATTTTGTCAGATATAAGTACTGCTACCCCAGCTTTTTTTTCATTTCCATTTGCCTGAAAGATGTTTTTCCATCCCTTCACTTTCAGTCTGTGTGAGTCCCTTTTTCTGAGGTGGGTCTCTTGTAGACAGCATATATATGGGTCATGTTTTTTTTATCCATTCAGCCACTCGATGTCTTTTGATTGGAGCATTTAGTCCATTTACGTTTAAAGTTATTATTGAAAAGTACTTGTTTGTAGCCATTTTTATTTTTTGTGTCTGTGTTCCTTCTTACCTTTTTATTTCTTCTTTTTACACCAGTCCCTTTAGCATTTCTTGCATTGCTGGCTTGGTGGCGATAAACTCCTTTAGCCTTTTTTTGTCTGTGAAGCTCCTTATTTCCCCTTCAACTTTGAATGATAGCCTTGCTGGATATAGTATTCTTGGATTCAGTCCCTTTGTTTGCATCACTTTTTAAATTTCCTTCCATTCTTTTCTGGCCTGATGTCTTTCTGTTGAGAAATCATTTGATAATCTAATGGGAGCTCCCTTGTATGTAACTTTCTGTCTCTCACTTGCAGCCTTTAAGATTCTCTCTTTGTCCTGAATATTTGCCATCGTAATTATGATGTGTCTTGGTGTGTGTCTTTTCGGGTTCATCCTGTTTGGGACTCTCTGTGCTTCTGTGACTTTTTTCTTCCCCACATCAGGGAAGTTTTCTGACATTATTTCTTCAAATAGTTCTTCTAACCCTTGTTCCTCTTCCTGTCGTTCTGGCACCCCTATTATTTGTATGTTGCTTTGTTTCATGTTGTCCCATAGCTCCCTTAGTCTCTCCTCCTATCTTTTATTTTTTTTTCTTCAATTGCAATTCAGTTTGGCTGTGTTTTGCTTCCCTGTCTTCTAATTCGCTAATTCGTTTCTCCTAGTCTACTGTTGAAACTTTCCATGGTGGTTTTTATTGCAGCTATATCACTCTTCATTTCTTCTTGATTCTTACATAAGTTGTTAATTTTTTCATCCATTTCTTCTTGATTCTTACATAAGGTGTTGATTTCTTCTTCCATCCGGTTTATGAACTCTATAATATTTATTCTGAATTTTTTTGACAAATTGCATGCCTCTGTTTCACTTAGCTGCTTTTTCTGGTAATTCCTCCTTTTCTTTCCTTTGAGGATATCTTTTTCTACCCATTTTTGGTCTCACCGACTGAGCTAGATGTCAAGTTGTGCAGGGGCTGCTCCTTGGGTGGCAGTGGCTTCTCGGGCTGCTGTTGCTCCTCGGGCAGTCATGGTAGCAGCTGCTTCTCAGTTGGCAATGGCTCCTCTGTGGGTGCTGTTCGCAGCAGTGGTGTCTCCTCTGGCTGGTGGGGGAGGCTGCTCGTAGAGCTGCTGTTCCTTAGATGGGGGTGGGCTGATTATGAGGTTGCTGCTCCTCGGATGGGGACGGGTTGCGTGCAGGCGCTGCTCCTTGGACGGGGGCCGGCTGCTCACTTGGCTGCTGCTCCTCAGACAGGGGCGGACTGCTCGTGTGGCTGCTGCTCTTTAGATGGGGGCTGGCTGCGTGCTGCTGCTGTTCCTCACATGGGGCGGGCTGCTCGTGATGCCGCCGCTCCTTGGACAGGGGCAGGTTGCTTCAGGGCTATTGCTCCTCATACGAGTGGGGGTTGCTCATGCAGCTGCTTCTCCTCGGATGGGGGATGGGCTGCTTGCACAGCTGCTGCTCCTCAGGTGGGAGTGAGCAGCACGTACTGTTGCTGCTCCTCGGACAGGGGTGGGCCGCTCACCCGGCTCCTTCTCGTCGGACAGGCGCAGGCTGCATGTGGGTGCTGCTCCTCCGATCAGTGCAGACTGCACAGGGCTGCTGCTCCTCGGATGTGGGCGTTCTTCTCATGTGGCTGCTGCCCCTCAGAAGGGGGTGGGCTGCTCACACAGCTGCTGCTCCTCGGATGGGGGCGAGCTGCTCACACAGCTGCTGCTCCTCGGATGGGGGCATCACCTAGAACTTTTCATAATAAGCTATTACTTTTGCTTATTTTAAAACATTTTTTTTCCCAATTCTTCCACTGTGATATAAGCTTCATAAAAGCAAGAATTACAATGGTCTTTTTCACTTTTATTTCTTACTATAATCTCAATAATTATTTGTTGGATGTCATAAGAATGCATGAGAGCATAATGATTAAAAGTATGAATGATTTTTGGATTTAGTCAGACTAGGATTGGAATTCTAGCCGTGCCACTAGGCCACCATAGTGACATTGGGCAAGTTGCCTAAGCCTTCAAAGTTGCAGTTTGTGTATTGGAAATGGTGATTTAAAAAACCACATCCCTCAGAGTTGTTATTAGAATTGACTGGGATAATTGATTTTTAAAAGTCTGGCACTATGTATATATTTGATTTCTTTGTCTCAGACATTTATGAACATGTTGATAGGACAAAGACAAGTGGTTAACTATTTGAGGTCACTTTCAGTTTGGTAGCACTCTTCAGGTTCAATTCCCTGGTGACAAAGAATTTATCTAACTTACCCTACATATCTGAATCGTATTCTGAGGAAGACTTTTAGATGTTATGTCATATGCCTTACTGAATTCCAGATAGTTGAAGCTTATGAAATGCTCTGGAGTAACCTCATGGTTACTTGGGCTGGTTGTGTTCTTAATAATCCATGCTGCCTCCTAGTCATCACTACTGTATTCTAAGTGTTCATGCTCCATTGTCTAAGTGACTTTTCTAGACTATTTAGGGGACTTAGATCAAGTTTACTGGTCTGTAATTTTTGAAAATCAAGGTATTTACTTGTCTTTAAGGATGCAGATTCCTCACATGGTAGTAATTTCTATTATCATTCATTCTAGCTTTTTGCTGTCCCATTTGTTCAACTACCTATCCATTTCTTTATCTAGTAAATTATCCATTAAGCATTTACTGTACCATATCACTCCTTTTTTTCTCTCCTACATATTTTTGTCTGTTTTTCCATTTTGCATTTATTATTTTCCTACTTTAAAAATGGGCATAATAGCTACACAAAAATAAATATAATATAAAACAGGAAAATAATATCAGATAAAAACCAAATAAAAGTGTCAAATAATGAGTATTTATAAACACTTGAGTTGACTCAAGTTTTGTGCATAAACACTAAATACAGCTCTGTAGTTCTGGCAGCAAAAGGAGAAAAAAGGAAATGTATAGGCGTATCCTCATTTATTCATTTATACATCTAATATATATTTATTGAGTTTCTGTTTTTTGCCAGGTACTATAGCCTAGAGTTTATAGTTTATCATTTACAATTCTCATTGTCTGATTAAAGAAAGTGTAGTAGTTCATCTCAAGATTTCTGGCACTAGACTTAGTGTAATCACTTTGTAAGTTATATAAATGTCTAATTACTCTGTTGTATACCTGAAACTCATATAACATTGTATGTCAACTGTAATTGAAAATTAAAAATAATTTTTAAAAGTATTTTAAAATTTTCCTAGCACTGAATTCAAGGAAGCATTTTATTATATATGCTTTTCTGTTTGAGAGTCATTAGGTAACATGATATACTATTATTTTTCTACTGTTATTTTGCATAAGACAGATTATTTTAAACAGATATTTTTTATATCAATCTCCTGTAAAAAGCAGAGGGTTTTGTATTAAATCTTTTTTTTGTATTAAATCTTTTATTGTAATGAGAATTCTTTAGGGAGCTTATGTAATATGGTCCTTAAATAATCCTTTTTTTTTTTTCTGTAGACACAAATAACAATATGGTGATTACAAGAGTGAGAAGGGTGTGGGGGCAATAGAAGAGGGTAAAGGGGGGATAAATGGTGATGGAAAGAGACTTGACTTTGGATGGTGAACACAATACAATATATGGATGATGTATTATAGAATTGTATACCTGAAACCTATATAATTTTATTAACCAATGTCACCCAAATAAATTCAATAAAAAATCACATACACACACACACACACACACACACACACACACACATTCATTTTCTTATTATCTAACTCGTAACAGGTATAGACCTCCCAGGAAAAGCCTCCATAGTCAACCTATTCATTCAACTCTCTGTCAAACATCAATTATCTCAAGTGGGCCTTTATCAAGAGCTGGGCTGTACTTCTTGCTTGGAAGCTTTGATAAATTACTAAAGTGCTAATTTTCTGTGCTTTTGGTCATTTATCTTTAAAGACTTTCCTTCTGTGTATACGATTTATCTAATGCTCTCCCACATTTTTTTATCCACTAGACTGATAATTCTTTTCAAATACATAAGGAAATGAATGTCAAGGTTCTAATAGAAACTGACCAACTCTGAAATATATGATGCTGAACATTTTTTATGTACTAAATCACAAAGTCTCAGAATTTGCAGCTGGAAAAAAATCAGAGAATGTGATGGCATGAAAATTATATATGTATTCAAATATCTATCCTAGAGTAGGACATGATCTTATCATATGGTGATGCTGACACATACTGTAGAAATTATATAACACTATAATACAGTGCCAAGCATAGCACTGTATTATAGTGTAACTCCTTGTTTAGTGATATGAGTATGGTATTGTCATTATAACTTATTTTAGGAACCATTTTTCCATATTCTTAAGTTTGGGAGGGGGGAGAAAAAGAGAAACCAGTTTGACTCTGAAGCACATAAAAGAGAGGGAAAGAAGTAATATTTATTAACCCACAGACTAATTCTAAAAGTAGGTATCATTATCTTCATTTTATACACTGAGTGGCCAGATTATTATGATCTCTGAATGCATAATAATCTGGCCACTCAGTGTGTGCGTGTGTGTGTGTGTGTGCGTGTGTGTGTGTGTGTGTATATATACACACACACACACATATATACATATTTATATTTATACTTATATTAGAGGCCCGGTGCATGAATTCGTGCATGGGTGAGGTCTGGCCAGCCTGGCCAGGGGAAGGGGACATGGGCGGTTGGCTGGCCTGCCTGCTGGTCGAACTCCTGGTCGTGGAGACAATTTGCATATTAGCCTTTTATTATATAGGATATACACTGAGTGGCCAGATTATTATGTGTTCAGAGATCATAATAATCTGGCCACTCAGTGTATATCTTAAATATATTCCATATCAGTTCATTTTATGGCTACATAATATTCCCTTAAATTCTAAAAGATACTATAATTTAATTAGATCCTGTTGTGGGCATTTGGATTATGTCCAATATTCTGCTATTACACGCCTACACTAATTAACTGTGCACTTAGGTGATTTCCACATGGAAATCTATACTAATAAAAGGGCAATATGCTAATTAGACCAGACATCTTCCGGAAATCCTTCTGGACAAAGCCACAATGGCAGGAACCTAGGCAGAGGCAGTTAGGGGCTATCAGGCTGGCAGGGGGAGAGCAGTTAGGTGGCGATCAGACCGGCAGGGGAGGGCACTTAGGGGTTATCAGGCCGGCAGGGGAGGGCAGTTAGGGGCAATCAGGCTGGCAGGCAGAGGTGGTTAGGGGTGATCAGGCAAGCAGGCAGGTGAGCGGTTAGGAGCCAGCGGTCCCGGATTGCGAGGGGGATATCCGACTGCCGGTTTAGGCCCGACCTCTGCAGGATCGGGCCTAAACCAGCAGTCGGACATCCCCCGAGGGGTCCTGGATTGGAGAGGGTGCAGGCCAGGCTGAGGGAACCCCTGCCCTGTGCACGAATTTTATGCACCGGGCCTCTAGTATATTTTTAGACTAGGTTCCCAGATGTAGAAGTACTGATTTAAGAATATAGGTGCATTTTTAATTTTTTAATATATTTTTATTGATTTCAGAGAGGAAGGGAGAAGGAGAGAGATATATAAACATCAATGATGAGAGAGAATAATTGATCGGCTGCCTCCTGCACGCCCCCTACTGGGAATCGAGCCCACAACCCGGGCATGTGCCCTTGACTGGAATCAAACCTGGGACCCTTTCAGTCTGCAGGCCCATGCTCTATCCACTGAGCAAAACCGGTCAGGACTGCATTTTTAATTTTAATAGATATTGGCAAATTGCCCACAAGGGAGTTGGCACCAATTTCACTCTTACTAACAGTGTACAGGAGTGCCTCTTTCCCTATAACTTTGCCAATGCAAGGTATTACCAAGTTGTTTTACCTTTACTAATCTGACAGATAAAAATGGTTTCTTGCTCAGCCAGAGTGGCTCAGTTGGTTGAGTATCGTTGGTCCTGTACACCAAAAGGTTGCTGATTCGATTCCCTGTCAGGGTACATACCTGGGTTGCAGGTTTGATCCCTGTTTGGGGCATATAGGAAGGCAACCAATTGGTGTATCTCTCTCTCTTCTACCCCCCCACCCCCGCCCCTTTCCTCTTTTCCTCTCTCGACGTATGTCCTCAGGTGAGAATTTTAAAAAAAATTGTTCCTTGGTGTATAATTAGGAGTTAACTCTTTTGATTATTTTTTCAATGTTTCTGAGCCATTACTGTTTCCATTTCTAGAAGTTGTCTTTATATATTGTTTGTTGAATTTTTTCCTCATTGTTTTGTTAGAGTTCTTTATATACAGGGGTAGGCAAAAATAGGTTTACTCGGTATAGTTGTGAGTACGTGAAACACAGTTTATTCTTGTATTATTATTTATTAATTATTGTATTACTAGAGGCCTGGTGCACGAAATTCGTGCACGGAGGGGGGTTGTCCCTCAGCCCAGCCTGTACCCTCTCCAATCTGGGATCCCTCTCACAATCCAGGACTGCTGGCTCCCAACTGCTTGCCTGCCTGCCTTCCTGATTGCCCCTAACCGCTTCTGCCTGCCAGCCTGATCACCCCCTAACCACTCTGCTGCCAGCCTGTTTGCCCCCAACTTCCCTCCTCTGCCAGCCTGGTTACCCCTAACTGCCCTCTCCTGCAGGGTTGATCACCTCCAACTGCCCTCCCTTGCAGGCCGGGTGCCTCCCAACTGCCCTCTCCTGCTGGCCATCTTGTGGTGGCCATCTTGTGTCCACATGGGGGCAGGATCTTTGACCACATGGGGGCAGCTATATTGTGTGTTGAAGTGATGATCAATGTGCATAGTACTCTTTTATTAGATAGGATAGAGGCCTGGTACAGGGGTGGGGGCCAGCTGGTTTGCCCTGAAGGGTGTCCCTGATCAGGGTGGGGTTCCCTTGGGGCATGGGGCGGCCTGAGCGAGGGGCCTGTGGTGGTTTGCAGGCGGGCCATGCCCCCTGGCAACGCAAGCGGAGGCCCTGGTATCTGGAATTTATTTTCTTTCTACAATTGAAACTTTGTAGCCTGGAGCAGAGCCAAGCCTGGGGCTCTCTCCGAGGCCCGCAGGCATTTGTGTTGGGGTTATAATCGAAACTTTGTTGCCTTAAGCGGGTGGGCCCGGCCAGGGTGTGTGGAAAGCTTTGCTTCCCCTGTTGCCGGCGGCAACCCTTGCCTGCTCTCTCAAGCTCCATTCTGCAGCCATTTGTTTGAATTTGTTTGCCTTCTATAATTGAAACTTTGTAGCTTGAGTGGAGGCTTAGGCCTGCAACGGCTGGCAGAAAGCTTGGCTTGCTCTGTTACCTAGGAAACCTTGCTCTCTGTGGCTGTAGCCATCTTGGTTTGGGTTAATTTGCATACTCGCTCTGATTGGATGGTGGGCGTGGCTTGTGGGTGTGTCGGAGGTATGGTCAATTTGCATATTTGTATATTATTAGATAGGATTTTTCATACAAACATCTATAAACCTACTTTGGTGCCCCCCTGTATTATGGATATTAGTCTTTTTTTCTTTGGTTTGAAATTCATAACTTTTCCCTCTTTCACTTATCTTTTGATCTTGTTATGATGTTTTTACCATGTAGAAAATAGTCAAAATTACCAATTTTGACTTTTATATTTACCTCTGCTCCAGCTTTACTTTTTTGTTACCTTTTTATTTTTTTAATCCTTACCTGAGGATATATTTTTATTTATTTGAGAGTGAGAGAGAGAAACATGGATCAGTTGCCTCCCATACATGCCCTAACCCAGGGATCAAACCCGCAACCCAACTATGTGTCCTGAACAGGAGTTGAACCCGCTATCTTTTGGTGTATGTGACAACACTCCAACCAATTGCGCCACACCAGCCAGGGCCTTCTTGTTACCTTTTAAATATGCTAGATAAGTTTCCATTTGCTGTTTTCTCTGCCTGGAATTCTCTTCCTGGAGATATGTGTGTTTTCCCTTCCTCCTTCACCACTTTGAGTCTCTGATCAAATATCAACTTTGCAGTGAGACTTGCCCTGACTATGTATTTTAACCTCCCCTTCCCTGCTTTCTTTTTCCTCTATCACCTGGAGCTCATACTCTTTAGAGGTATCTGTTTATTTGTCTCATATCAGATTGCAGATCATCTATATAAATGAAGCAAGTGAGAATTAACATCTTCAACATGGTAATCACCTCAGTAGGCTGGACACTTGGTCTGGTGAAGCTGCCATTGCCCAAAACATTGTGAGGATAACTTCTTTAAAAACTGCCTTAAGACACAGCGTAAAGCCTTACAAGGAAAGCAGTCCTGTGTCCTGAAAGCAGTGTTTTTTAAAGTGTAGTCCATTAACCTGGGGTGGGTTAGCAGCTTATTAAAAAAGCAGTTTCTGGGCCTTACCCCAGATTTATTGACTCAGAATCTTTGAGGGAATGGGACTGAGGAACTTGCCTTATAATCAACTTGCCAGGTGATTCCTAGACCATTCAAGCTTGATGATCACTGCACTGCATGTATAGTCAGTGCCCCAAAAGGGTATGGCCCTGGTTGGTGTTGCTTAGTGGTTAGAGTGTCGGCTCTAAGCACCAAAGGGTTGCAAGTTTGAATCCCAGTCAGGGGCGCATACCTGGGTTGCAAGTTCAATCTCTGTCCAGGTTGGGACTTATGCAGGAGGCAACCAGTTGGTTGATGTGTCTATCTCACATCAATGTTTCTTCCTCTCCCTCTCTCTCATCTCTACTCCCTCTCCCTTCTACTCTTTCTAACAATCATTGGAAAAAATATCCTTCGGTGAAGATTAACAACAAAAATACACACAAAGGAGTATGTGCCCAGAGTGCTGAAGATCAGTCCTAATGGGGGAACTTCAGAAATGAGCTAAACAATGGGATTGGCTTGCAGACTGTGGAAATGATGAAAAAACAAAACTCTTTTGTTAGCTTGGTTTGCAGATGCCTAAAGTCTCACTTCACACATTAAAGGACCCTGGCTTTAATTTTCCTATTAAAGGGAAAAGGGGAAGAAAGGAGAGTTGTGTGTTGGCAAATAGGTATATGATTGCTAAGATACCTTATCTTATGTTCTGTTTTTTCTACCAAAGTACGTAAATCTGATTGAAGAAACACATGAATGATTATGTGTAAGTAATACTATACTAACACATAATGATTATGTGTAAGTTTTTACTATATTAAAAACACTAGTTTGGTTTGTTACCAAAGCGGCTTCAAGGTTAGCAGCTGCAGCTAAGGAAGTATATACAGAAGATTTGCCTCAAACTGTGAGAAGTCCTATAGCATTGTTGAACATGAATTGCTTCTGCTCAGTGAACTCATTCTGGAGAAATGGTTCACACATTATCAGAAAGACATTTAATGTGTTTAATGGCTCAAAAGTAAGCAGCCAGAAATTTTGATGTTGACTCTTGGTTTTAAAGTAATTAACATTACTAAACATATAGATGTATTAAAAAGAAAATAGTGATTTTAGTTTCATATCCACTTTTAAATATGTGACGTTTTGTAGTATTGCACAGCTGCAACATCTAGAATTGTATTTTCTTACTTTCCAATATCTATACCTGCTCTTTCATTCTTTGAATTAAAGTAAAACCAGTGAATGTTTTTATTTGGTCAACAGTTCTTTGATGCTGTATCTTATGCAAAAAATCCTTTCATGTTGGCCTGTCAATGTAAACTATCATTTTAATCCTAAAAGTTATTATGATGAAAATGTTAATTATCATTCTACAACTGATAATAAAAGAGGTACCAATTTTAAGGGACTACTATATTCTAAGAACAAATCTGAGCATTTATTTTACAAGAATGTAAGTATTTTAAAGATGGGTTATTTCCACTTTACATCTCAGGCATCTTTAAACTTATGGGAACCACACTGAAATGTAATATTCAGGAAGCCCCACCCAGTTTTATAGCCTCCATTTTTTATCAAATTTGCCTTTTTTTTTTTTTTTACGTTTTCTAGTATAGAGTAGCTAAGTAGTAAATGTTTGTGGAATTTCATTGCCCTCCCCCTAAATTGCTATGTTTCTTTTAGTATAGATTTTATGTTGAAGTACAAGTTAGTAAAAATTAGTCATTTATGTAATTATGACTTTGATGGAAAGAAACTAAGCTATATCCTGTCTTGAATTAAAATGAGATTACTTTCTTTCATATCTGATTTATTAGTAATTCTGATTTTCATTAGCAAGTTAGAAAATATCTGTGCTTCAAAGACTGAAAATTTTACTAATGATTAATATATGCTAGCCATCTATTTATTTTTCTCTCCAAACTTTTGATTAAAAGGTGAGATTTTATCTCAGATTTCTACTAGGAAGAACTGGTGAATATGAGCTATGGATTAGATTTTGTTTCTTAACCAAGGTCAAAGTTTGAGACTTCCCACTCCCTAATCCTCCAACCTCCAGAGACAAATGAGTTGCTTTATTATACCTGATTTGTGATTCACTGTTTTCTTTAATTCATTTTCTTAACCCTTTTCCTTCTTCTACTTTCCTTTTTCTCTCCCTCATTTTATTTTTTTTAATTCAATAAATCTTTATTGTTCAGATTATTACAGTTTGTTCCTCTTTTTTCCCCCCATAGCTCCCCTCCACCTGATTCCCATCCCACCCTCTTCCCTTACCTCCCCCCCACACTGTCCTCATCCATAGGTGTATGATTTTTGTCCAGTCTCTTCTCACACCCCCCCCACACCCCTTACCCCCTGAGAGTTGTCAGTCCACTCCTTTTCTATGCCCCTGATTCTATTATATTCACCAGTTTATTCTGTACATCAGATTTTTAATTCACTTGATTTTTAGATTCGCCTGTTGATAGCTATGTATTTGTTGTTCATAATTTTTATCTTTACCTTTTTCTTCTTCTTCCTCTTCTTAGAGAATACCTTTCAGCATTTCATATAATACTGGTTTGGTGATGATGAACTCCTTTAGCTTTTTCTTATCTGTGAAGCTCTTTAGTTGACCTTCAATTCTGAATGTCAGCTTTGCTGGGTAGAGTACTCTTGGTTGTAGGTTCTTGCTATTCATCACTTTGACTATTTCTTGCCACTCCCGTCTGGCCTGCATAGTTTCTGTTGAGAAATCATCTGACAATCGTATGGGTGCTCCCTTGTAGGTAATTAACTGTTTTTCTCTTGCTGCTTTTAATATTCTCTCTTTGTCTTTTGCTCTTGGCATTTTAATTATGATGTGTCTTGGTGTGGTCTTCTTTGGCTTCCTTTTGTTTGAGGTTCTGTGTGCTTCCTGGACTTGTAAGTCTATTTCTTTCACCAGGTGGGAGAAGTTTTCAGTCATTATTTCCTCAAATAGGTTTTCAGTATCTTGTTCTCTCTTCTTCTTCTGGCACCCCCATAATTCTGATGTTGGTATGCTTGAAGTTGTCCCAGAGGCTTCTTACACTATCTTCAATTTTTTGGATTCTTTTTTCTTTTAGCTTTTCCAGTTGAGTGATTTTTGCTTCGTTGTATTTCAAATCTTTGACTTGATTCTTGTGTTCCTCTAGTTTGCTGTTAGGTATCTGTATAATATTTTTTATTTCAGTCAATGTATGTTTAATTTCTAGTTGGTCCTTTTCCATATCCTCGGGTCTCTCTCATATCCTCTAGGGTCTCGCTAAATTTATCGGCCTTTTCTAGGAAATTCTTGAAAAACCTTATGACCGTGGTTTTGAACTCTATCTCCAGTCGTTTGTTTTCCTCCATTTCTTTCGTTTGTAATTTGTTTCTTTGTCTCCGCATTTTTGCTGCTTCCCTGTGTTGGTAGGGTAGCTTTGTGTGCTAGGAATCCTATATGGGCCAGTGGCTCGGCCTCCCCAGTTACCTGAGGTGGACACTCTTGATGCAACCCTTTGTGGACTGTGTGTACAGCCTTGTTGTAGTTAAGTCTTGATTGTTGTTGGTATCAGTGGGAGGAGTTGACCTCCAGGCCAATTGGCTGTGAGGATCAGCTGTGTCTACGCTGGGAGACAGCCTTATTCGACTAGACTTGAAAAATTGCAAAAGCCTCTGTGCTCAGCTTGGATGGGGCAGAGTTTCAGGGTGGAGCCTACAGCCTTGGCTTCCCATCAGCCCCGCCCTATGAGGTTCCTGGATCTCAGTGTCCCTCAGTACTTGCTGCAAGCACCTCTGAGAGAAAGGTGCCCTCGAGTTTCGACCGCTGCCAGACAGTCTACTCTCTCCCCCTATGAATCTGGATTCCCAGATTCTCGTCTGGAACTGGGGTTCAGTGCAGTCGGAACTGGGGCTCAGCGCAGTCCGGAGCTTTTGTCTCCTTTCCGCTAGGGCAATCCAGCGGCACAGTCAACAGTTTGTCCTCTGCGCACATTCCCGTGCGCGCCTCCGGAGCTCTGCCTTTCACCGCTCCCCTGAGTTTCCGCCTTACAGCCCAGATTCCCCCCGTATGAGCCTGGATCCCCAGGGTCTCGCCTGAAACTGGGGTTCAGTGCAGTTGGAGCTGGGGTTCCGTGCAGTCCGGAGCTTTTATCTCCTTCCTGCTAGAGAACGCCAGCCAGGCACTCAGCTGCCCCGTCCTCTCAGCACGCGTGCGCCCATGTCTCTGTACCTCAGGCTTTTACAGCTCCTCTGATTTTCCTTGTGGTTTTCTCTTTCCTTCTAGTTGTAGAAATTCCAGTCAGTCAGCTTTCCTGTGGTTCTGGATGATGTCCGTTTTGTCTTTTAGTTGTATTTTTGAAATTGTTGTGCAAGGCTGCAGTTTAGGTGTTTGCCTATGCCGCCATCTTGGTTTCTCCTCTCTCCCTCATTTTACCCCCTATTGAGGGTATTTGTTCTTTGTCTTTACATATTTGTCACTTTAGCTTTTTGTTTGAGGGGTTGATTAATCAACTTGTTTTTCCCCGAATAGGTCTGTGATAAGTAGGTTGTTTTGATTTATTAAAATATTTTATAATTAAAAAAACAAAGCCATTTTTCCTTGCCACAGAACAGTTGCCTTTGCTCCCACTTTGAGTTTGATATTGCAGGAGTCCAATTACTATAGACACCATTTATCCCTGCATGGCACCTCACCCTGATGAACACCATATGCCATTAGTTAGGTTGACAGCTTTGGTGTTGCCACTAAATGCACTGGCATACTTAACTCTTCTAAAGGAGAAGAACCGCATTATTTTCTTTTAAAACAACTTGTATTTTCTGAGTCTGTGTTTGTGCTGCTGGTAGTGTGCTGTAAATGCTGACTTTGTGCCGTGAATGATCTTTACAACAAGCAGAGCCTCCCAGCCATGAGAAAGATTTGATATCTGTGTTGTGAAGTACTTGTAAATTGTAGTGGAAGGAATTGACAAGTAAGAATTTTATAATTTGTGGCTGTCCATTGCCCCTATGGGCTATCAATGATTACAATTTGAAAATCTCAAAAGTACACATGATTTACTAAGTGTATCATAAGAAGATTAATTGCATTAATTAAAATTTTAACAAAGTCTCCTTTTGATTATAACAAATTACTAGTTAAGACCACTAAAAAATATCAGTTGGCTGTATGATCCCTGTATTTCTCAATTGCCTCCAAAAATTAGAATGATCTACCAATACCTGGTAGAAAACTGACCACTTTGTTGTTGTTTTATGGTTAATTGAACAGTTATGTCTTTGAAGTCTGTACCTCTCCCGAATATGTTTTGTGTAGCTTTGAAATTTGTGTAACATATTATTTTAAACCCAATAAAATAACTATATTTTCATAATTATTTTAGCTCATTTTCACAAAAAGAGAATTTGGCAACTACACAGTTTTCAGGCAAAATTTTCTTAAAATTGAATTCATAAAACCACTAAGCTTTCCTTCCTTCCTTCTTTCCTTTTCGAGGAGTATCCCAATTTAGCTAGTATTTGGTATCATTTGTGAGGCTAGTTCTGTGATGGGCATTTACTGCGTGATATCCATTTAATCCATCAATGTGAAAGCAAAAAGACCTTATTTTCTCCCTTTTGTAGGAAATGACATTCTGTGTTTTTGACATCTTTAATTTCAAAGTTTGACAATGATCAGATCAAGATTAACTTCAAATATTATGGAAAAGAAAATGAGATCTTAACTTTCTAGTCTCCTAAACTACACATCATTGAGAAACTTAAGCTATATGGGTGTGAAATTTGGAATAGAGGCTTAGGCTGCTTGAGTGCCTTTTATCCCATAATAGTTGTAGAGTATGAAGATCTGAATTTTCATAGGGGCACTGATACTAGTATTTCATGGCCAACAATGGTTTTTTTGTTGTTGTTTTTTAAAATATGTTTTTATTGATTTCAGAGAGGAAGGGAGAGGGAGAGAGAGAAACATCAATGATGAGAATCATTGATCGGTTGCCTTCTGCACGCCCCCTTTTGGGGATCGAGCCTGCAACCCTGGGCATGTGCCCTGACCGAGAATCAAACTATGACCTCCTCGTTCATAGGTTGATGCTCAACCACTGAACCACACTGGTTGGGTAACAATGGGTTTCTTAAGGCCTTGTCATTTTAAATTGGCGTAAGGTCTGGTTATTGCTGCTCTAAATGTGTATATGCGCCTGCCTTCAAATGAACTTATTTGCAGTAGTGCTAACTTGTGTTGACATTCTTGCCGACAATTCTAATGGACCTTAACACAGTCTACTTTATGTAGTCACATCACAGATTTTGGGAAGGATTCAGCCCAAATTTTGGTGGTAAATTTCTATACACAAGAAATATATGAGCTTTAAAAATTAAGAGGTTTGATTCTATTTTGAATTTGGATATCAAATGAATCTAAGCACATGACATTTTAATGCTGTTTGTCTTTTCAAATAGATTTACCTTCTAATGCATGTGACAATAGGACTTTGCTCATCAGCTAGAACATACATTTCAGAGTAGTTGTTACCTAAAATATTATCATAAGGCATAAGAAAACACACGATTTAAGTTGCCTTTCATGAACATAATTAAGAATTAATAAGCTAGTACCAGTGGCTAGTCCCCAGAATTTCCACTGTTTTGCCTTTTGTGACCTGTGTTATTAAAAGTCCATTATTTTTACAGACTTTATTAAATTGGATCTTATTAAAGCATTCTATATTTGCATTTGGTCTTTCATAATTCATTATTATTATGACATTTACTTTTTACCATCAGATCTGAAAACATATCATAAGCTACCCTTTTCTCTTGAAAGAAATGCTAATTTCAAACAGTCCTCTAATAGAAGAGAAAAGCTTTATCAGTTTTTTCATTTATTCCAGATCGTGTTAAGAATACTAATGCTAGACTTCAGTATGCTAATATCTGAGCTTTTTTTGGTCAAAAGCTTAGAATTATTATTTTTATCCCATACTAAGTATGAAACTAAAAGACCTGCTACTATTGGAGAAAACACGATTCTAAAGTACAATTCTTGATTCGAAAAACTTGTGAAAATGTTGCTAAATTCTCTTTATATTAGGATAATGGTAGTCAATTTAACTTTGTACCTTGAAATATTTGTCCTATTTAAGAAATTATTTTCTGTTAAAATTCATTTTGTTTGTTTTCTCATAGTTTAGGGTAATATAGCTTACAGTGTTTAAGACTAAGAATCCTGTGCTGTCAGCCCCATATGGCATTTAGGGTGTGTTGCCTGCTTTTCTAAATGATAATCATTTCTGTATTATTTATTATGTAGTGGAAAATTCAATACAGCAAGACTTTACATATTGATATCAAACAAGCTGTCTAATTTTAACATAACAAATTCAGCAAGTTTTATGTTGGGATACTACTAAATTTATTAAACTCTGAAATGAAACTTACTTTGCATTTTATCTCATTTTAGATTTCTGACCATGTGCAATAGACACTTTGGCAGTGTTGTTGCACAAACTATTCGTACTCAAAAAACAGACCAGTTTCCACTTTTTCTGATTATTATGGGAAAGCGATCATCTAATGAAGTATTAAATGTGATACAAGGTAAAGTACATGTTACAAGGGGAGTGCAGTGTCTTGTGTATATAATAACCTTACAATATTTACTGTCAGAGCTGACAGCCATCTTTTATATTGGTGAATATTTTTGCACTTTAAAATATAGAACTTCTTGAAGAAGAAAAACTTCAAAAAGTATAGGTACTATGAAAAATTAAATACTCTGTATGAAAATCCAACAGAAATAAATGCCTTAATAAAGTTACACAGCCCTTGAGACATAGAATAATCATGTTAAATCTTCAGTATTGCTTAATTCCCTAAACTAGCAATTAAGTCATAACCAGTTGTCAAATATGACATTTCATATATGTATATATACATAGAGATTTGCTGAATGTATGATTAGTTGAAAGAAATGCTTATCTTTAGTTATCTAGAAAACTCAATGACTTGATACTGCGAATGGAATTCCGTGTCTAAGATGCAACTCTGAGGCATGAAGTTATTAGGATACCTATGAATTTAAACTTTCCCAAAAAATTAATCTTTACATTCTTTACAAAAAAAATAAGTGAATGATTTTTTTATTGATTAGCATAAAATATTACCTTATTCATGGCAAAGCTTAAATTGAAAATAGTATCTCTTTCCTATGCCACAAGTAAAAAGATGTTTCAGGTGCACCACACTAAATAAAACCTTCAGTATTTTATGTTTTCTCTATAACTAGAACAATCAGTTTCATAAATAATGTTGAAGAACTGCTCAGCTGCCCTGGCTAGTTTGCTCAGGAGCATTGGCCTGTGGACAGAAGTGTCGTGGGTTCGATTCCCTGTCAGGGCACATGCCCAGGTTTCGGGCTCGATCCCCAGTAGGGGGCTCATAGGAGGCAGCCAATCAATGTTTCTCTCTCTCCCTTTCCCTTTCTCTAAAATCAATAAAAACATATTTTTAAAAATGCTCACTTTTTTGTCTACATATCTCTGTGAGGTCAGATTACTTCATAAATTTCAACTAAGACAATATATTATAATTGATTTACTATAGAAGTAGATATGAGAATCCAATTTGCTCTGTTAAGCCACACATTAAAGAGATTTTTTTTTTAATGTTGGACAATGCCATTCTTTTCACTAAACTTTTTCTATTGGAATATAGAGTCATTTTTCATAAAAATGTGACATTGACACATAATGACTTTATTATTGTCATTTCTAAAAGATTTGATAAGTATGTTTTAAATATTTCAGTTTTAATTTCTATCACAGTAAATGTTGATATCTGTAACCCACATACAATTCTTTAGGGATCTCAAGAGTTTAAAGGGATTCTGAAGCCAAAAAGTTTGAAAACCACTGCAGTAAGCTATAAAGAAGAAATTTGCCCTGAACTGCATTAACTGGTATCATTAAGGGCTTAAGTATAAAGTACCCATAAGACCAGTTTGGCAGTGAGTCCTTACAGTTAGGGTTGAAGCATAGTTTATAAGCAGTGGCTTAAGCCTGAAAATTAATGGTCAGTATGTAGTCAATTTTACCACTATGAATGGTATTTTCCCATTGATGATTCTAGTACCCTTCATAAAATACTCATGCCTTGTACTCTGAGTCATATGCACTACAGTTTACAAATAAGAAATGAAAACCCAAGGATTTGCTCAGGAACAAAATCTGCATTAAACTTGATCCTAAACTTTTTGCCATTTATCATGTCTGTTCATAATAACTACCTGTGATTATGCATGTATTATGTACTAGGCACTTTACATTATCTCTAATCCTTCTAAGAACCCTACAGAGATAGTGTTACCTTTATTTTGCAGATAAGAATATTGATCCTTAGAGAGCTACAGTCAATCACTCATTCATTTATTTGTTTATTAAGTGAGTATTAGTTAAACTCTTGTCATGTGCTAGATAATTTCTAGATCATAGTGATGAAACTAAGGTTATAACTGTGACTACAAAACCAATTTTAACTAGATAAGAGCATATTAGTTTGTACATTTTTTAGATTATAGTTATTATGATTAATTCTAGAATGACTTCCCATTTTATAATAATTAAGTTTGACAATCTCCATGTGTTGCTAGGTAACACAACAGTGGATGAATTAATGATGAGACTCATGGCAGCAATGGAGATCTTCACAGCCCAACAACAGGAAGATATAAAGGATGAGGTAAGGTGAAAGTTTAAGTAGACCTTTATTAGAATTCTGGTGAGTGACTTGTCAAATGGTGATGCTTGCCTATGTTATGATTGATAAGTAAGAATGATAAAGATGCATTTCCAGATTAAACAAGACTTTTATGTCATTGAGTTTACCTTGCAGTCCATTCTTTTCATGACCCCATGACCCACCAATATAACTTTATGGACATTTATGCTTTGCTAGATTTGGTGTAGTGATAGGAAGTGAATTTGCAGGAAGTGAATTCCAAAGTGTATTTATGGAAGAAACTACAGTCCAGGAAATCTTGTCTACTATATGGATTTTTTACTCACTTTTAAGGTCCTTTTTACTCTTTTTAAATATGAGATTGACTAGCAATAAACACGGTTTACATTTGAACATATTTTTGAAGCACTGTGAGGATTAGCAAAAGATCTCCAAAATTCTGAATTTCTCAGTCTCTTGAATATATTCATGTGGTATAGAGAACATGAGCATGGACCCTCAAATAAAATACTAATAACAGCAATATTGATAATGACAAAGGTTGTCAACACTTAATGAATATTTATCATGTGCTCCTCAAAACATATGATCCTCAAAACAACCCCATGTGGTTATATAGGAATCAGACAGTCTGGCAGGAAACAGGTGGCACTTTCAAACTGGGTGAGTTGAAAAGAGTTTAATAAGGGAACTGTATAAAGATATGGACAGGGTTAATGGAAGTCAACAATGGGTAATACAGAGTCTAGGGCTTAAGGGAGCCATTACCATCCCTATGGTTAAAGTCCTAGGGATGGTGTATGGAGAGGGATATAACCAGCCCTTGGTGACCTGGTAGGGAATAAACTGCTAGTACCTCCTATTCATCTAACCCAACTAGAACCTCCCTGGGCAAAAAGATAGGTAGAGCATGGATACTGAGGGGCAATGGAAGATAATCTAGCACAGATAGGTACTATTTTCTCCATTTTTCAGATGAGAAAACTGAGGATCAAAACGTTAATTTACCCAAGGTCATACAGCTGGTGGAACCTATAATAATCTTAAGTAATCATTAGTGCTTTATCAGTCAAGAAATTTCTAGATTTGGAAAATAGCTTTAAGACAAAATAGGAAACAAATATTAACATTTGTTAATTTGAGATGCTAAGTTCACACCTATTAATAAAATCATCTTTAATTTTGTTTGTTTTTAATTAAATTACAAAAATATTTCTATAGGACAAATAAGGAAGAGTTTGATTTCTAAGCGAAGATGAAAAGTTTCTAGGTATAGTGAATGTTTTCAATAGAATACTCTTTATCTGTTGCAAACGGGACATGTAGACAATTTTAATATAATCTTGTATATTTTATTTTATTTACTTGTCTGTCTTTCATAAGCCTGAGTTTGTTAAAAGAGCAAGGTTGTATCATATTCACATTTGTAGCTCTATATCCCCTGACAGTATACCTAGGAGTAGGCACTCAAATGTTTGTCGCCCTGGCTGGTTTGCTCAGTATTTAGAGTATCAGCCTGCAGACAGAAGGGTCTTGGATTTGATTCCCAGTCAAGGGCATCAAATCAGTTGCAAGTTCAATCCCCAGCCCCAGTCAGGGGGCACGTGCAGTAGGAAACTAGTCAGTGTGACTCTCTAACATCGATATTTTTCACTCTCCCCCACTCCTTCCTCCCTTTCACTCTCTCTAAAAATCAATGGAAAAAATATCCTCAGGTGAGGATTAAAAACCCTATCTAATAAAATAGTAATATGCAAATTGACCATCACTCCAACACACAAGATGGCTGCCCCCATGTGGACACAAGATGGCTAGCAGGGGAGGGCAGTTGGGAGGGACCAGGCCTGCAAGGGAGGGCAGTTGGGGGCGATCAAGCCTGCAGGGGAGGGCAGTTAGGGGTGACCAGGCCGGCAGAGGAGGGAAGTTGGGGGCGACCGGGCCTGCAGGGAAGGGCAGTTGAGGGGGACCCAGGCCTGCAAGGGAGGGCAGTTGGGGGGGACCAGGCCTGCAGGGGAGGGCAGTTAGGGGTGATCAGGCTGGCAGGGGAGTAGTTAGGCATCAATCAGGTTGGCAGGGGAGTGATTAGGGGCATTCAGGAAGGCAGGCAGGCGAGCAGTTGGGAGCCAGCAGTCCTGGATTGTGAGAGGGATGTCCCAGATTGGAGAGGGTGCAGGCTGGACTGAGGGACACCACCCCCCATGCACGAATTTCGTGCACTGGGCCTCTAGCCTATCTAATAAAAGACTAATATGCAAATTGACCATCACTCCAACACACAATATGGCTGCCCCCATGTGGACACAAGATGGCCAGCAGGGGAGGGCAGTTGGGGGCGATCAAGCCTGCAGGGGAGGGCAGTTAGGGGTGACCAGGCCGGCAGAAGAGGGAAGTTGGGGGCGACCGGGCCTGCAGGGAAGGGTAGTTGCAGGGGACCCAGGCCTGTAGGGGAGGGCAGTTGGGGGGGACCAGGCCTGCAGGGGAGGGCAGTTAGTGGGGACCAGGCCTGCAGGGGAGGGCAGTTAGGGGCAAACAGGCTGGCAGGGGAGCAGTTAGGCATCAATCAGGCTGGCAGGAGAGTGGTTAGGGGTGATCAAGCTGGCAGGCAGAAGCGAATAGGGGCAATCAGGAAGGCAGGCAGGCAAGCAGTTGGGAGCCAGCAGTCCTGGATTGTGAGAGGGATGTCCCAGATTGGAGAGGGTGCAGGCTGGACTGAGGGACACCACCACCACCACCCCCCATGCACGAATTTCGTGCACCGGGCCTCTAGTAAATAAATAAACAAACAAACAAATAAATAAATAAATAAAATGTCAAATGATTAGATAAATGAATAATTGGAAGAATTTACATGAAATAATATCATTTAAAAAATAATACTTCAGTGATTCTGCTAACAGAATCATTCATGAATTTAATTTTAACTGGAAGTTTAAGATGTCTTATTTGAAATGTTTAAAAAGTAAAGGCACGCCCAGCCAGTATGGCTCAGTGGTTGGGTATCGACCCAGGAACCTGGAGATCAGGATTGGATTCCCGGTCAGGGCACATGCTCAGGTTGCGGGCTTGATCCCCAGAAGGGGGCCTGCAGGAGGCAGGCAATTGATGATGTTTCTCTGTCATTGATGTTTCTCTCTAATCCTTTCCCTTCCTCTCTAAAAATCAATAAAAACATACTAAGAACAAAGTGAAGGTAAATTCACAATTACAAGGAACAGTGTTTTTTGTCACATACACTGAGCAGATAGGAAATCATTATGATCTATGCATAGTTCGTCCAAAAGAAGTCTTTAAACTTAGAAAAACTTTTCTTAGGAACTCTCTACTTATGACCCGAATAATAATTTTCAAGAAGGCACTCTAAAAACAGAGAAATCCTTACCTCTTGCAGTTTAATTTCAATAAAATTTTCAATTATATGGGAGCCTTGGATTTTTCCTGTAACCCTCATATTCAATTTTGTGCTAAGTATTAAAGGAATTAAAATCAATTTCTTTACCAATGAATTATGAGGAACACAAAATAAAATAAAAGAATGAACTGGGAATATGCATGCAGATATTGTGCTTTCCTATTATACAGCATAATCTGTAAATCTAATACTAATGAGACACAAGATTTAAATGTCTGAAGAATGTATTTAGTAAATTATTGTCAATCAATGCCTCTATTCTAGGATACACATAATCTTGAAAGGCAACACACCTATTATTACAAATTCCTAACTAAGTACAGTAGTTCATTATTTTGAAATGTCATTGTCAATTTATAGAGTAACAGATAAACATCTTTCCACCATATTCCTAATTACCTTTCCCTCAAAGTAAATGAAACACTGACTATTAAGAAAAATTACAAACAACGGTTTTACAACAATAAAAGTAACCTAATGAGCATTAAAACTGTAAACTAGTTATAACATTGTAAACTAGCTAGAACAAGGCTAAAAGCAAAAATTGATTGTTGCTATTGTCATACAATAACAATTGCTTTCCTCCTTTTTGTTGCCAATAGCCCCTCATTGGAGCAAAGCACCGCTCCATCCCCAGGATCTAGCCCAGTGCTATATACTTAATACTTGGTGTACAGTTAATAATGCAGATTTTATACTCAAAGAAAACCCGATAATTTCAAGATAAACATCAAAAGTGCTATATTCAAAGTAATGTCCATCGCTAGCTATACATTTCCCTCATCTTTCAGGTAATTTGTGGATATCATCCCAGTAGAACTTTTCTTGTTTTGAGGCAAACCATTCAGAGACTCAATTTTCCACTTCTTCATATGTTTTGAATTGCTGTTCAGAAAGTGCGTGTGCCATCAATCGGAACAAGTGGTAATCTGACGGAGCAAGGTCTAGTCAATATGGCGGGTGGGTTAATAGTTCCCAGGCAAGATCTTTTAACGTATCTTTAACTGGTTTTAAAGTGTGTGATGGTGTTTTTCATCATGAAGCAAAATTACTTTGCCATATCTTCTGGCCCATTCTGGTCGTTTCACGATCAAAGCATGGTTCATGTTGATTATTTGTTGTCAGTAACGATCAGTATTAACGGTTTCACCTAGTTTTAGAAGCTCATAATACATAACACCTTCCTGATCCCACCAAACGCAGAGCATTCAATGTCTTCTTGCCAAAGCGATTTGGCCTTGCAGTCAATATTGATGGTTGACCTGGATCAACCCATGATTTTGTGCATTTAGGATTCTCAAAATAAATCCTCTTTTCATCGCCAGTCACAGTTCGATGCAAAAAAAGATTTTCTTTTGTGCTGTTGAAGCAGCATTTTACTGATGACTTTTCAGTTTTCCATTTGTCTTTCGTTCAGTTGATGTGGCACCCATTTTCCTTCCTTTAACGTCTTTCACATTGCTTGTAAATGATCAGAAATTGTTTGCTGAGCAACGTTTAAACTTTCTGCAAGTTGTTTTTGAGTTTGACACCCATCTTAATCCAATAATGCTTGTAATTGTTCTTTGAACTTTTTTGGTTGACCTGGATGTTCTTTGTCTTTCACATCGAAATCATCACTTTTAAAGCATTTAAACCAGCGTTCACAAGTATCTTGAGATGGAGCATGTTCACCATAAGTTTCCTGAAGTATACAATAACTTTTTCTTCAAAATAAAGTAATGAATTAAAACTTCCCACAAATGCTCCTTTTTTGGCCCGAAATTTGACATTTTTAAGTGTGAAAATATCTATGATGTTAACACCTTCAGCAAATTTGACATATGAAGTTTTGAAGCTTACTGTCAATACAACAAAATAGCATACATATCAAATCACACATATATCAACATATGTGTAACTCCATCTATTGAAAAAATCTGCATTATTAACCGCCAGTACACCTAGTAAATGTTCAATAAGCACTTACAACACCAAACTGATAATCATTAATGAAAATGTCTATGAAAAAGCTTTAGGCAGTTCTGTCAAAAAGAGGCTTATATAATGTATACTTCCTCCTCTTCTTTCTTCTCCTCCTCCTCTTTCTCTTCCTCCTTCTCTTCCTCTTCTGTCTCTTCCTCTTTTTACTCCTCCTCATCCTCCTCCCCCTCCCCCACTCCTCCTCCTTGGTTGTAGGTCCTTGGCTGTAAACTTTCTGTTGATAAATCAGCTGACAGTCGTATGCACACTCCCTTATAGGTAACTAACTGCTTTTCTCTTGCTGCTTTTAAGATTCTCTCTTTGTCTTTAACTTTTGGCATTTTAATTAAGATGTGTCTTGGTGTGGGCCTCTTTGGGTTTATCTTGTTTGGAACTCTCTGTGCTTCCTGGACTTACAAGTCAATTTCTTTCACCAGGTAGGGGAAGTTTTCTGTCATTATTTCTTCCAATAGGTTTTCAATATCTTGCTCTCTCTCTCTTCTCCTTCTGGCCCTTCCATAATGCGAATGTTGGAACTCTTGAAGTTGTTCCAGAGGCTCTTTATACTATCTTCATATTTTTGGATTCTTTTTTCTTTTGGCTCTTCTGATTGGGTGTTTTTTGCTTCTTCACATTCCAAATTGTTGATTTGATTTTTGGAATCCTCTACTCTACTGTTGAATCCCTATAAATTGTTCTTTATTTCAATTAGTGCATACTTATTTTCTGACTGGCCTTTTTTTACGTTTTTGACATTCTCACTAAGATCCTTGGAAGTCTCACTAAGTTCCTTGAAGCTCTCATTAAGGCCCTTGAGTAATCTTATAACCATTGTTTTGAATTCTGTACCCAGTAGCTTGCTTCCTTTCATTTCTTTTATTTGTAACATGTTTCTTTGTCTCCACATTTTGGCACCTTTCCTGTGTTTGCGTCTATGCATTAGTTAGAGCTGTTATGTTTCCTGGAATTGGTAGAGTGGCCTTGTGTATTAGGTGTCCTATAGGGCCCAGTGGCTCAGCCTCCCCAGTCACCTGAGCTGGACACTCTAGGTGCTCCCCTGTGTGGGCTGTGTACACACTCTTGTTGTAATTGAGCCTTGATTGCTGTTGGCATCACTGGAAGGAAATGACTTTAAAGCCAATTGGCTGTTAGGACTGGAAGAGCTGCTATGCAGGAGACACCCTTATGGAGTAGCACTTGCTTCAGTGGGGCTTTGGTGCTCAGTGAGCCTGCCCCTTGAATGTGTCACTTCTGGATGCATAATCCAGTAAGGTCTGAAGCTATCCACTGGGTGCACTGGCTCTGGGGCCTTCCAGGAAGTGCAAAGTTAGCCATTGCCTGGAGCCACCAAGCAGGAGCTACAGAGAGATCTGCAGATGGCTGCTACTTGTATTGGACTAGGAAGTGCCCAGGCGAGGTTCACAGCAAGGCAGGTTGGTGCTAGTGCCAGGTCTTGGGCCTTTTATTGATAGGTTTGGGGCATACTGGCTCCAGCTGCTGCTTGTTCAAGAGATTTTAGCAAAGTCTGAAGCCTGAGCCAGGACAGGCTATTCATATGGAAAAGCTGCTGCAAACAGCTTGGGTGGTGCTACAGATTGGATGGGGTGGGGTCTCAGAGAATCACCAGGGTGGAGCAAACAGTGTAGACCACACTGATGGAAACTCAGATATGGCTGCTAGTCAGCTCTACAACAAGGGAGGTCCCAGCACAGGAACAATGACCCCTGCAAGCACCCCTGTCTGGGAGAAAGCCACCCCCTAGATCCTGCCCGGATGCCAGATAGTCGAGTTCTTCCCTGTATGTTCCTGGATTCCTCAAAAGCCACTGCCCAGTGCTGGAGCTCAGAGGAATCAGGACCGTGTAAATTTGTGCATGGGCCCTTTAAGAGGAATACCTGGGACTCCAGCAGTCTGCATGTCACTCAGTCACAATCCCTGCTGGTTTTCACAGCCTGAAGTTACAGGGACTTCTCTTCCCAACTCTGGAACCCTGGGCTGGGTGTATGGTGTGCAGCTGGGACGCCCCTGCTTCTCACAGGAAGCCTTGGAGATATCCCTCCCAATTAAAAAAAACTCCACATATGGGTGTCAGACCAGCTCGTTCCATGACTCCACCCCTCCTACCATGCTTTCTTCTTTACTTCTCTAGTTGTAGGACTTCATTCAGCCAGATTTCAGGGGGTTCTGAATGATGGTTTTTCAGTATTTTAGTGGTAGTTTTGATATGGTTGTGGGAGGCAGTGAGTACAGGCATTTACCTACACTGCCATCTTGGTTTCCCTAATTTTATTTTCTTGAAGGATCCTTCTCTAGTTTTGGTATCAGGGTAATGCTGGCCTTGTATCATGAGTTTGAAAGAGTTCACTCCTCTAATTACTAGTAATTCTTCAAATGTTGGTAGAATTCACCAGTGAAACCATCTAGGCCTGGACTTTAGTTTGTTGAAAAGTATTTATTACTGATTCATTCTCCTTACTTTAGTAATCAGTCTATTCAGATTTTCTATTTCATCCTGATTCAGTCATGGTAGGTTGTATGTTTTTAGGAATTTATCCATTTCTTCTAGGTGATCTCATTTGTTGATGTATAATTGTCCATAGCCTCTTATGAGTAATTGTCCAGAGTCTCTTATGATCCTTTGTATTTCTGTGGTATCAGTTGTAACATCTCCTCTTTCATTTCTGATTTTATGTATTTCAGTTCTCTTTTTTTCTCAGTGAATGGCTTGTCAATTTTTTTTATCTTAAAAAAAAACAGTTATTAGTTTCATTTATCTTTTTATTGTCTTTTTAGACTCAATATATTTCATTTATTTCTGCTCTGATCTTTGTTTTTTCTTTCCTTCTAAGTTTGGGCTTTGTTTGATTTTATTTTTATTACCTTTAGATGTAAAGTTAGATTGTTTATTTACGATCTCTCTTGTTTCTTGATATATGCATTTATCTCTATGAACTATTCTCTTAGAACTTCTTTTGCTGCATCCCATATGTTTTAGTATGTTGTATTTCCATTTTCACTTGTCTTTAGGCATTTTTTATTAATCTTTTGATTTCTTCTTTGACCCATTTTGTTTGTTTGGTAGTATGTTGTTTATCTCCACATATTTGTGAATTTTTCAGTTTTCTTCTTGTACTGATTTCTAGTTTTATGCCATTGGGTGAGGAAAGATGATTGATATGACTTCAGTCTTCTTAAATGTTTTTAGATTTGTTTTGTGATATAACATATATGATCTGTTCTGAAGAATGTTCCATATGTGCACTTCAGAAGAATATGTGTTCTGTTGCTTTTTCATGAAATGTTCTGTATATGTCTGTAAATGTCTAAAATGTTTAAGTCCCATGTTTTCTTATTAATTTTATATCTGGATGAAAAAGGGTATTAATATCTCCTCTATTGATGAGTGGATTAAAAAACTGTGGTACATCTACACAATGGAATACTATGCCACTATAAAAAAAAGAATGACCTTTTACCATTTGCAACAGCATGGATGGAACTGGAGAGCATTATGCTAAGCGAAATAAGCCAGTTGGAGAAAGATAAATATCACATGATCTCACTCATACATGGGATATAATGATCAACATAATTTGATGAACAAGAATAGATCCAGAGACAAATGGTAGGGGGCGGGGGGTTAGAGAGCAACCAAAGGACTTGTATGCATGCATATTAGCATAACCAATGGACACAGACACTGGGGCGGTGGGGGCTTGCCCCGGGTGGGAATGGCTGCGGGGGTGGAGGAGTCAATTGGGGGGAAAGGAGACATATGCAGAACTTTAGACAATTAAAAAAAACAAAAACTCTGAAAAAATATATCTCCTGCTATTATTTTATTGCTGTCTATTTCTCTCTTTAGGACTTATTATTTGCTTTATAGTTTTAGAGCTCCTATATTGGGTGCATAAGTATTTTAAGAGGGTTTTTTACCCCGTGTGATATCTGTGAAGTGATCAGGTGGATGAAGCCCTGGGGGCACCTAACCTGGGTGAGCTGGACAGCTGTGTAAGCAGGGAGCTCGCTTGAATGGAGCACACAAAAGGGTTTTTGCATTCTCCAAGAGCAAGCTATAAGGCAGATAGAGTAGGTGAGAATGAATATAATAATAGCCACTCTTCAGGATCCGGCTACATGCCAGGCATACTTCTGGTCTCTAGGGCAGTATTTCTCAGTGTAATTCTTGGACTACTGGAGTATTCAGCTACCCACCAAGAATTCCAAGCAGCTAGGTGTGAAAAAGCAATGTAATCAATTTTGTTTATGTTTATTTCACATTTTGAAATGTAAAATAAATTACGATATCCCTCCAGATTTTAGTTCATTTATTGTTACAATTAGACTGCTCATATATAACAAGGGTTGTATTGGTTGCTTTGACTTAACAAACATTCATTTAACTGGGGGAGTTGACTTTGGCTTTTGAGTTTTTATGTCGTTCACAATTTAGTTAAATTTACATTAATTCCCTTGCTTAAATTAGTTATATTCTTAGTTCCCCAAAATTGATTAGGGCTTAAATGTGGTTCATTGAAGCATAAAGTTGAAAATAATATAATAAATATTGTAAATCAGTATAACATAGTTCAAGCTAGTTCAAAATTAGGGTAAACATAATTGAGAGAATTCCAAAGTTAGGGTAGAGGATTAGGAGAAAATTTTAGGAAATCATATATCTGTTTCTTCTCAGACAAGTATACGGTTGTCTGAGTCAGAGGTCTCAGAGTAAGTGTCAGCAGGCCCCACCCCAGACCTGCTGAATTAGGGTTATGAGGGTGGGATCCAGCAATGCTGTGTTTTAACAAACCCACCTGTTGCTTCTGCTACACACTAAAGTTTGAGATCTTCTGTTCTAAGGGAAAGGTCTGAGCATGAGTTTTAATAATGAAGTATGAGATAAAAACTTTCTATGACATTGATAATAAAAGTAAAAGTGCAATGGCCTTGTTCAAATTTTATATCTCAGCAATATATTCTTGAGTATCATAAACCTGTTTTTTGAAAGCTAAAAATACCATAGTTTTTAATTTAAGATTTCTTAAGAAAAAAATTAACTGTGGTGTACATGGCTTTAATCATAAAGAGTTTGATTTTTTCCCAAAAAAACTAGATAATTTTCCTCATTCTTCATTGAAAGAAAATGATTATATACAGTAGATGATATTTCAAATTCCCAAAAAAGGCTTTAACAGAGTATGAAGATAAACATTTTAGAGCAAGAACAACCAAAGAATGAATTAGGATTCTACTTATCACTATCTCCCAAGGTTAAACAGTCAACCTTTCATCTTTGAGTGTGATAAACTTGTTTACTTAAGTCTGACAGAACTTTAAGTAGCCCTTAATAAGAAATCTCTACATAATTTGAGTCCTTGTTTGATCCAAATATTCAGACATAACTGAAAGAACCAACAAGCATATGCTTCTTTTTTATTCCCTTAGAAGAGTTTGGTTTTTTTTTTAATTTATCATTTGCTTCTATTTTTAATGATCTATCATTGGAATTTCCTAAGTTGTTAGAAACAAAGAAAAGAAATGGGATCTGAAAGCTACTCTATTGCTAAAACTAGGAGTCATTAAACTGGATATAGATAGCCTTTGTGAAATATTACAAACAATATAAATTACCTTCTAATAGTTTATATACTATTATTAGTATGAATTAAATATTATGGATTATTTTTATTATCTAAGAATTACGATCTTAGCAATTTTCCTAAAGTTGGTGGTTTGCACATGGGCCAATATCGTGTGCTCGGTATTAAAGTCCACTTCTTTTTAAAATATATATATATTTGTATTGATTTTAGAAAGAGGAAGGGCAGGGATAGAAAGATACAAACATCGATAAGAGACAAACATCCATTGGCTGTCTTCAGCATGCCCCCTACTGGGGATTGAGCCCGAAAACCAGCCTGTTCCCTGACCGGAGATCGAATTGTTACCTCCTGGTTCATGGGTCAGTGCTCACCCACTGTGCCACACCAGCTGGGCTAAAGTACACTTCTTTACCAATAAATTACAGGGAACACAAATTAAGATGAAAGAATAAACTGGGAATATGCAGGCAAATATTGTGCATTCATCTATACTAATAATAGACAAATATGTAAATTGACCATAACTCCGCGACACCCACAGCCAATCAGGAGTGAGTATGCAAATTAACCCGACAAAGATGGCAGGGCGGGACACCCCCCGGCCTCTCAGGGCCTAAGCATGCAGATGCCTAATGGCTGGGGGCGGGGTTGGACGCTCACCCGCCCTCTACGACACCAGGGCAACGTGGTGGGCATCTCCGGGTCCCCACCCACTTCGAACCTGTGGCCAGCCGTGTGCGCGCACCGGCACCGAGCGGCCGGGGTCCTAGGGACGCCACTGGAGTGTCCGGTCCTGTCAGCCCAGTTTGCCGTCCACGGATCTAAGAACACTATCAAGAGAGTGAAAAGACAACCCACAGAATGGAAGAAAATACCTACAAATCATATGACAAAGGTTTAATATTCAGAATATATAAAGAACTCCCACAGCTCAACAACCAAAGTCAAACAGCAGAATTTAAAAATGGGCAAAGGACTCAATCAATGATTCTCTTTCATTATTGATGTTTCTATCTCTCTCACCCTCCTTTCCTCTCTGAAATAAATAAAAACATATTTTTTACATGGGCAAAGGACTGAATAAACATTTTCCTGAAGAAGATATACAAATGGCCAAGAATCACAGAAAAAGATGCTCAGCATCATTAGTTATTAGGGAAATGCCCACCAAAACCTCAATGAGATACCAATTCACATCCGCGAGGATGCCTATGATAAAATAATACATGTTGACAAGGATGTGGAAAAATTAGAACCCTTGTACATTCCTGATGGGAATGTAAAATGATGCAGACACAGTGGAAAACAGTTTGGCAGTTTCTCAAAAAGTTAAACATAGAATTATCACATTATCCAGCAATCCACTTCTAGGCATATACCTAAAAGAATTTAAAATGGACTCAAAGAGATACTTGTACATGAATTTCACTGCATCATTATTCAAAATAGCCAAAAAGGTGGAAATAATCCAGATCCATTAGCAGATGAATGGATGAACAAAAGGTGATATATCCACATAAGGAATATTATCCAGTCATAATAAAGATTGAAGTACTTATAATTGCTGAAATATGGATGAACCTTGATGACCTGAAAATGAAAGATGCCAGACACAAAAGACCAAATATTGTATGGTTCCACTTATATGATATATCTTGAATAGGCAAATTCGTGAAAACAGAGTCGTTTGGCACTTACCAGGGTCTGGAGATATGGAGTGAGTGGCTTGGGGTTTTATTGCTTAACTGGAGGCCCAGTGCACGAATTAGTGCACGGGTGGGTTCTGGCCAGCAGGGCAGATCGGGGCCTGGCCTGTCGGGAGGAGGAGATGGTGAGAGGTTGGCTGGCTGGCCCACCCCAAACGGGGCCAATCAGGGCCGGGCTGGCTGGGGAGAGGGGCCGCGGGTGATTGGCCAGTGGGTCCTGCCCCCGATTGGGGTGTGGGGGCCAATCGGGGTCAGCGGCTAGGGGAGGGGCCACAGGTGGTTGGCCGGCCAGCCCTGCCCCTGATCGGGGTGGGGAGGCTGCTCTGGGGTGGGGTCAGGTGGGGGGAGGGGGCTGCAGGAGGTTGGCCAGCTGGCCCTGCCCCCTACTGGGGTAGGAGGGTGACCAGGGGTGGGGAGGGCCGAGGGGAGGGGCTGTGGGCCGATCGGGGGTGGGGCCAGCCAGAGGGAGGGGCTGCAGGAGCTTGGCTGGCTCGCCCTGCCCCTTATCAGGGTGGGGGGCCGATCTGGGGTGGGCCGGGTGGGGAAAGGAGTTGCAGGAGATTGGCCGGCTGGCCCCACCTCCTACTGGGGTGGAGGGGACAATCAGTGGTGTGGTCAGCTGGGGGGAGGGGCTGCAGGCCAATCAGGTAGTGGGGGCCATGGGGGGTGGGGCGGCTGGGGGAGGGGCCGGGAGGTTGGCCAGTTGACCCCACCCCCAGGTCAGGCCGGTTCACTGGCTGCAGTGGACGTCATAGTGACTGGTTGTTCTGGTCATTACAGCATTCTGGTGGCTGGCTTTTTATATATATACTAGAGGCCCAGTGCATGAAATTCGTGCACGGGGGGGGAGGGCGGGTCACTCAGCCAGCCTGTGCCCTCTCACAATCCGGGACCCCTTGGGTAGGGTCCCTAGGCCTGGCCGGTGATCAGGGCCTATCGGGGCTTTCCTTCCCCCAGCTGCCAGCAGCTGGCTCCGCCCCCACCGCTGCCACTGCTTGCCATCTGAGCAGCACTGTCCCCCCACCCACCACTACCAGTTGCCTCCCTCTGCAGGCAACAGGCGTGGGGTGTGAATGCTTGGCTGGCCTGGGCCTCTCTCTGCAGGGCGATCACTGGCTGGCCCCGCACATCTGCCACAGCGTCGCTGGCTGGTGGCCTGGGCCTCCCTCTGTGGGGTGATCAATCACAGGGCCCCCCAGATTGATCGCTCTGCCCGGCCGGGGCTCCATGATCGATCGCTGCACAGAGAACCTGGGCCTCCCTCTGCAGGGCGATCGTGAGGTGATGGCGGCCCCCCCCCCCCCCCCACCCGACGAATCACATCGCACCGGCCTTGGCTGGCCTGGCGCCAATGCGTGTCATAGCATGGTCGTCCGGAAGGTCGTCTAGACAATCGTTCTGCTGTTCGGTTGTTTGGTCAATTTGCATATTATACTTTTATTATTATAGATAGATGGGTATAGAGTTTCTTTTTGGGGTGATGAAAAAGTTACAGAAATAGATAGTGATGCCTGGCCAGCATGGCTCAGTGGTTGAGCATTGACCTATGAACCAGGAGGTCATGGTTCGATTCCAGGTCAGGGCACATGCCAGGGTTTCAGGCTCAACCCCCAGTTTGGGGCATGGAGGAGGCAGCCAATCAATGTTTCTCTCTCATCATTGGTGTTTCTATCTCTCTCCCTCTTCCTTCCTATCTGAAATCAATCAAAAAATATTTTTTAAGAAAAAGTGATGATGGTTTGCATAACATTATAAATGTGCTTAATATCACTAAATGGTATATTATGTATGTTTTACCATAATTTAACCAAAGACAGCACAACAATACACATAGATGTTCAATACTTTTAAATGCAGAGAAGTGAGAGATTGCTGTGGGCTGGCAATATCAGAAGTAGTTGATTCTTGGGCTCAATACTTGCTTAGACACTACTGGGAACCGACATAGAATGGAAAAGATTCACGCTCTGCTCTCATGAGCTTTAAACCCGAGCATTTTATTACTCTGTATTTAAAAGTATTTCAAACTTTTACCTCTTAGGGAATTAAGGATGTTAGTTTAAATACATTAAAGAAGGGAACAAGCATATATGCTGAATATCTGCTAGTGCCAGTCACTATGTTAGATGCTTTCTGTAACTAATCTCTTTTAGTTTTCATGATAAACTTAGGGGATAGTTGTTGTCCCATTTTATTGAGGAGGAAACCAAGGCTTTTCAGAAGTTAAATAAATTGTCCAAAGTCATACAATTGTGTCAAAGCCAGAATACACACTTATGTGCTTTGCGTACATCATGATCCCTTATAAAGCTGTAATGTTACATTTACATTAAAAATTCATGGGATAAACTGAAGCAGTGCTCTTACCAAGGTTAGGTAGAATTAGAGTGGGATGACCTGAAGAGTAGGTCAGACATTCCAGATTCCCAAATATCATATTTACTTGAGTAGAATAAGAAAGTTTGTCATAACTGTCTACTTTTGTGCATGGAATAAATGCTCACTGTTAAAAAGATATATCCACACCCTGTTGATTTACATTTGTTGCTCTTAAAGTGCCTGCTGATGGATCCGTTCATCCATGCTTGACACCTCAGAGTAGAAGTTAATAACTTATGTATGAAACTAATGTAAAGAGATTTATAACTCAACTTTGTCATTACAATTTGACACACCTGTTCAGGGCCAGCCCTTCACATTTTTTCTTCCTTTACCTGAGGTGGGAATTTCTTCATGGATTACAGTAACACTTTTTGACAAGCTTAGACTGGGTGCAGCTGCCTTGTAATGACAGAACACAATTGATAGTATCTCAGTAATGCATTCTTTTTTTCTTGGACTGTCAATGTTTATTACTGTAAAGGCACTCGTTAAATAGCTGGTCTAATCTGTCCACTTTTTGTTTTTAGTAACAGTGGAGTATAACAAAGTAAGTTTACTTTCTAGCTATGCAATATTTGCTAGCTTTGGGGAAAATATACCTAGTTATTGTATTTTCTTTTATGTACCATTGTTTTAAAAGCAGCTATCTTAGTATTCTCCAAATAAAAGTTAAAACCTCTGCCCTAGCCGGTTTGGCTCAGTGACTAGAGCGTCAGCCCTCGGACTGAAGGGTCCCAGGTTCGATTCCGGTCAAGGGCACGTACCTGGGTTGCAGGCTCAATCCTCAGCCTTGGGGGCCCGTGCAGGAGGCAACCAATCAATGTGTCTCTCTCACATCCATGTTTCTCTTTCTGTGTCTCTTCTCCTCCCTTCCACTCTCTAAAATTCAATGGAAAAATATCCTTGGGTGAGTATTGACAAAAAAACAAAACCCTCTACTTCTAAAGTCTTCTCAAGTGGCAGTTGAGACCTTCCCAAGGTCATAAACCTCATAGGCACCTAAAGAAAAGGTTAACTGAAACTTTCTTAAGGCAAATTCTTTAAAAAGAATCTGAAGAAACTGTTCATGCCTTAAATATCACACTACATAAAACTCTATCTTTGGAGACAGTCATATCCTATATGAAATTTTTTTCCCCTACTAGGCAATATATGACTGTGTTTGTAAGAAGGAATTTGGTTGCTGAAAGTACGTGTGCATTCTACCTTTACCTTGAATTTGTTTGCTACCAGATTGAGGGCCTTCCATTGGTTGTTTATGGAGAGGCTTAAAAAAAAGTCTGAGGGACAGTACTTTCCTGTAAGGAACTTACTTTCTACAGTGGAAAAGCTGAAGTATATCCTTACAAAAATAGTTTGTTGTATAACCTAGAAGACTTCAGAAAGAGTAATCCTTATAATTGGGAGATAGTTCTCTGAAGAGATAAGATCTGATCTAGTTCTGGAAAGGACAGAACAATTGTACATGCAGAGATCAGAGGAAATAGCATTCAGATGTGCAGAAAGTATGAGCAAAAGAATGAAGAAGTTGAAGTTAGGTTGGCCCAATGTATAGGAAGCAGAAAATTTATATAGAAAAAATAGCAGGAGAAGAAATTCAATTGCCTACCATTAGTATTTTTAACAAGTCACCTTTGCCTTTGCAAATTACTTTTCTCTGATTTTTTTTATGCTTCTCCTGAGGGGATCCTGAGAAATTTTGGGCACTTTTCTTCCAGTTACAAATTTGCCTTAACTCCAGTTACCCTATCCAATTACCTATCATGCCGGCAGACAGGCATTTACAATATAGTATGAGAATACAGCAATGGCAACAAGTACAAAGTACAGAAATGGCACAAAGAAGACTTCTTAGAGGAGAAACATTGAGTCTTGAAGGATGATATACTAGTATAACCATTCACCAGGTAAACCACCATTGATTCATTTCTTTGCCCCTAAAACCAACACATTTGTAGTGTTTTCATTATCTTCAGATAAATACCCAGAAATGGATTTGCTGGATGATATGTTCTAGTTTTTTAATATTTTTAGTATCCTCCATATTGCACCAATTTACACATTTTCCTTTAAAAAAGTTATCCTATGTATTATTACTAGAAAAAAATGCTTCCTTAAATTCTGTTTTTTATAACACTCATATCATATGCATGTGTCTATAATTGATTTATTACTTTAGCAGTTTTAAGAGTTTACCCTGAGGAAAAGATGGATTAGAATAACTATGTAAAATGCAAACAATATAGTTCTTTCCCATCTTACAAGATGGCGGGTGAAAAGAAAACTGAGAAGCCAGATACTAAGGAGAAGAAGCCTGATACTAAGGAGAAGAAACCTGAAGCCAAGAAGAAGGCTGATGCCAGCGGCAAGGTTAAGGCGCCTAAGAAGGGGAAGCCCCACTGCAGCCGAAACCCGTCCTCGTCAGAGGAATTGGCAGATATTCCCGGTCAGCTATGTATTTGCAAAAGGCCATGTACAAGAGGAAGTATTCGCCCCTAAGTCCAGGATTGAAAAGAAAAAGAAGGAGAAAGTTCTTGCTACTGTCACAAAACCCGTTGGTGACCACAAGAATGGTGGTACCCGAGTGGTTAAAGTCCGCAAAATATCTAGATACTATCCTACTGAAGATGTGCCTCGAAAGCTGTTGAGCCATGGCAAGAAACCCTTCAGTCAGCATGTGAAGAGATTGCAGGCCAGCATCACTCCTGGGACCATTCTGATCATCCTCACTGGGCGCCACAGAGGCAAGAGGGTGGTTTTCCTGAAGCAGCTGAGCAGTGGCTTGCACAAGCCCAGACATCAGGAGGGTGAGATCTTCGACACAGAGAAAGAGAAATACGAGATTACAGAACAGCACAAGGTTAACCAGAAAGCTGTGGACTCACAAATTCTGCCAAAAATCAAAGCTGTTCCTCAGCTCCAGGGCTACCTCCCCTCTCTGTTCGCACTCACCAATGGGCTTTATCCTCATAAACTGGTGTTCTGAATTTCTTATAAGAACCCGATTAAATAACAAAAAAACAACAACAAAAAATTGCAAACAATATAGCCTGTGAAATCTATTCACTGCGAATATTCCAAGGGTAACTTAGACAAAGAACATGTACCTTGCAGTCCTGAACTAGTTTATTCATGCAAACAATAGAACTATTCAGCATTGCAGCCAACCCAAAGTGTTTGTAAACATCTCTTACCTGGGAAGGGTGTTAAACCTATACAGCTTTTTAATCCAAATAATAATTTTAATGAATAGCTATAGCTATCCAATTATTATTTACTAGGAGACTGAACTACAGAATTTCACTTTGACAGGACCAGCCAGCCTTGGAGAACAATCCTTCATATACTTAACACCCCTTTCATATTTGCTTCTCAGAATGACAGCCTTCTATCAAAGAAGGAACTGTCTAATCTAACAAATACTTGCCCACTCACTCCTTCATTCCACGTTGGAAGAACTACCCATTCCCCATCTATGTGCTTTCTCTTTAACCACTGAACACAGTTTAGCTGGTAAAATGCTTGAGCTGAATTTCAGTCCAACAAAAATTCTTTCAGTGCGTGCCATGTGTCATGCTATACTGGGTGACACAGTTTCTACCCTCAGAGAGCTTGCCACTTATTTCTAACAATGAAACCTCCTTACATGAAGCAATCTATATATTTATATAAAAGGCTAATATGCTAAGTGTCCGACCATCCGACTGGTCACTATGATGCTCACTGATCACCAGGGGGCAGGCATTCAATGCAGGAGCTGCCATAACACGCACTGGCCATTTGCAGAGAAACGGCACCATGGACCTGGCACCCACAAAGCAACACTCGGCTTCCCCCAAGTGGAACACAGGCCCCGTCACCTCCCCGGAGCGACAGCCCACCAAATTGCAGCCGAGACCCCATGGTGCAAAATGTAGCCCACAGCCCAGCTCAGCCCGGAAACGGTGGCTGTGGGCACCGGGTAATGACATCATGTAGTAACACCCGGCTTCCTCTCCCTAGCGACAACTAGCCTCTTTAGAGTATCTTTAGCCCAGGGACTCGACTTGCTTTATAGCCAGGTGCAAACATTTTACACTTTAACTGAATGTCTGTGAAGCGTTTTCCTCTGCCTCATCTCATTTGATCTTCACAGAAGTCATGGAGTAGGTAGATAGGAGACTCGGTGGAATCCTATTTTCTTTTCATTAGCCGGAAAACAGAGATTTAGAAAGCTTAGAAACTTGACCCAACTGAAAAGAAGTAAGAAATGGTGGACCTTGAAAATGATTTCAGGTTATCTCACTGTGCAGAATATAGTCAAACACTGCTGCAGTTAAATATTTCACCCTTTGTTCTCCTTGCGTGATCTACAATAATAATCTGCTTCGTGTTGGTATTTACTGCTGTGTTGCTGACAATTACCTTAAAGAGAAGTTGGGGTGCTTCACTGGGCTAGAAAAAGTTTAGCTAAATCAGAAAGCACGTCTAATTAAGCAAATATATATATATATATATATAAAGCTCTTGCTGGCGCCAATCGCATGTGTATGTTTTGATCTGTCATTGTAGACGTGAATTTGGTTGACACTTCTATTATAGAGAAAGCGAATAGCAATATTAAAATATTTCTTCTAATTAATTTCCTTTCAGTATGCACGAATTTGTGCACCAGGCTACTAGTTATTGAATAATTAGGTTCAAAGCAGGGAGATGTAGTCCACGTACAAATGGAATAGAAGGAAGTTAGTTCAGAAGACTAAGAGATGAGAGTAGGCTAGAGCAATCTGAAGGGAGCTATGGTTTGGAGTAGGCCCTGGTCACTGGAAGAGTCTTTGATTAAGAGTATCTCATTGTCTCATAAGAGTCAACTAAAAGTTAATGATTAAGAGCTTATGATGAAAACAACAAGAAAGCCCACTGCATGGGAGAACATATTTGCCAATGTTATCTCCGATAAGGGTTTAATCTCCAACATTTACAGGGAACTCATACAACTTAACAAAAGGAAGATAATCCAATCAAAAATGGGCAAAGGACCTAAATAGACACTTTTTGAAAGAGGACATTCAGAAAGCCAAGAGACATATGAAAACATGCTCAAAGTCACTAGTCATCAGAGAGATGCAAATGAAAACAATGAGGTACCATCTCACTCCTGTCAGAATGGCTATCATCAACAAATCAACAAACGACAAGTGCTGTAGAGGATTCTGAGAAAAAGGAACCCTTGTGCAATGCTGGTGGGAATGCAGACTGGTGCAGCCACTGTGGAAAACAGTATGGCGTTTCCTCAAAAAATTAAAAATGGAACTGCCATTTGGCCCAGTAATACCACTTCTAGGAATATATCCCAAGAAAACAGAAACACCAATCAGAAAGGATATATTCACCCCTATGTTCACAGCAGCACAATTTACAATAGCTAAGATTTGGAAACAGCCTAAGTGCCCATCAGCAGATGAGTGGATTAGAAAACTGTGGTACATCTACACAATGAATACTACGCAGCTGTAAAAAAGAAGGAATTCTTACCATTTGCAACAGCATGGATGGAACTGGAGAGCATTATGCTAAGTGAAATAAGCCAGTCAGAGAAAGATAAATACCACATAATCTCACTCATTTGTGGAATATAAAGAACATTATAAACTGTTGAACAAAAATTGATAGAGGCAAAGAAACATCGAACATACTGTCAAACTACAACGGGAAGGTAGGGGAGGGTTGTGGGGTAAGAGATCAACCAAAGGACTTGTATGCATGCATATAAGCACAACCAATAGACACAAGACACTGGGGGGGGGGGGGGGTGTGAGGGCAAGTGCCAGGGGGTAGGGAAGGCCGGGAGGAGGTCAATGGGCCGGGGGGGGGGGGGGGAGACATATGTACTACTATTTGTAATACCTTAAACAATAAATTTTTAAAAAAAAAGAGCTTATGATGTTATATTGCCTGAATTCAAATCCTAGCTCTGCTACTTAACAGCTGTATAACCTTAATATCTTTGTGCCTCACTTTCTTCAATTAGTATTTATTCAATAGGATTAAATTACAGTTGACACAGGTAAGTGCTTAGATTGGTGTCTAGCATCTAGTAAGTACTTATGAAGTATTTTCAATAATAATAATATAAACTGAGTTTGGGAGAATGAGTAGGAAGTAATCATTCGGATTAAAGAGGAAGTGCATTGAAAAAGTGTGGAAATGTGATAGCATATAGATGTAAAAGACTTGGGACATGTGGGCAATGAGAAGTAATTCAATAAGGCAAGAAGGAGGTGTTGGTAGAGGGAAGGGAGGAGAGAAGAGGCTGAAAATATGCATTAGAGCCACATCTTGAAGGTACTTCTATGCTCTGATATAGAGTTTAAACCTTAAACTGTGAGTAGCCATCACTTCTTTTAAGCAGGAAATGACATGATTAGATTTGTAATTTAGGAATTAATTCTGTTGACTATACTACTTGCCCATCACTTTGTTCTTATCTTTATGATAGTTGCTGTAATTTATCTCTTATTTGTTTTCTGTTTGAGGTACAGTGCTTTTCGAAGTGTGGTCCATTTACCACAAATTTACAAAATATAGATTTTTGAGCTTCCATCCTAGAATTACTGAGTCAGAATCTGCAGATGGCCTAGATAATCTGTTTTCACAAATTTCCTATATAACAAGTGTTTCCTATGTATCTTAAAATGTGAGAACCATTTGTTTAGTGAAAAAGACATAGGCTTTCTAAATAGATAGGCCTAAATATAAAACCTGATCCAGTTCCTGACAAGCTATACACTACAGGCAAATTATGTAGCCTCAAGTTCAAGTTTCAGTTTCCCCTTATGTCAAATGGAAATAATAATATCCTATTGCAATATTGTGAAAATGAAAAGAAGCAGCATATGTAAAATGACTGATCCATAATAGAACCTCATACATATTTCCTTCCTTTCCAAGCTTATACATTTATCGCCTACATCTAGTGAGAAAAGAAAACTATGTCATACTTATCTTATTGTTTCCAGTTTCTAACACAAAGCCTAACATAGAATAGGTATGCATAAATGTTTTATAAATGTGTAAATGAATGAATTTATGGGGAGGGACCAGAATTTGTGAGACCTATTATAAGACTAATGCTATATAGTCTTAAGCAGGAGTTGGCAAGGGTCTGAACCAGAGGCATCATGCTTGGAAAAAAAAAAAAGTGGAGGTTTTATCCGAGGTTAACAGGCAATAAGATTTTCTCTGGACTGGTATAGCCATAATATAAACTCTCACAAGCTAGCCTACTTCCTCTAAAGCAGACACTGAGACGGTAGTCCATCGTGTGAAACTGCCACTAAAGAAATTAGCAAACCAGTCTTAAATCCAGCTTTTCAACTCACTCCACATACCACTGCTATCCAGATGAAAAAGAATCTTTTCTAAACATCTCCACCGGAAATTCCAGAGACTTACATCCTAGCTAAGCAAGATAGTCTCAGGACTTGGAAGTTACTTGCTACATGTGAATTCATCTGTCTGTTTTTATAGTCCTACAATGGACCAACTTGAAATTTCTCTGTTTAAAACTTTTGATATAACTAGAATTTAAAATATAACCAGTTAGTCTAGCACTTAGGCTCAATCTTTGATATAGTAGGTATCAAACCTATTTTTTCAGGTTTTGTAACCTGAAAGAATGTTCAGTGTTACGTTTGCCATAATCCTTATTTGACTGTTTTTGAATAGTTCATTAATGATTTCACAGGCAAATCAGTTTAATAGATATAAACTTATAATGCAAATACCTGTGGAGTCAAATACTCACCCACTGTTCAATTTCTAAGGATCTACAAAGTATCAAGCACTGCTTGGGACTCAGGATACAGAGTTAACAAGGAAAAGTTTCTTCATTTTTGCTTAGGATCTGAAAAAAGAAGTAACCATGTGAATAGATAATGACAACTCTACAGGATAATACAAGGCTAGAGGTACAGATCCATTCCTTACCATCTTGCTCTTCTCTATGGAGAGTCCATTGGTAATGAAATAACCTCAACCTATATTTGTTTTTCCTATTCAGTTCTTGCAACCAGTGAAAATAGTATGTTCCTTGCAGCAAATGGAAACTGTTTATTGAGTAAAATCATTCCATGACTATCTCCTACACTGATTCAAGGACTATATAGTGTTTGGAAGGAAGAAAATTTAGAAGGGGAAAAACACAATGAGCATGCTTGTTGAAGAGAAGTGAAATGGTGGAAAACTCTAGATGAGGTACCAGGTAACCTGCCTTCTCACAAGCTGTGTGACCATGGGAAAATCATTTTAACTTTCTGAGTCTTGGTGTCCTCCTCTCTAAGTGGGGATAAAAGTCCTTTTCTGCCCAACTTAATTATTGTATCACATGTGAAACTGCTTTGTAAACTTTGAAATGTAAGACCTTAACCCTTTGCACTCGCTTGCTTTTTTCTCAAGCTGCTACCGATGCTAATTGTGTCGAGTCACACTCGACATCCGAGTGCAAAAGGTTAAAGGATTAAAAGTCTTAGATAAAAATATAGGTAGGGGGCTATTCATTAATACTACATTTTCCTTTGTGAATACTTAGTTAATGGTAGCTTTGATTAACAAGAAAACGAGCTTTTTACAGAATGCCGTAGTGATAAATTAGGCCTAGGACCATGAAATTCATTGTTACCATTGAGTGGATGAGGCCTTCTAAGTCATTCCTGATCTCATTAACAAAATAATTATTTCAGTCTGGAACCTTAGTACATTTTAAAGCACAGTTCTACCATGTGTTCCTCTATTTAATTCTGGGTCCCCCAAAAGTATAGCAAACTTAGGGGCTTGCCCTGGACTCTCATACTAAAGAGCCTTCCTCCAATTAGCCCCCACAACCTGCAACTTAGAATTTGATTAAAGGTAGATGAATTACTTTGGAATAAGCAGAGTAGGTTCACCAAATAAACAGAAAGAGAGAGAAAGAGATACCTTTTTGAAATTTGATACTTCAGAAAAATCAAAGTAGTCATGAGAAAAATCAGAATTTTGTCAGACTTCTGAGACTTATTTTAATGAAATTGCATTTCATTACTTTTCTTCTAAATTACATATGGTGCATAATATGTGCTTAGGACCTCTAATGTTCTTACTTTTGGCCCTGGGACACCTCTCAGAGCTCTGGTACATAAACAGTGATTTGGGTGGAGTACAGCAGTCAATCAGGGAACAATGGGAAGATGCTTCCTATAATTGTTCATACCTTCCTCTGCTTCCCCTCCTCTACCAATGCCAATTTACCTCCAGAAAAGTGCTGCTATTAATGAGTGGTGATTTGCCCCAGGCCCTCCCAGGCAGTTTTTAGAAGAAATCCAGAGAAATTCAACTCTTTGGCCTGCGGTTACACATCTAGTTATTAGAAGGAAGAGGACTAATATTATTAGGATGATGATGATGGTGATGATGATTAGGATAAAATTTATCAAATACCTACTGCAGCCCCATATGCTATGCTAGGTGATATGTATTCATCATTTCATTTCATCCTTCCAATAATCCAGCAAGAAAGTATTTTTTCTATTTTAGAGATAAAATTGATCAGTGATGAAAGAGGTGAAGAAACTTCAAGGACACAAAAAGTAACTGGCAGACCTAGAATTCAAACCAGGTCTGTCTGTGTTTGAAGCTCATGACCTTTCCCTGTAGTGTTCTGCTATCAGGTTGGAAAGAAGACGAGAATCCAAGTTGTTTGGCTAGAAGATGAATGTCCTGGCTGCAGTATACCACGGAGCCAATGCTATCAGGCAAAACTTCTTTTGAATGCCAATTTTAACACATCTTTTCAAGCTTTTCATTTATACTTCAAGTACAGAAAAATCCAAATATTCATCTTCTTTCTTTCTGAAGAGAGCTTTGTTGTTACTTAGTTCTTGCTCTGTAGTTGTTAAGATAGTGGCTCATGTGACTTCCTTCTGTAATTTGATACTTGGGGTTTTTTTAGGAGAAATTCACATAGCCTAAAATTAATCATTTTTAAATGTACAATTCAGTGGCATTTTATACATTCCTAATGTTGTGCAAATGTTACCTCTATCTAGGTGATACGTGTTCGTCACCCACATACCCATTAAGCAGTCAACCCTTGCCCCCTGCCAGGCCCTGGCAACCACTATTCTGCTTTCTGTCTCTCTGGATTTGCCTAGTCTACATATTTCATACAATATGTGACTTTGTGCCTGGCCTCTTTCACTTGGATTCCTCCACATTGTAGCATATATCAGTACTTCCTTATTTTTTATGGTGGAAAAAATACCATTGTGTGGTTATACCACATGTTGATTATCCATTCATCTGTTGATGGACATTGGATTTTTTTCACCTTTCAGCTATTTTGAATAATGATGCAGTGAACATTCATATATAAGTATCTGTTTGAGTCCCTGTTTTCAGTTCTTTTGAGTATATACCTAGAAGTAGATTTCTAGGTCCTGTGGTAATTCTGTGTAACTTTTTGAGGAACCACCAACTGTTTTTACATCACTTACATTCTATATTATTTACATTTCAACCAGCAATGTACAAGGTTTCTAATTTCTCTACATCCTTGCCAGCACTAATTCTCTCTCTTCCTCTCTCTCTCTCTCTCTCTCTCTCTCTCTCTCTCTCTCTCTCTCTCCCTCTCTCTCTCTAATAATAGGTATCCTAATGAATATAAGATGGCATCTCATTGTGGTTTTGAATTGCATTTCACTAATGATTTCCTTAATGACTGCTGAGCATCTGTTGATGTGCTTGTTGGCCATTGGTATATCTTCTTTGGAGAAATGTCTTCTTCTGATACTTCAAAAAAATTAAAGTAGCAAGGTTATCAGAATATCCTATAGCCTGAGAAATTTTTAGAAATAAAATCTTAAATATCTGAACTCCAATTCTATTCCAGTTAGATCATCAAGTGGAGATTTTCCTCCAAGAATTTTGTAGTTTTAACTCTTAATTTTTAGGTCTTTGATCCATTTTGAGTTGATTCATTAAATATGGTATAAAGTGAGTATAAAAGAACTTCATTCTTTTGCCTCTGGATACCCAGCTTTCCCAGCACCATTTGTTGAAAACACTATCCTTTCTTCAGCCTTGTCAAAAATCATTTTACCATATATGTGAGAGTTTATTTCTGGGCTCTCTGTTCTATTGCATAGGTCTAGATATCTGTCCTTGTGTTAGTACCTTAATGTTTTGATTACCATAACTTTATAGTACATTTGGGGATCAGGATATGTGCATCCTCCAACTTTGTTCTTTTTCAAGATTATTTTTGGCTATTTGGAGTCCCTTGAATTTTCATATGAATTTTAGAGTGGGTTTTTCTGTTTCTTAAATGTCAATGGGGTAGACTCAGTTGTTTCTTAGAGAGATTTAAATAGTAACAAAATAATGTCTATTAATTTACCTAAACTCCCATTTACAGTTCTCTTTATTCCTTTGTAGATCCAGATTTCCATCTGGTATTCTTTTCTTTATATCTGAAAGACTTCCTTTAATTCTTTCATTTTTTATTTTATTTTTTTTTAATATTGATTTCAGAGAGGGAGAGGGAGAGAGAGATTGAAACATCAATGATGAGAGAGAATCATTGATTGACTGACTCTTTCATGCCCCCTGCTGGGGATCCAGCCCCAACTCAGGGATGTGCTCTGACTGAGAATCAAACTGTGACCTCCTGGTTCATAGGTTGACAATCAGCCACTGAGCCAGGCCATTCAGGCCATTTAATTTTTACTATAGTATACATGCTTGCAATTAATTCTCTTCACTTTTGTATATCTGAGAAAGTCTTGATTTCACCTTCAATTTTCAAAGATATTTTACTAAGTATAGAATTCTAAGTTGACAAGCTTTTTCTTTCAGTGTTTTAAAGATGTTGCTCCACTGTCTTCTGATATTTCAATTTTATATCCTGCAACCTTTATATGCTGCAACAGTTTCTGATGAGAAATCTGCTCTTATTTTATTCTCCTGTACATATTATGTCTTGTCCTTTCTCTGACGGCTTTTAAGATTTTTCTTTTTGTTATTAATTTTATGTAATTTTGTTATGATGTGCCTTAGGTGTAGCTTTATATGTTTCTTTTGCCTGGTATTCATTTAGATTCTTGGAACTGTGGCTTTATAGTTTTAATCAAATTTGAAAAACTTTGGCCATTATTTTTAAAAATAAGCTTTCTCCCCTTCACCCTATTTCCAGATTCCAATTACACTTATATTAGATTGCTGAAAGTTATCTCACAGATAACATTTCCAACTCCCTACCTTGCTTGGGACCAAAAGAAAATCTTCTGGTTCTAATTGGGCCTCTAGGTTACCAAGATGTATAATCTACCTTAACAGGTTCCATAGTACCTCATCATTTACAGCTCTAATTTTCAGTTTCCTCTTTATTTCTAGTACCTAGGAGTTTCTCTTTGTTTCTTTCTTACATACTGAGTAATACTTTTTTAATATTTTTTCTGTGTTTTATCTATTCTTTCCATTTCTGTTGAAAGAATTTCAGGTTATCTTGATCCATATCTCTTTAGGGATATATACCAGGGCCATTTCCCTGTTTACAAGGTCCTATTTATTAAGGGCAAAGAGCAAGAGTGTACATTCTAACCTGGTAATTCAGAAGAACATATAAATGCCATATATATATATGTATGTGTGTATTTGTGTATGCATTTGGTGAGAATTTGAAACAAGCCTAACCACCATAGGCTACTTCAATTTGGTAATTCAGAACTTCGCAATAGTCTTTTAGGAATTAACTGATGATTACTAATTTTTTTTTTATGATTACTACTTTTAAACACTACTGAGGAGTAACAAGTTACACTAAATTTCATTTCTGGTTAAGTGCCTCATTTAGGGATGATTTGATAGCTTATAAAATGTTGTCACTTTTTTTAATGAGTTGTAGTAAAATCTGATTCAGTGGCTACTTTTTCAGAGATACAGAACTATACTGAACCATGTAGTGTGGCAGCATGAGGGTAGAGAGAAAAACATAGGCTATTGGGGAAGAAAAGACTAGGTTTGAGTTCTAATTCTAGCACTCTTAACAAGTCATATAATACTCACAATCTATACTAATAAAATGGTGATATGCTAATTAGACCTGGTCAACTGGACATCTTCCGGACATCCGACTTCCTTTCAGACAGTTAGGGGGCGACCAGGCTGGCAGGGGGGCAGTTAAGGGGCGACCAGGCAGGCAGGTGAGCAGTTAGGAGCCAGCAGTCCCAGATTGCAAGAGGGATGTCCAACTGCCGGATTAGGCCCCATCCCTGTGGGGTCCGAAATTCATGCATGCGAAGGGGGGGGGTCCTCAGCCCAGCCTGCACCCTCTTCAATCCAGGACCCCTTGGGGGATGTCCGACTGCCAGTTTAGGCCGGGCTGAGGGACCCCCCCCCCACCCCCACCCCGTGCATGAATTTCATGCCTCTAGTAAGAAATATACTCACATAGACTGGCTGGTATGGCTCAGTGGTTGAGCATCAACCTATGAACCAGTTTGATTCCTGGTCAGGGAACATGCCCAGGTCTTGGGCTTGATCTCCATTAAGGGGGCATGCAGGAGGCAGCCCATCAATGATTCTCGTCATTGATGTTTCTCTCTCCCTTCCTCTCTGAAATAAATAAAAATATTTTTTTAAAAAAGAAATATACTCACATAAAAATTGCTAATCTGCAGAATACTCGTAACTTCAGATGTGTAACTGTTGAGCACTGATAATTCCACTATTTCATCTATCAAATATGTAATGAATGCCTGTCGTGTAAAATAGTATTCTAGATGTTATAGGAGAATACAGAATTCTTCCCTATGGGATCTTACAGCTCAGGGAGGGAGCAGTAAGTTAAATATACAAACAAGTGAGTACAAAGCTGTATAAGAGCAGTGACAGTTATGCTACAGATGAAAAGCTCCAGTGGAGGCTGTTAGTTCCAAGCAGTCCAGCTTCTCACTTTAGTGTGACAAAGGGTGTTTTTATATCAGGCAGCCAACCCAGAGCCCAGGCAGCGCCTGAGACCCATTCCTGAACCTGATTATCCACCTGTTCTACCTCTACATAATCAACATGTATTTCTAGTCACTTTGTCTGATGTGTCCTCTCAAATTTAGCAAGAGGATCCTTCACAAGGACGTTCTTTGTAGGACACAGGAGAAGTTCCAGGAGGCACATCTACAAGTTATGGGAACACAGTTAGACATGAAATCTTAATCCCAACACCTGGGGTTTCTTAAAAATCTAATCATGTAGAATAATGCAGGGAAATTATCCAAGCAGTGTTCTCTAAATCCAAAAATTAGAGATGACTGTGAGCAGGACAGTTGGAGAGACAAGACAGAAAAGAAGAGCCCTGGCTGATTTGGCTCAGTGGATAGAATATCGGCCCAAGGACTGAAGGGTCCTGGGTTCAATTCCGGCTAAGGGCATATACCTCGGTTGCAGGCTGGATCCTGGCCCTGGTCAGGGAGCATGCAAAAGGCAACCAATCGATGTGTCTCTCTCACATCGATGTTTTTCTCTCTCTCTCTCTGTCTCTCACCTCCCTTCCACTCTTTCTAAAAATCAATGGAAAAATATCCTTGGGTGAGGATTAAGCAAAAACAAAACAAAAGACAGAAAAGAAAAAATAATAGCCATTCACAAGCAACTACCAACACATAAGAAACTATAAATATAAGTTTAGGAAAATTCATCCTGAGCCAGCCCTTGTGTCTGGGATGATCAGAGAGGCAAGGGTAAAAGCATTGGATTATAGGGAAAGGAGGGGCAGGGTAGGAAGCTGTCAGGAGACCTGGATTCAAGTATAAACCCTGCCACTGACTAACAGGTAGTCTTGTGTAAAACACTTGCCCTCATATGGTTTCATTTTCTTCATCTATATAGTGGCTCTTTGGACACGTTGGTCTGTTATATTTCTGAAGGTAAATGAAAAGTTGGTAGGATTTTTAGTGTAAAGCTGATGGAGCAGGAAGTCTTCCAGGTGGAGAGAGCCACATTATTTAAGGAACAAAAGGAAAATAATGTAAAACTTGAACACTGGGCTCTTCTCAATAAATCATTTGATTCCATAAAACAATGATGAAGGTGGTCCAAGCACGGTTATCCATGTCTTCTCCTATTAAACTATTAATAGCCCTGCGCACAAATCCATGCGCCAGTAGCTCTCTGCGGGCCTGGCCGCGCCATGCCCGCTGCCCAGAGGCTGTCCGCGGCGCAGAGGCCCATCCGCGGCCGGGCGCGGAACGCTTGCCGCGGTGACGAAGCAAGCATTCTGCCAGGCCGCTCACGCTGCCCGCTCTCAGCGGCCGCCCCCCCAGGACTGGGAAACTCCGGCGGGGCTGAGAGGACTGGGCACCGCCATCTTGTGGCTATGGGTGCCACCATCTTTGTGACGGAGTGATGGTTAATTTTCATATTACCCTTTTATTAGATAGGATGGCCTGCTTATATAGCCCCAGTGCTAATGTGATGCCTAGTATAAAATTGGTGCTTATTGAATATTTGTGAGCGGGAAGGGAGGGAAGATAAATGGAAGGGAATTAGGGGAGAAGGGAAGGAAGCAAGTTAGCCGGTTCAGGAAGTCCCTTCTCAGTAGGTACCACAGTTTGTGGCAGGGATCCCTGTATTTAATGTTCTTTCATATCTGCAAGTCTGTTTTAAAACAGAGCTGTTTACTTAGAATGCTTTTATTATAAACTGTATTTGTGCTCAAAGAGCTCCAACTATGGTAGCTTTTGGAAGGTTCCTTTGTTGCGTGTACATAGTGTCATAACAAGTCATTTCTGCCCGGCCAGTCAATGTCATGGACTCAGATGGGGCTGCTTTGTGGATGAGCTATATCTTTTTCCTCCTTAATTTTTACTGCAGACAATAAATATTTTATGCCTGGAAAGAACTCATTTATTCAACAGGTGCTTATTAAACACCTCAAAAAAGTCTAGGCACTGTGTGAAATACTTGGAATGCAGGGGTGTATGATATAGACACGGTCCCTGCCTTTGTGATGCTTTCAGTGTCATGGGAGAATCTCACATTAAATAAAAAATTATATTATAATTAATGCAATTGTGATAAATGTTTTAAAGGGAATGTACAGAATATTATGAGAAAAATGTGCATTAATTTGGAGGAGTGGGATCAGGAAAGGAAAGTAAAATTAAAATTTTAAAGATCTTAAATATTTTATTATTTGAAATATACAGTGAGTGGCCAGATTATTATGATCTCTGAACGCATAATAATCTGGCCACTCAGTGTATATCCTATATAATAAGAAACTAATATGAAAATTGTCCCCTCAACCAGGAGTTCGACCAGCAGGCAGGCTGGCAAGCCGCCCATGTCCCCTTACCCAGGCCAGGCTGGCCGGACCCCACCCATGCACGAATTCATGCACCGGGCCTCTAATATATATATATATGTAAATACACACACACACACACACACACACACACACACACACACACACACACACACACATATATCTATATATACATACACTGAGTGGCCGGATTATTATGCATTCAGAGATCATAATAATCTGGCCACTCAGTGTAAAAGGATAAGATTACCCCCATAAGTTGTTGATTATATTAGGTATATCTAAATTTGGAAAGATAAACTTGTCCACAGAAGTATAGAATCATTAGAAATTCAGTCCTTTAATAAATGACTGAAAAGGAAGACATTATTTACCCAAGAACACACAGCTTGCTTCTGGCAGGGCTAGAACTTGAACAGAGGTCTGCTAATCCTCCCATTACCTCTCTTCAGTGATTTAAAAAAAGAAGATATTATATATCAAATATAGATTAGCCATAGCCAAAAGAATGATTAAGTAACCATTCTGTACAAACTTGTATATTGAGTGGGGGAAGGAGTTTAGAGAGTAATAAGTTAGGCAAATGCAAATATAAAAATATATACAAAATAGGTCCTATCAGGCTTATTGTACCTGGTCATAGTAAAGCCGTAGCGTATAAACCAAAGTGGGAACTACCCAGTTGAATTAGTTAAGATACATTTTAAGGGATATGTTTCTATTTCTTCAAAATATAAATACTGATGACTAAGTACAAGTTTCCAAGTAGAAGTTTTTAAAACCCATTTTATTCATGTGTAATATTATATGACATGTAAATTATTTTGACTGCCTTGCAGCCTCTGTGGTCTCTCAGTTAGGTTAATCATTGTTCCTTATATTTTGTTCCAACATATATTTTCCCTAGCATACTTTTTCATTATGGATAGTATAGCATTTAGCTTCAACATTTAAGTCTTCTTATTTTTTTACTTGAAAGATTTGGAATTAATGCAATATTACTATTCATACCAGAGATTGTGAAATTGATTGAATCATTGAAACTATAAGGTGTATGAAACTTCAGGGAGAAGTTCAGACTCGAATTAGAAAGAGCACCTAAGACAGTGCTGAACATATACTCAACCTGGAGTGAGCATATAATGAATAAGGGGAGACAAAAAGTTACAAAGTATTAAGTTAAACCATATGAAATTCCACTTTTAACATCAAAATAGCTAAACATTTGTGACTTTGTGATTCAGCCTATTAAACAAAAAGATCAAAAAGGTCATCTATAGTCTGATGTCAACAGATGTGAGTATTTATTAAATTTAAGTACATGTATATTGACTATACTCTAGAATTTAATAAATGAGGAGTTCTGACAGTTGAATTAACTTTTAATTTTGTATGAAATTGCAATTTAAATGTAGGCAGTTGGCAAAATTATTTCAGAAACTAAAAATATTCTAAAAGATCTAGAGAACTTCTCAGTTATTCACACTTCATGATTGTGAAGGTATTGAGGAAATACTTATTTGATAACCAAGCTTTAGTGGTGTGGTATGGACTGAAGTTAACTAGGGTATTTTGCTTTCAGACTCTCCCTATGCTGACCAGGGTATTACTGCCAGTCCTTTATTTCTCTCCCAGTCCTTAGTCCCAATGCTGACACTCTCCAAGTTTATCTTAGAAAAATCAGGTGGAAAACAAAGGGAACTAATCATTGTAAAAATGAACTGTCAGGTGCTTTACTAGACAGTTTATATATTATTGCATTTAATTTTCACAACAACCCTATGTGACAAATATTATTTTTATTTTATAGCTGAAAAAACTGAGACCTAGAAAGGTTAAATAACTTGTCCAAGGTCACACACAGTTTGTTAGTGGTAGAGAGCTAGTCTTCAAACATTCTTATTTTCACTATATACCATGCTACTCATCTTATTGTTTGCTTATTTATATTTTATGCATCTTAAAAGTGTCTTGTTTACTTATAATAAATTCACACATGAGTAAAACAAGGAGATTGCCATTTTTTTTCTTTTAAAAATGTAATATGGTAATACACATTTAAATCTTTTTCTTTCTTTTAAGGATGAACGTGAAGCGAGAGAAAATGTGAAGAGAGAACAAGATGAGGCCTATCGCCTTTCACTTGAGGCTGACAGAGCAAAGGTAGGTTTGGTCAAGGGACTTCTGGGATAAAGAACTCAAACCTAAATATTTTTTTCATTACTTAAGTGCCAGCCCTTTTATCACTTTGATCCCAAAAAAATGTTGGGTTTGCAATGGAGAAAGCTAGATTCAATTAACAGAAAGAACATAATTTTACCCCTGGGGCCTTAAAGTATGGTATGGTTAATTTTGACAAGATAAAGTTTGTTGAGAATCATAAAAATGAAAACAAAATGGGCATATTATCTGTTTTGTTTTATTTTTAGTGAGTCTAGGGTATAACCTAACAATTTTTTAAAAAGCTTTCAGGTGATTCTAATATGCAGGGCCGAGAACCACTGATTTATTTAATGCTTTTTGAGCACCTGCTTCTGTACTGGGCATCGAAGGAGGGTAAAATGAATGAGCCACAGTTTCCGCCCTCAAAAATGTGATAAAGAGTAGATTAAGTCAAGAGCACAGATAGCTGTAACACTTAGGCAAGGATTCTAAATGTCATAAGGGAAGCACTAAGTTCTGTGAGAATTCAGTGAACAGGAGTTCAATAGAAAGGTTTTCGGTGTTTTTTTGTTTTGTTTTGTTTTTTAGCTTTTCTGAAAAGCCAAGAAGTGAGAATGGACTGGGGAGGGATCCATAGAAGAGGCTGTATATGTGAACTGGATGAAGAGGGTTGGGAGAGAAAAAGTAATATTTGCTAACAGCAAAGGGTGCGTGGTAGAGGCTGACATGAATAAAGCCTGATATTTGGGTAAAGGAAACATAGCCAAAAAGACTAGAAAGGAAGACGAGACAACAGTTTTAATGAATGCGACACTACTCAGAGCTACCTAGGTATTTGAATAGGAGCCCAACATGAACAGAGAGCTATGTTTTGCTGATGCTTTCATTTTTATTCTTATTCCAGAGAGAAATACTTCTATTACCACAGTGCACCTCTGGGTCATGCTGGGACTTAGCTCTATTTTTTTTTCTTCTTTTTCTTTTCTTTCTTTCCTCTCCTTTTTTTTTTTTTTTTTTTTTTAAGTGTTTATTGAGTGCTGGCTCCCTTTCTCTTTTATCAACAGAGGGAAGCTCATGAGAGAGAGATGGCAGAACAGTCTCGTTTGGAGCAGATTCGAAAAGAACAAGAAGAGGAACGTGAGGTATGGCACAATTTGAAAATGTTATTCAAAAGCTAGGTTTGTGTCCTCTGCATTTGTTACTGAGGCTGTTAATAGTTCTTAGAACTTCTTTCCACATTTCCCAGACTCATTTTAGTATGGAAGATCTTATCCTTTCCTAATCTATTGTATAGAACGCTTCGAAAACTTGATCTTAGACTAGATTCATAGGTTTCTATTCCTTTCCCTTCTTCCTGCCTGACAAATACTCCCATTCTTCCTGGATATTGTCTCACCCAAAAAATACAGAGATTCTGTTGTCAGCCTTTTCTTTTTTTAGCTTTTTAAAAAATCTTTATTGTTGAGAGTATTACAGATGTCCTTTTTTTATTCCCCCTTTGCTCCCCTCCACCCAGTTCCCACCCTGCCCCAGACCTTCACCGCTCTATTGTTGTCTGTGTCCATAGATAATGCATATATGCATGTAAGATCTTTTGGTTAATCCCTTCCCACGCCCCCTCCTTCCCTCTGAGATATTTTATTCATCAGTTTACTTTGTTCATTAGATTTTGTGTTTGTTTATTTTCATTTTTAGATTCACTTGTTGATAGATATGTATTTATTGCCATTTTATTGTTCATATTTTTTCTTCTCCTCCTTCTCCTCCTCCTCCTCCTCCAACTCCTTCTCCTCCTTCTCCTCCTCCTCCTCCTCCAACTCCTTCTCCTCCTTCTCCTCCTCCTCCTCCTCCAACTCCTTCTCCTCCTTCTCCTCCTCCTCCTCCTCCTCCTCCTCCTTCTCCTCCTCCTCCTCCTCCTCCTCCTCCTCCTCCTCCTCCTCCTCCCTTCAACATTTCATCTAATACTGGTTTGGTGATGATTGAACTCCTTTAGCTTTTTCTTGTCTGTGAAGCTCTTTATCTGACGTTCAATTCTAAATGATAGTTTTGCTGGGTAGAGTAATCTGTAGATCCTTGCTATTCATCACTTGGAGTATTTCTTACCACTCCCTTCTGGCCTGCAAAGTTTCTGTTGAGAAATCAGCTGACAGTTGTATGGGTGCTCCCTTGTAGGTAACTAACTGCTTTTCTCTTGATGATTTTAAGATTCTCTCTTTGTCTTTAACCTTTGTATTTTAACTAGAGGCCCAGTGCACAAAATTCTTACACGGGGGTGGGGGTCCCCCTCAGCCCAGCCTGCAACGATGACACCAGCATCCTGCACCCCAGCCTCTGGCCAGAGGCCCTCCCTCCACATGGCCAGGACGCGGTACACTGGGCTTGTCGCTGGGGGTGACTGTGAGCCCAACGTCCCGCGCCCTGGTCTCTGGCCAGAGGCCCCTCCTTCTGCGCCCCGGCCTCTGGCCAGAGGCCCATCCCTCCGCGCAGCCAGGGAGCAGGACGCTGTGCTCGCGGTCGCTGGGGCAACGCCACCAGCGCACGCACCACCCCCCTCCCCCCCACAGTGGGTGCCTCCATCTTTGTCGTGGAGTGGTGGTTAATTTGCATATTACTCTTTTATTAGATAGGATTATGTGTCTTGATGTGGGCCTTTTTGGGTAGGTCTTGTTTGGGACTCTATTTAGTTGTAATTTAGTTGTAATTTTGTGGGAAGCAGCGAGTACAAGAGTTTACCTATGCCACCATCTTGGTTCTCTCTCTATTTTCAGCCTTTTCACCAGGCTTCACTTTACCCACCAAAAGACAGTGAGTTACTTCTGCAACCTCTTGTACTGGGCTCCTAAATATGGGAAATCCATTTAGCTTGACTGATTTTTTTTTACCCCTATGTCCATGTCTTCTCCATAACAATATAGATAATTTTTCATTCACTCACTTTTCAATTCTTTTAATACTTAGTATGTGCCCAAAATCTCTTAGGAGATAGGGAGACAGACATGGGTCCTCCCATCCATGAGTTCATAGTCTTGCAAAAATAGAATTACAATACCACATGTAATGTTATTACAGAGGTCTGCCTTAGTGCAGTGAAAACAAAGAGAAGGGGTGTTAAATGACTTCCTATGGCAGCTTCACAGAAAATAACTTTTTTGTAGACGTGAGATTAATAGCAAGATTCACTTATGAAAAGAGGAAGTCATCTAACAAGTGATGGGAAGCCTGGAGAGCCCTAACTGGAACTGAGGAAAACTCCACTAGTCATCATTCTCAGTCAGAGAATGTCACCTCCTACTTACTCAACTAATGTTATTTGAACAAGAACTTTGCTGAGCACTGAAGGATAAACAAAGGAAAATAAAACATTTTCTGCCTGCCAGAAGAGATTACATCTTGTAGAGAAGATGCAAAATGTCTACAAGTAATAGGAAGTCAAGGAAAAATGTGCAAAATAATATGAAAAGTAAAAGCGAAATACTTAAGGAGTTTAAGGGCAAAGTAAAAATCAGTTACAGCTTTGAGAATCAGACAACATATCAGAAGAAGTGATATTTGAGTCCAATGTTCAAATATGTATAATATTTTACTGTTTGGAAATCAAAGTTTACTCGTGTTTAAACACTTATTGAGTGCCTATCATATATGTACAGGACACTATGCCTGACAAACCCCAGTCTCGCTACACTGAGGGCTCTCAGTTATGAGGGTAGAAAATACTTTGCTGAGTATCATCTGTATCTCAAGTGTTCTGCTAGCTGCTTTATATTGCTTACTCATTGACCGTTAAAACAAGCTACAAGGCTAGGGATTTCTCTACAAGTGAGAAAAACTGGAGCTCATTGAGAAGTCACACATAGCCAGCACACAATAAGTGCCTAGCATCAAACCTCAAATCATTGTTCCCTACTTTAAATCAGAACTTAATGTGATATTTCCTGGTTTCTCCTCCTGTTCTCCCTTAATCCACCTGTCTGCTTGCTTTCTGTTTTGACATTTCCATGCACAATATAACAACAGATGCTACATTATTACCTGAACCCAACCAATTATATTTCAGAACAATAAACAACAGTAGCTCATTACCCCATTCATTGTACAGACAATGTCTGCTCCTCAATGTACCTAGTCTCCAAGGCTTTTACCCAGAATGAAAACTGGCCTCAGATATCCCACACCATGGATTCAGTGTGGGAAACAATGAAGAGATATTAGATAAAAGTCAGCAATCTTGAGATCTAAATACCCAAGTTTTACTGGCAAGAAAGAACAAAAAACTCTATCAGTAGCTCAGTTTGAAATCTATTGGCTAAAAGCAAAGGCCTCATATAAGTAAACATTGTTGAAAAACAGTGATATAAAGGACACTGCCCTAGCCAGTTTGGCTCAGTGGTTGAGCATTGGCCCATGGACTGAAAGGTCACGGGTTCAATTCCAGTCAAGAGTACATACCTCGGTTGTAGGCTCATTCCCCAGCCCTGGTCTGGGCGCATGCAGGAGGCAACCAATCAGTGTGTCTCTCTTACATCAATGTGTCCCTCTGTCTCCACTCCCCCTTCCACTCGCTCTCTCAAAAAAAAAAAAAAGAAAAGAAAAGAAAGAAATCAATGGAAACAATAGCCTTGGGTGAGGATTAACAAAAACAAAAAAGACACCTATACTTGAATAGCAGCCTTAGTAAACATCATTGTTCAACTTCAATTTGGTTTGCTCAACAAGTATAATTTTTATCTGCATTTTATGTCTGTAAGAAAACAAGGAAACGTGCTATAAGTTGAAAATATGAACCGATCTTGGACTTCAGTTAATGGTTGCTTGGGGTTGCACTAGTTAAAAAGTCCTACTCTCTCAGTTTTTATATGGAGAAGTTGATACTCAGAAATGAAGACATAAGAAATATAATCTAGCCCTGGCCAGTGTGGCTCAGTTAGTTGGGCATCATTCCGTGCACCAGGAGGTTGCCAGTTCAATTCCTAGTCAGAGTGCATACCTGGGTTCTGGAACAGGCAGGAGGCAGCTGATCGATGTATGGATCTCACATTGATGTTTCTCTCTCTTTCCCTCTCCCTTTTGCCCCCCCTCTCTCTAAAACTCAATAAAAAATCTTAATAAAAAAAAAAAGACCATATAACTAGAATTTAATTTTTATATACATAGCATCATATATTCACTGGGTTATTAATATATGACAGCATTACTAGAGTAGTTTAATACTTGAAACTATTCAGCTGAAACTCATTGCTGACTCAGGACATCAATCCTATGTAATAAAACCCTAATATGCAAATTGACCAAATAGTGGAACGGCTATGACTGGCACTGACCACCAGGGGGTTAATTGCCTCCCATTTGCACACTGACTGGGAATAGAACCTGCAACCTAGGTATGTGCCCTGAGCGGAATTGAACTTGCAATCTTTTGGTGTATGGGACGATGTTCTACTAACTATCCACCCGGCCAGGGCCCATTCCATTTTAATGTTAATATATCCAATATTCTACAAACTTTTAAGTCATTTCTACATAGGAAATGTATATATTTCAAATGTGAATAGTTGTGTGTAGGTGTGTTTTGTAAATGCTTTTAATAGCCTTAATTTTTATCCTAGAAAGGAAGCAACTGGGTTATATAATACCTCTTTCCTCAATCTCAAATACCCTAACCCTTCAGTAAAAAGAAAAAAAATTTAAATTACCTTTTTTTTCTATGGAATTATTTATCACTTTAATAATTTGTGTCATCCTGGCCGGTGTTGTTCAGTGGTTGGAGCGTCAGCACACATACTCAAGGCTCATGAGTTTGATTCCCGGTCAAGGGCACATACCTGGGTTGTAGGTTCTCTCCAGCCAGGTCAGGGTGCATACAGGAGGCAATATGTCTCTCTCACATTGATGTTTCTTTCTCTCTCCCTCTCTCTCCCTCTCTTCCTCTCTCTTCCTTTCCCTCACTCCTTCTCTTCCACTCCCTCTTAAAATTAATGGAAAAAATATCCTTGGATGAGGATTAATAAAAAATAATAAAACAAGTTGGAATTTATTTTAATTAATTGCCCCTTAGGCTAATACAGTGAGTTTTAATCAGTGTGCTGCAAGAATTCTTAAAACATGCAGTACCTGACTATTTAGTCTGGGGCACTGACCACTTTTCCCTTAGATTGTCAAATAGAAAAATGACAACAGTCAACACAACAATAGCCATCCAGTGTGAATGCCCTGGCTTGAACCATAAATATATTGGTCATATGAGTTACATCTTATTGATCACATCTCATAATAATGTTGCATCTGATTGCTTAATTCTTAGTGCCAGAAATCCTTATATATAATTATAGGCACCTGATTTTTCTTTAAAAATCACTTTGGCCCTAGCAGATTTGGCTCAGTGGATAGAGCACCGACCTGCAGACTGAAGGGTTCCAGGTTCAATTCCAGTCAAGGGCACATGCCTGAGTTGCAGGCTCGATCCTCAGTAGGGGGTGTGCAGGAGACAGCTGATCAATGATTCTCTCTCATCGTTGATGTTTCTATCTTGCTCTCCCTCTCCCTTTTCTCTGAAATCAATAAAAATATATTTTTTGAAAAATCACTTTGGAGCAAAAAGTTAGGTAATTACTTTTTTTTTTTTTTTTGGTAAACCAGTCAAAATTATACCTTTTTTTTTGTCAGATCAGTAAAACAATATACTTTTTGGTGTGCCACAGAATTTTAGTAGTTGATGTGTGCCGTGAGATGAAAAAGTTTGAAAATCCCTGGGCTAATATTAAGAAAATGAAAAACACATGAGTCTGTTGTTCAAGCGTTAGGCTTGGTTAATAAATGGGAAATAACTTTTTGATGAGTTTCTAGAAAGCAGCAGCTTTTTTTTTTAATCTCTCCCCCACTCCCCACAGTCTCACCCATTACATAGTTTAACACCTGGTTCTTGCTCTCCTTAGGCCATTCGGCTCTCCTTAGAGCAGGCCCTGCCTCCAGAGCCAAAAGAAGATGCTGAGCCCGTGAGCAAACTGCGGATCCGTACCCCCAGTGGAGAGTTCCTCGAGAGGCGTTTTCTGGCCAGCAATAAGCTCCAGATTGTCTTTGATTTTGTAACTTCCAAAGGATTTCCATGGAATGAGTTCAAGTTACTGAGTACCTTTCCTAGGAGAGACGTAAGTTCCTATGCCTTTCTTGGGAAGTGTGTCCAGATGGGAGATGTCCCATCGTTAGGGCTGGATAAAGTAGTCCAAGCAAAGTCCAATGGTACAGCTTTTGGGGAAGGTATGGCCTCTGAGGGTAGCAGACATGTGCCCAAAAGCCTATGCTAGAATTTAGGTACTAGTTGTGGGGTTTTTTCCTAGCTATTTCCCCTGTTCCAGCATTCATACAGGCTTTCCCAAGATCTCATCTCTCTAAACCTCAGAATAGATCTGAAAATTGTGTGCTTAAAAGCCTAACAGAGTTAGATCAGGGTCAATGGTTATAGGTTTAATAAGAATGAGTCATGTTAAAACAAGAGTATTTTGTGATTTGATAGTTCTTATTAGCCTGGGAAGTCAAGGAGGGTAACGTATATTCACTGTGTATCTGCATTTCAGCAAAATTCTTAATAGTCTCTGATAGTATTCTGAGGCAAAGTAGAGAGATAAATCTACAGTTAGGTGGATTCATTGCTGATTAAACAGTGGTGACCACAAAGTGTTGACTAAGAGACTGCCCTCTCCCTGGAGGGAACCAAGAAGTTTTATATTTAACCCTTTATCACTCACCGTGCTTACTAGCAACTTACATGAAGACTGTCAGATTTTTGGATTATGGAAAAGAAGATTCAAGAAAACCTTGAAATACTAAAACAATAGACAAAAATGAACCTGGAGAAATATTACAGAAATGTAGAGAGATTTATGCATTAAATTTAGAAAATCAATTGCTCAAGTTTGGAATGGAAATATCATGCTTTAGCAGAGATTATGGTTGACTTAAGCTGACTATATATATATATATATATATATATATATATATATATATATATCATACCTAATAAAATGGTAATATGCAAATTACCATCACTCCGCTACTCTCACGATTGGGCCAGCGGGAGACACAGGGGGCGGGACTTGGGGTGGCTGGGGTAGTGATTGGGCCGGCAGGACACTGAGCTCGCGTTGCCAGCGGCGGCGGGAGCTCAGCGTCTGCGCCATGGCTGTGCTGCAGCACAGACGGGCCTCTGGGGCAGCGAGCCAGCGTTTTGGAGGTTTGGAGGTGGTGCAGGTGGGCGGGTGGTGTGGCTCCCGGGTGGGCGGCGTGGCTCCCGGGGGAGGAGTCTGGCGGCAGTTGGGCCGCAGGAGCGCGCGGCGGTGTCCTGGTGTCCCGGTGTCCGCAGAGGACGCGGGTTTCCACGAAGGCAGAGGAGGCGGCAGCGGCCCCAGCATTCCTGGGTGGGAGGCAAAGGCAAGACCCCGGCCTGGGCTCCGGACGCAGGAAAACCATGCCCCCGCCCCGCCTCGCCCTAGGGGCCCAGGGACTTCGGAGCTGCCGGCCACACCGGGTCCCGACCAGCGGACAGACAGCCTACACGTGCATGATTAAATCATGCACTGGGCCTCTAGTATATATATAAAAGGCTAAGTGTCCGTCCATCCTACCAGTAACTATGACACACACTGACCACCAGGGGGCAGGCGCTCAACACAGGAGCTGCCATGGCACGCACTGGCCATTTAAAAATAAATGGCACCATGGAACTGGCACTGACAAACCAACACTCGGCTTCCCCCAAGTGGGACACGGGCCCCACCACAACCCCAGAGCCACACCCCACCCCACCAAATCGCAGCCAATGCTGCCAAGACCCCATGGCGCAAAATTCGGCCCACAGCCCAGCCCGGAAACAGTCGCTGTGGGTGCCAGGTAATGACATCACGTAGCTACGCCCGGCTTCCTCTCCCTAGCTACTAGCCTCCTTGGAGTTTCTTCAGCCCAGGAACCAACTTGCTTTATAGCCAGGTGCAAACATTTTACAGTTTAACCAAATGTCTGTGAAGAGTTTTCCCGTGCCTCATCACATTTGATCCTCACAGAAGTCCTGGAGTAGGTAGATAGGAGACTCAGTAGAATCCTATTTTCTTTTCATTAGCAAGATGCGAATGGTGATATTAAAATATTTCTTCTAATTAAATTCCCTTCAATGTGCACGAATCCATGCACTGGGACACTAGTACATCAATAATGTGTTTTGGCTGCCAACAAAAAGCTAGCTATAATTTTGGAGATGTAATCTTATAATTCCAACAAAAAGGTCACTTAATGGTCCTGTTCAGCTCTATTCTAAGATAAACTACCTCTGAAAGAGTCCTTCTATGCTGAAGCATGAAAAAACAGGAGCATATCTAGAGCAGGGCTGATAGGAAGGTAAGGGAATAGAAATTATATCGTTTGAGGAACATTTCCTCTAGGGAAGGAAAAGGCATGGGAGATGTGGTTGTGGTCTTCAGCCATTGAAGGCCTGCCATGAAAAAAGGGATTTGACTTCGAGGCTCCAAGGACAGAAGTGGGACCAAATCAGTTAAAAGTTACAGGAGGCAAGAAAGTGCCCTGTAAGAAAGTATTTTCTAACAGAGGAATATCTTGTTTTGTAAGGTAGTGATTTTTCTGCCATTGGATATAACTCAACACTAGTGATCCCTTTTCAGCAATAATGAATATATATTGGAGCAGGATTCATTCTTGGTGTTCCTACTTTATATGGACTAGCTTACCTTTAAGCTGCATAGTAAATCTTGATATTCTTTGATTCTATTATCATCAAGTAATATGAGGTTTAGTAACCTGGACTTTATCTAACACACAAAAACAAAGAATTTGATTAACATTCATCTTAGTCCCTCACATTGGCTGTCAGATTTGCAGGATAGAGACAGAAGCCAGTGGTTGTTTAGCTCCACCATTCATTCTCAAATGCCCTAAGTAGAATGAGGATCCTGCCACTTGTGTCTAAATCACGGAGACTAGATGGACCCCAAGTGCTGGCCTCTCTCTCACTAGCTCTACCTATTGCTCCAAACTCTTCCTCCTTATTCATATATTGTACATGCACAAACATTCCCAAGGGAACACATGTGCACATGCTGTGTGAACCACATGTCCAAATACCTTAAATTCTGTCAGTGTAGTTAAACTCTAAATGTGTGAAGCTTGGAAAAGAACCACTGTTAAGGGGTTCAAAATTAGCCTTAAGTTTTACATCTCACCTTGGAGAACTTACAAAACTTAGGAGCTAAATTAGTTCTTCCCAACCCTTGTTTTCTTTTGTTTTTAATTGAGGTACAATTGACATATAACTTTATATTAGTTACAGGTGTACAGCATAATGATTTGATATTTGTGTACATTGCAAAATGATCACCACAACAAGTCTAGTTAACATCCATCACCATACAGTTACTAAACTTTTTTTTCTCATGATGAGAACTTTAAGATCCCAGCCCTTAGATATTTTCACTCCTCTTCTGGGTCTCATCTGTAAAATGGAAGTGCTAGAAAAGATGGAGTCCAAGAACCTTCTGACTCCTAAAGTTAAACTTCCTTTCAAATTAATTTTTAAAACTGACTATTGAGGGTAGGGTAAGGGAAGCAGTCTCTTAAAAGGATCTGTGTTTATTATGATCAGTGTTAATGACATCTTCCCACAGGGTAAAAATGTGGACTGTGGGAAGTAGGGGAACTGTGAAGTGAAATGTAGAGGATTGTTGGGCCTGCTACCTGCTTGCCTTGAACTCTACAGACCAAGAATGAGGTCTCTTTAGGGCAGACTGTTAAGTGTCAATAGAGGATCAGTCACATAGTCTTAGAGAAACTTTACTCTTGATTTAGATCTCAATCATGCATGCATTATTTTACACTGTTTTTAACAGTCTCATCTCCCATTATTCCTTTCCCACCTGACCCCATTTCTACCTCCATCCCAAGGGCAACCTCCATCCTCATCCCAAGGGCAGTTTAGATTAAGTTTACCCCAGTTGCCCAGAGAAAAAGTCTAAGCAAAGTTTTCTTCTTATATGAGAAATCCAGAGCTTCCCAGTATACAGCACGGGTCCATTTTATGGTTTTTGGTCAACCTGAAATTACCCGCTACCCAGTGGGGTTTTTTTAATCCCACTCTGATCATTCCCTTTCTTACTTAAAAAATTTGGTAGCTCCCTACTCCCCTAGATAAATATAGACACCTTAGAATGTTTTCAAAAATTCTCACAATCTGGTTCATACCTACCTCTCCCACCTTAAACCCTACCTCTCATTACTTACTTCCATTAACAGGAGATAAGAGATTGCTCACTATTCACTAAAGACACAAGAGACTCTCATGCTTCTGTTCTTTCTTTCTTGGATATCCACCCTTCCCACTTTTGCTGGCCTGTTGGAACTCATTTTTTTAATGTGCAGCTGAAATGTCATCCTCTCTGGGAAGCCCTCCCTTTCTCCCAAGCTCCTCACTATGTACCCATTGCTGTTTGTACATTCTCTCTTGTAGTACTTGTCCTATTTTTCTGTAATTATTTAGAGAGACTGTCCATATCATCTTCATATCTATCCCCCCTGGTCCTACATGGTGCCTCACCCATAAACATTCAGTTACTGTTGTTGAATGTTAATGACTTCAGGTCTGATCCTAAATCTCTGATTCCAGGGTGAACTAGAGAGGTTGTTTTGAATACGAAGAGATGCCCTAGGCCCACCCAGATTCCAGACCCAGACCTAAACCCATAAAGCCCACCCAAGACTCATTAGACCTCCTAGAGCCAGGGGTGGGGTGAGAGTTAATGGCCCTTCATCCTTCTCTGAATGCTTTTTCAAGTCAAATGACTAGTGTTTTTGCAAGGCTATTCTGTAACAGCCATCTGTGTCTGCAAGGATTAGGATCTAATTTGTAAAAGTCATCTTAAATTACCACCAAACTAAAGACTGTTAAAAAGCACATCTTAAGACCTCACCTCTTTAATAACAAATAACATAAGACTTAGCTCTAGGAGTCTTATTGTGTCCTCAGCCTTTTCTCCATAAAGCAGAGCCTGGCTTCTCACCAAAGGACTTGCTAAATGCTCTTCTGCGCCTCCACCCCCAACCAGAACAACAGTTTGTGCTAAGATTTCCCAGCTGTCCAACTACTTACTAAACTGAGCACTGGGAACAAGCAACATAGCCTATGGCAGACACAGGCCTTCCCTAGAAAAACTGATTGTCAGGATGCTGGGAACATTGAGCTGTTTGTTTGTTTTTGTTATTTTCTCCATTTTGCTAATAACAGTTACCAAGAGAAGTGTAGCATTCACTTCTAGAGTCTGGTCATTCAGCTCTACCTCTTGGATATGTTAGAGCCATGTGAACATCAGTGGCCTATTGCCTTCCTCAGGCATTTATAAGGAAGCAGCTGAGTCCTAAACACTGAGGAATGGCACTGACCCCACTACGCACCATGCCTAGGAGCCAGAGTAAGAGGCCCCTGCTGGCCCCCCAATTGCCCTCTAGACCAGGGATCCTCAAACTTTTTAAACAGGGGGCCAGTTCACTGTCCCTCAGACCGTTGGAGGGCCGGACTATAGTTTTAAAAAAACTGTGAACAAATTCCTATGCACACTGCACATATCTTATTTTGAAGTAAAAAAACAAGACGGCAAAAACACCCACATGTGGCCCGCGGGCTGTAGTTTGAGGACGCCTGCTCTAGACCTACAGTGGTCCGGGGCCATTCAGTGTGGGGTTGTCAGTATCCCCCAACCAACTCCTTCTTTCCCACCCCTCCCCTTCTTTCCAATCCTGTTTTATACTTTTTATACTCTTCTTCATTCCACTCTTTCCTCCTCATTTTTCTATCCCACGATTCTTTCCCTCCCTGCCTTCTCTGTTTATTTTTCTTTCCTCTATTCGTATCTGTCACTCAGAGATGCCCCACCTACGTGGAAAGTGAGGTCTTCGTGTATAAAATGCAGATACATGGGAAAGGAGGATGGTGATGGCAGATTGCTTTGGGACTGTGGCCTGTGCACCTTGTGACCCATGTAATTACACAGCCCCTGTTCTTGTCTCAAAAACATTTCTTCCTCCAGATCTACTAGTATAGCTATGAACCCAAGTAGAAAAACATACACTCAGAAATGTGGTACCAGACATTGTAGGTGTATTCTAAAACAAAAAACTGAATGTACTGGTATTTATTTTTTCACAAGCTTTCTAAGGAAACTATAACACATAAGTGTTTTTTTTCTCCCTCTCAGGAGAGTAAATATAAATAAGCTTCTAGCAGGGTTTTCACAGAGTAGACCCTCAGTAAGGACTGTTTAAATGAAGTGGGGGAAAGCCTTACAAACTTATGGTATACATCTGCCTTTATTACGCTAAGCACGAACCTCAACATGGGGAACACGTGCTGACAATCGTGACATGGTTCTTACCCTTGTAGAACTTATAGTCTGTATCTGAAGGTACCGCGGATGACATTTTACTTCACCGATAATACAAGGATATTTTACTTGCCACCATAGAATATATAAGTAGTTTAATTTACATTTCATTCATGTATTTGTTCTTTCATATATAGCAAGGTATTTGCTGAGTAACCACTCTGCCAGCCTCCATACCAGACACTAATGATAAAGAAATAAAAGAAATTGTTACTGACCTTGAAGAGTTCACACTCTGGTTAAAAAACACATCTAAAATAAACGCATTACAAATTGTACTCAGAAGAATAGGTAATTTCAGCCTGCAGTGATAAGGGAAGGCATTATAAAGGAAATGAAGCCTTGCACAGAGAGATGGTGATTAGGTGGAAACACAAACGCATAGTTAAAAGTTTGCTCTGGCCAGTGTGACTCGGTTGGTTGAGCAGTGTCCCAAGCACCGAAAGGTTGCCAGTTAGGTTTGGTGATTCCCTAGCAAAATTTACAGTATTCGACATATAGCAATACTCACAGCTCCGATTTTATTACAGCAAAAGGATACAACGCAAAATTAGCACAGAGAAAAGGCACATGAGGTAAAGACCAGGGGAAACCAGGCACAAGCTTCCAAGAGTCCTTTCCCAGTGGAATCACACAGGATGAGCTTAATTCCCCCAGCAATGATTTGAGACAATACGTGAAATATTGCCAAGCAAGGAAACTTATTAGGGACTCGGTACCCAAGATTTTTATTGGAAGCTGATCTTGTAGGTATCCTTTGCCTGGCACATACCAAAATTCCAGAATCCCAGAAGGAAAGCAGATGTTAAGCATAAACTATAAGTAAATACTTTAAAAACAAAAAGGACATGAAATGTAAATGAAAATCAGTTTAGGCTTAGTGAGCCACTCTTATCAGTTCTGGGAATGGTGGGACCCCTCCCCACCCCAAACTCAAGTTCACAAATGCCAGCCAAGGACCAACAAGCAAGCCTTTCAAAAGAATAGCTGTTAGGCATACTATGTTGACACATATAGTTTTATTTTTTAAGATATTCACATCTCAGATTCACTTCTGGGATTTACTACTGGATATGTAAGTGGAACTCCGTAAACTGGGAAACTTCTAAGCATTTGATTTTGCCTCTCACCTTGGCTCGTAACAAAAGTTAGTCCTGTAATGAAAGGTAAATGTAGCTTCAGAAAAATATTAATAAGCACCCATTAACCCTGTATTCTCAAAGGAGACTTTCAAGAGATCCTGAGGGAAACACAATCCCTGGATATGGCCATCTCTTAGTTTCTAGAGTGCCAACATCTTCTATGTAAATTTGCCCCAAATCTGCTTTGGTCTGCTCAGATTTCCTGCAGTTGTCCTTGAGACTACAGCCACTTTTCCTCACAGAGGGACAATACTTTCTTAGCCTGGCTACTCAAAATAAAGGGGAAGTTGTTGGTATTTATTTTTCCTTGCTTGTCTTAAGCAAATATAAATCAATACTATAAGAATGATTTATTTAACACTACCTACTCGTTTCAATCACATTTCATAGGCATTGTAGCCTGAAACAATAGCATACATAGGCTGTGGAATCCAATGGACCTGGCTTTGAATTCTGGATCAGCTCTTCATAGAGTGATCTTAGAGAAATTACTTAATCTCTCGGTAAAATGAAAGTAACAATACCTACTTCAAAGGCTTGTGAACATTAAATGAAAGAATGAATGTAAAATGTTTAATACATACAGCAGTTAGCACAGTAAGAATTTAATAATTGTAACTGGTATGATGGTAATGGTGATTATTTCTCTCCCCATCCCCACTTCCTCCTTCCTATCCTGTTTTGTTTTGTTTGGTTTGGTTTTAAGAGGACAAAGAAGTCAAATATTAACTGTTTAGAAGCTACCAGCTTTCAAGTAAGGATATCAAACAGTGTGCCTTACATGCCTGAAAACAAAAAGGTTCAGAGTGGTTTGCAACTAGAAATATTTAAAGTTTTTTTAGCAACTTGGAAGTCAGTAAAGCTTCACAGAAGAAACAGAGTTTGAACTATTTTTTTAAAGTAATAGTGAAAAACTACTCGGCAATAAAAAGGAATGAACTCAACACATGAAACAATTGGGATCTCAAGGGCATTATGCTGAGTGAGAAAGGCAATCTCAAAAGTTTACTCACTGTATGATTACATTTACATAACATTCTTTAATTGACATAATTATAAAGATGGTGCAGGTGTAAGGAGTGGGTGTGACTCTACATTTTAGGGTTTTATTCTGTGTCTTGATTGTGGTGATGGTTACACAAATCTGCACCATGCAAAGAAATATTCACAGACATATACTCAACTGAATACACATAAAAACTGATAAAATGTGAATTAATGCGTATAATCTAGTTAACAGTATCATACCAGTGTCATTTTCCTGGTTTCGGCCTGGCCTGTGGGGATTGGGCCATAACCCGGCTCTCCGACATCCCCCAAGGGGTCCTGGATTGCGAGAGGGTGGTTCTCAGATGCACCCCATAATCGGGCTCCCTCTCTCTGGTTCTGGGTGTGTCACCCGAGAACTGTAGCTGCCAAGTCACCACAGCTCAGCAGCTCCTGCGTTGAGTATCTTCCCCCTGGTGGTCAGTGCGTATCATAGCTACCCGTCGGAGTGTCTGCCGTCTGGTGGTCATTGCGCATCATAGCTGTTGGCCAGTCACTTAGGCTTTTATATATAGAGGTAGTCATATTTAAAGGAATGGCCATTTGTCAAGCAGAAGTATAAATAAAACCATAGGAATATAAGCCAGTGTATGTCTGGGGACTTGCACACAGTTTGCTATGCTGGAATTTAGGATGTGAAGCCAGGCACGGAGGAAAATGAGATAGGAATTGAAAAAATAACTGAAGGACTTTCTATGCATTAATACAGAAATTTTCAACCTTTTTCATTGCATGGCACACATAAACTAATTACTAAAATTCTGCAGTGCGCACAAAAATATATTTTTGCTGATCTGACAAAAAATAGGTGTAATTTTGATTCATTCACACTGGATGGCTATTGTTGTGTTGGCTGTTATCATTTTTTTATTTTTCAATCTAAAGGAAAAGAAATTCTTTTACAGCACACCAATTGAAAAAATCATTGCATTAATCCAGCAAATATTATTTGAGCACCTGTTGTGCTTAAGACATTGGGGATATAGTAGTGAATAGGCTAGACAAGGTTCTTGCCCTCACAAAACCAATTCTGGTGGAAATTTAAACTAGTTAAGGTAGGTATTAACCCTTGTAGTAAGAGAAATTTATACTTAGAACTGCCAAATAGCTAATGCAAATTGACATAGCTAATAAGTTGCAGAGCAGTGGCTCCACCTAAGTCTTTTGAGTCCACATTTCTGCCTTTTCCCTACTGCCTCAAACTTATTGATTATTTTCATTAGGAAGGATTAGAGTAGGAAGACCCTAGGAAAGGGAGACCAAATAGGACTATTGCAGTAGACAAGACAGTAGATTGTGAACATCTAAACTAAGATGGCAATGATGGGCTTAAAAAGAAGGCAGCCGAATCAAGAGGAAGAATTCATGGGATTTGGTGATTTTTAGCTATTTCAGGAACAAGGAGTTGTTAGGGGTGACTTAGAGGTCCCAACCTGAATGACTAGAGAAATCATAGTTCATGTGCAGAAATTAAGGAAGACAGATGAGGAGATAGATTCGCTTGAGGATTTGTTGAGACTGAGATGCCAGGAGGAAGTCTAGGTGGTGCTTTCTAACAGAGGATAAGGAGATTTAAACTGTGAGAGTGGCCAACACCAGAAAATGCCCCTGGAAGTGACTGGGGCAGATTTGAAGGAGATAAGTAATGAAGCGACAGTATAGGCTAGTGGTTGAATGAGTGGGTTCGGGAGTCTAGACTGAATCTCAACTCTGCCATCTCCTAGCTCTTGCTACAGAGGTATTGAGAGAAAGGTGGTATTATGTAAGAAAACCCATTATTGTATGCTCCTGACCAGATCAAAGGAATACATAAAGGAGTTTTAAAGTGTATTTGAGGTGATTAGAGCCATTTCATGGAAGCTGCATGGAATTCAGAGTCTTAATAAAATTGTCCTCTGCCCCTTTCTACCTGATTTACAAAGAACTTGGTGTGGTAGAGATTTATGACAATGAATACAGCCATTTATTTTTGTGCCTATTATATGCATAATCAAGTATATTAGTTCTCTGAAAAATAGATATTATCCCCACTTTACAGATGAGGACACAGAAGCTTAGGAGAGCTTACATTTCTCAAGGTTGCACAATAAATATCAATACCAGTATTTGATTCCCAAAACATAGGTGCTTTCCCCATACCATGCTGAATATAAGATGTGACCGATTATGTATAGGTTTGTTGATGTGTTAAATCTTTATAAACTTACTTATTTTGCCTCAGAACTTAATTTTATGAGGTGTTTATAAAGCACTATACCATTCAGAATGCTATATCAGAAATCAAATAAACTTTTGAAGGCTGCATGTACAATCCCATCTGCCTCCATTCAGCCATAAATAAAAAATCATTAGTTCTGTGCTCAGTATGCCAGGTGCTTCTGCAGACAAGCTTTGCTCACTTAAAGTTAAGTGTGTATAATAACCCCACTGTAAATACAGACAATTGTATATGTGCAGATTAACCTTTTCTCCACACTCCTTGTAATTTTCAAAGCCAGTGCTGGAGTTCCAGAGTGCATTAGCACATGCAACAGCGTGCCGCAGCCCCAGCCCCAGCCCACTTCACCCACACCACACCTGCTCTTCCCCACAACCAGGACCTCAAGGCCTTAGGTTTAATGTCTACTCTTGAATCCCAAACGTGAAGATTCTTTTGACATTTCCAAATTTACTTCACTTTCCTTCCTCTAGTTGGCTATATGTGAGAGCCTTGTGTGAACAGGCCTTCCTCATGCATGGATATTAGACAGTGAGAACTAGAAAAGACCCCTGTTTTATAGATTTAAAAACCCAAGATGCAGAGAAGGAAAGTAACCTGATCAAGGAAAATCAAAAGATGCCAGAACTAGAAATGGTTGGCCCAAATTTACAATAGTCACAAAATGAAGGTAAGATATACATTTTGTAAACAAACGAAAAGAATTGTAACATCAAATCTCAAGTTGTTGGGGATCATATCTAATTCACCTGACTACAGAGCCTGCCACATAGTAAGCAACTAATATTGGTTTATTGTTTATGAAAGTGTAAGTCAGTAAAATAGTTAGATGTAGGAAAGACTTGTACATATTAGAATGAGACACAAAGGAAAAGAGGAACATAGAGACCGTAGGACTGAGTTAGGTGTTTCCCTTCCTCATGCTCTCTATTGTAGCCCTTTACTATTCTGAATTGCAGTGGGTCGATTTCCTGTCTGCATCCAGCCCTGGAATCTACACTCCTTGAGGGCAGAGATAGTGCCTGTTCACTGTTGTATCTGAATGTCTGACACAGTTTCTGATATCATAGTAAATATTAAGGAAATACTTGTTTAGTGAATAAATGAGAGGAAAAAATATTCCTACCTATTCATGCATTCACTGTTTTTGTTTTTGTATTTTCATCTCACCAGGCAGAAGCTCATGGTATCCTCATGACTTGAGGATAGGCAAGAGAGGGACCACATTATATAGTAACATTCACCCTCACTTATTCCTGGTTTTCTCCCTTCCTCGCCCATTTTTCTCCCCTCCCCCAGTCCCATAGTCATGAGAAGAAAACTACAAAGTCCAGAGCGGGTGGGGGCCATGGAGTCTGGAATCTGAGCTCTAGAAGTCTCCTGGCTGGCTAAAATTTTCAGGTGATTTTTAACAACCAGTTAGTTGTCAGTCTCATGTTGATGTTTCCCGTGGACATTCTCAGAGGGATGTGTCGTGGTGGGAAGGGGACTAAGGTGAGAGCCAGGCACCCTGGGGAAGAATTTTTATTCTTCCAGCCATTTGTTGTGTGATTTCTTGCAGGGTACATACTTTCCTGGGTCTTATTTTCCTCTTCTGAAATATGAAGAGATTAAAGTGAGTGCTTTCTAAATCCTCCCTCAGCTCCGATACTATGTGATTCTATGATTAAATGACCTGAATAGAGAAAATCCTTGCCCTACTGACAACTCTCTTCTGAACACTGGAACAAAACCATTGGCTTCCTGGTCCTTCTGGCTTTATTTAATATCGTCTTCTCCTACTCCTTTTATATGAAAATGTCTCTGCCCCAGGCAGTTTATGGAGACTTAAGCTTTATTTACTGTAGCTGGAGGCTCCTATAAGCCAGGGCTTTGACAATATTTCACATTTATTTATCTGAGCCAGAGCTTAGGATCAGGTGGCAGCTAAGTCACTTAAGGTTATTCAAATGCATTGAAAATGTTGCTTAATAATTCAGAACCAGTTTTCTCTGTTTAGAGTATTAAGATTTTTTAAAGCCTTCTAATTAGCCAATTCCAACAGCAGTTTAGGGAAAAATCTGTCCCTTCTGAAAGGGCTACTGATACAAACTTATTGTCATTCCCTATGTCTGTGCAGCAGGACTGACTAAGGCAAGGGCCAGAGAGAGTCCAGAGCTTGGGGACCTGCTGGGTGAAGTGTTAATAGTGACAAGTTCGGCCTGTTTTAGGGGTGAG